>NW_024081248.1:623474-1106148 GCF_003009895.1 Hyaena hyaena | reverse complement strand
AGTATGGTATTGACACAAAAACAGACACATAGACCAATGGGATAGAATAGAGAACTCAGAATTGGACCCACAAATGTACAGCCAACTAATCTTAGACAAAGCAGGAAAGAGTAGCCAATAGAAAAAAAACAGCCTCTTTAACAGATGGTGCTGGGAGAACTGGACAAGAACATGCAGAAGAATGAAACTAGATCATTTTCTCACACCATACACACAGATAAACTTAAAATGGATAAAGGACCTGAATGTGAGACAGGAAACTATCAACACCCTAGAGGAGAAAGCAGGAAACAACCTCCTTGACCTCCACCGCAGCAACTTCTTACTTGACACATCCCCAAAAGCAAGGGAATCAAGAGCAAAAATAAACGATTGGGACCTCATCAAGATTAAAAGCTTCTGCACAGCAAAGGAAACAACCCACAAAACTAATAGGCAACCAACGGAATGGGAAAACATAGTTGCAAATGACATATCAGATAAAGGGTTGATATCCAGAATCTATAAGGAACTCACCAAACTCCACACCCGAAAAACAAATAATCTAGTGAAGAAATGGGCAGAAGATATGAACAGACACTTCTCCAAAGAGGACATCCATTTGGCCAACAGACCCATGAAACGATGCTCAGCATCCCTCCTCATCAGGGAAATACAAATCAAAACCACACTGAGATACCACCTCACACCAGTCAGAGTGGCTAAAATGAGCAAATCAGAGGACTCTAGATGCTGGTGAGGATGTGGAGAAATGGGCACCCTCCTACACTGTTGGTGGGAATGTAAGCTGGTGCAGCCCCTCTGGAAAACAGTATGGAGGTTCCTAAAAAAATTAACAATAGAACTCCCCTAGGACCCAGCAATAGCACTGCTAGGAATTTACCCAAGGGATAAAGGACTGCCGATGCATAGGGGCACATGTACCCCAATGTTCATAGCAGCACTCTCAATAATAGCCAAAATGTGGAAAGTGTCCACCAACTGATGAATGGATTAAGAAGATGTGGTATATTTACACAATGGAATACTAAGTGGCAATGAGAAAGAATGAAATCTGGCCATGTGTAGCAACATGGATGGAACTAGGTGTTATGCTGAGCGAAATAAGTCAGGCAGAGAAGGACAGATACCATATGTTTGCACATATAGGTGGATAGGAGGAACTTAACGGAGGACCATGGGGGAGAAGAAGGGGAAAAATAGTTGGGGGGAGGAAGGGAGGCAAACCATGAGAGACTCTTGAATGCTGAGAACAAACTGAGGGCTGATATGGTTGGAGGGGGAGGAGGGTGATGGGCATGGAGGAGGACATTTGTTGGGATGAGCACTGGGTGTTATATGTAAACCAACTTGACAATAAACTATTAAAAAAAAGATTCTCTCACCCTCTTCCTCTGCCCTCTCCTGCTCAGGCACGTGCACAAGCTCTAGCACTTATTTTCTCTCAAAAAAAGAATGAAAGAACCAAGGAAGGAAGGAAGGAAGGAAAGGAAAGGAAGGAAAGAAAGAAAAGAAAAAAAGAAAGAAGGAAAGAAGGAAGGAAGGAACAAAGGAAAGAAAGACAGACAGAAAAATTTAAGATGCCTAAACAGAACTGCATATATCTCATTTCCTGATTTTAAGAAACAGAGAGGAATAATTTTTTAAAAGCATTTTTATTTGCACTGAGTTTTAGACTCAAGGACAAAGGGTTTTAGACAGATGCTAACGGTGCTGATGGCCATTTGTGGTGGCTGCTTTGTGATCCCAGGGTCCTCTGGAAGAAAAGGAACTAGGAGACAAAAGAGGCGCTGCTGTATACTTCCCCACCTAAATTAATTCCTTCCTAAGCTAAGAAGTTTGTGTAGCTCTTTTCTGAGGATTGCTGTGATATTGTGATTAATAATAAGAACTACATTATTTGCTTTGGCCCTGATTCTGGCTCAGAGCTTCTAAAAACCTTGGAATTTCCTAAGCAGGGAAAGCATGCTTTTTTTATGTTAATGAAGTGACTTCTGGAATGTGACTGGAACTGACTTCTGCCTAAGGTTAAGGGCAGGTTGCCATGAGAACCAGCCAAGTAATTAGACTTCGGAATTTTCAGATCCACCCACCCCCATTCCTCCACCCATAAATCTGGGAGGAAGGAGAGGGGCTGGGAGGTTGAATCAGTCCCCAGTGACTAATGATCTAATGGGCCATAGCTATGTAACGAAGCCTCCAGAAAAGCCCAAAAGGACTGGGTTTGTTCACCTTGGTTTGGTGAACATGTAGAAATCTAGGGGAGAATGGAGTGGGCATCGAAGCTCTTCACCCCTTCACACAAGCCTTGCCCTATTTATTTCTTCCATCTTGCTGTTCCTGAGTTATATCCTTTTATAATAGACTGGTAATCGAGCAAGGGAAATGTAGCAAATTAATGGAACCTGAGGAGGAGATTCTAGGAACATCTGATTTACAGACAGTTGGTCAGAAGTACGGGTACCAATCTGGGCTTGTGACTGTTGTCTGAAGTGGGAGGAGGGGACAGCAGTCTTGTGAGACAGAACCCTTCACCTATGGGATCCAATGCTATCTCCAGATAGATAGTGTCAAAATTTGGATGAATTGTAGGACACCCACTAGTATCCAGAGAATTGTTGGTGTGGGGATGCCCACCCCCATGTTGGAAATTCTCAGAACACACCTAAGAATTGGCCTTCTGAGAACATTCACCAGGTTGGAATTTCCTGACAACTGACCAGTGGCACAGCTGGGTAAGCAGTTTCCAGCTCCCACAGTAAGCAAAGGCTTCCAGGTAACGAGATGCTCACCTTTAGCAGAGCTTGCAGCCACGGCGAATGGAGAAGATCGTACAGGAGACACACTCCATTCACATCTCGGCTATAGAACAGATTCAGCTCTTGTAGCACAAGTCTCAGGATCTGGGAGAGACCTGGATAAGGGAGAGGGCAGAGATGGGGTGGCCGGTGCGGGTGAAGAAAGGCCGGCAAATGTATGAAAGATCTGGGACGTGCTGTAACGACTCCTGAAGAAGGAGATGATGCTGGATTTAAGGCTCAGGTTCCAAGCCTAGTTCTATCACTGTGTGAGCTTCAGAAAATCACCCAGCTATCTGAAAACCAGTTTCCTTGAGGAAAAATGAGAATATGCTAGCTTTCCCATAGGGTTGTTGGGAACATTAGATGAAATAATAGATAATAGTATATACAGCTGTTAGATTTTATGAAAGCAATATTGCTTTCCCTTCCCTACTTTTATCAGCCTTTGGTTTATTCCAAAATTATCTAGTTTTCTGGATATTCCTTCTCAAATTCATACATAATCATTTGTCTTCACCCTTTCTGAAAGCTCTTACTGAAAGTGTGATTGAAAAACTGTCAGTAGGTTTTAAATACAAATCTTAGGATTCCATGGATAAAAGAAACAGAACAGATTTTAGTGCATGCTTGATTTTTTTACAAACAGAAATTCTATTTGTTGTAGTGATATTTTGAATGTGAACAAGTTGTGAAGTTCTAGGTTTAAATAAAACACTGGGGGATAAGAGGAAAAAAAGAGGTTTTGAACTCACTGTGTCTATTTCTTTCCATTATGCTTTGAAAATTGCTTACACTCATCACTAATAGATATAGTAGGACACTTGAAAGTGTACAACAACCTCCTTATAAGGATCACAGTAAATCTGGGGCACCTGGGTGGCTCAGTCGGTTAACTTTCGGCTTTTGATTTTGGCTCAGGTCATGATCTCACAGTTCATGAAATGGAGCCCCAAGTCAGACTCCATGCTGACAACAAGGAGCCTGCTTGGGATTCTCTCTCCCTCTCCCTCTGCCTCTCCCCTGAGCACTCTCTCTTTCTCAAAACAAACAAACAAACAAACAAACAAACAAACTTTTCTTAAAAAAAGAATCACAATAGGGGCACCTGAGCAGCTCAGTTAGTTGAGCTTCTGACTTGGGCTTGGGTCATTATCTCTGGGTTCATGAGTTCAAGCCCCACATTGGGCTCACTGCTGTCAGCACCTCCGGATCCTGTCATTCTCTTTCTTCTCTCTGCCCCTCCCGTTCTGCTCTCTCTCTCTCAAAAATAAGTAAACATTAAAAAAATAAAAAATAAAAAAGAAGCACACAGAATCTATCAAAATCCCTGCCCCTATGTTTGATCTCATACTTAGAGTAGTATTACAAGGCCTTTCTGGTCTAAAAAGGAGCCCTGGCACCACATACCATTCTCCGGATTGGTCGCTGTAGAGGGCTTCATGTCCTTCTTGTCTGGTGGATCTCCACCTTTGTCCGTCTGTATCCCTCTTCCCTGCACAGGCTTTCAGAAGGAATTCAGAGCTGGGAGTAGACCAACAGCTCACAGCACACAGCTCACTCAGTTATGCTGGCCGTGCAGCTCTTGCACGCTGGAACATATTTTCAACAGCACTTATAGTGAGCAAATGAAGCACCGTGCTACACCCTGGCATCCATATCAAAGAAAACACTTGCCCTGTGGAGCTTACTCCCTAAATTAACCCCTACAATTTCATAGAACACTCCTCACACTCTTTTTTTTAACAAGTGACAAATATTTGTTTCTTTCCCTCCTCTTTGCCAAGTTAATGTTACCATCCTTCAGAGCTCAGAAGAGGCTTCCCTGGCTTGACTCCACTTAAGTGCCCTCTTCTCTCTCACTGCACCTATAGTTCTTCATGGTATGGATCACAATGGCAAGAATCATGGTTACTCCTGAGGCATACTCTAAGAAGTTGTTTCCTATATTGCTTTCGGAAAGTTTATTTTCAAGAAACAAACCCCCAAAATAATAGTGGTGAAACAGGGTAGAAGTTTATATCTTGCTTATATAAAAATGTAGAGGCAGAGAAAATTCAGGACCAGTAGGGCAGCCTTGCTCCATGAATTGCTCAGAGAATGGTCTCCTTGTAGCTCACTGCTGGAGACCGAAACTGCACAGGTCATCCCTGATGGCAAGGCCCAGGGAAAAACCTGTGGGAAAAGACTGCAAGACAGTCAGAAGAACCCCCTGAAGAATTATTCTTTTCTACTTAGTCTGTACCTTTTACTCTCACTTCTGCTGTTAGTCTATTCTAGGGTTAAAATGAAACCAGAATCGCCCAAAGTTCCCCCCTTCCTCCTAAATGGAATGTACCTAAATATCATGTCTGCCCCCTCAATCAGATGTTGTCTAATGAATATTGTAGCAATTAGCAAAATTGGAGACAGTCCAGTATGCATGGGGTCTATGAGACCTAGAATTCATTTTCCTTGTATGGATCTAATTACCAGTAAGAATACATATTATGCCATAAGCAGAGACAAAAACAAGACTTAGTAGTTGTGGAGGACTTTCTCGGAAAAGTCTTAGAGAAATATTTGCCTGCTGACCTCAAGCCTGTAAGCAACTTATGGATTGTTCTGGCCAAAGAATGAGATTGGTAAATGCAGAGACCAAATTCTAGTTGATCCACGTAAAACATTTCCATACGTTATCTATGATAAATGTTGACATTGTTCTTTCTTAGTAAGGAGTTGTGAGAGTCTGTTACCTACAACTGCGGGTACAAGTATATCCTGTTTTTACATGCCCACTGAATTTAAATAATTAAAGGGCACTGTGATCTCATGTATTCTGGCAATATGCTTCACTTATCCTTAGATTCCCTGCCATACGCAGTAAAGAATATGTAAAACCTTGTTATGACTACCTGGTTAAATTTTATTGGTTGGAGTGGAAATCATGTACCGTGAAATCACTGTCGCCAAGAAAACTTAGAAATGTTAACTACTATGACTGTACTCAAAAAATGTAAATTGTTTAAGCATGATTGTTTGGATTTGCTATATAAAAACCCTAAGCTGAAAAATAAGTTTGAGCAGTCCACCTGAAGAGGCTGGATCCGGGCCAACCCTGGCTTGCAGAGGGTGGACCCCTACAGCTCACGACTCTTCCCCCCTGGGGTGTGGTGTGGTTCTCATTTTTCTGTTCCAAAATAGTGGCTGGAGCTCCAACCATCACTTCTACATCTCAGCCAGCAAAATGAGGATTAAGAAAACAAGGGCAAAGGGGTCATGCTCACAACTTCAAAGAAGTTTCCCTATATAATGAAAAATCACTTGGTATAACTTTCAAACACCTCACTGGACTTTTATATTGCTTAAAACAACAACGACAACAACCACAACAAAAACCCCTTTTAATCATCAGAGCCTAGAACCCAACTTTACCTATAAACACAAAGTATTTTTGCATAATATACATCGACTTTTCAGAAATGGTAATACCGTAATTGAGAAATAAATTTACTTTTTTTGCTTGGACTTTATCAAGCTGTTCACTATTTCAGAAAATCATGTCAATAATGTTAAGGCTGCTCATAGCATTTAGGGCATCACAGTGACACAGCACACTATCTGGCTTTATCTGTGTCTGTATTCACAGCTGCCGCATCCTGGTGGATTATTTTTTATAGGTGCAAACATGTTATTTCATTATATCTTTTCCTGTAGAGATATTCCAGATTTATATATTGAAATATACAATGTCTTATTGACATTTACTTAACTTCTCCTTTTTATTATTCCTAGGACATGATATAGATTGATTTTCTTCTTTTGGAGTTGTGTTTAAGTGTCTTATTTTGGGTTTCCCCAGAATCAGACACAGAGCAAGGATTCTAGTGGGACGATTTGTTTAGAAAGTGATCCCAGGAAACACCAGTAGCAGAGTGGGATAGTAAGACAAGGCAAGGGGAGTGTTGTCAACAATAGCCGAAGTATGGAAAGAGCCTGAATGTCCAACGATGGAGGATAAAGAAGATGTGGTATACACACACACATACACACACACACACACACACACACACACACACACACACACACGGAGTATTACCCGGCAATCAAAAAGAATGGAACTTTGCCATTTGCCAACTACTTGGATGGAACTAGAGGGTATTATGCTAAGCAAAATTAGTCAGAGAAAGACCAATATCAAATGACTTCACTCGTATGAGGAATTTAAGATACAAAACAGATGGACATAAGGGAAGGGAAGCAAAAAGAATATAAAAACAGGAAGGGGACAAAAATCAGAAACTCTTAAATACAGAGAACAAACTGAGGGTTGCTGGAGGGATTGTGGGTGGGGGGATGGGCTAAATGGGGAAGGGGCATTAAGAAAGACACTTGTTGGGGCGCCTGGGTGGCTCAGGTCATGATCTCAGTTCATGGGTTCAAGCCCTGCATCGGGCTCTGTGCTGACAGCTCAGAGCCTGGAGCCTGCTTCAGATTCTGTGTCTCCCTCTCCTTCTGCCCCTCTCCCACTTGCTCTCTGTCTCTCAAAATAAAAATAAAAGACATTAAAAATTTAAAAAAAAGACACTTGTTTGGATGAGCACTGGGTGTTATACATAGGGCTAGATTCTAATCCTGAAATTATTATTGCGTTCTATGCTAACTAACTTGGATGTAAATTAAAAAATAAGTTAATTTAAAAAATGTAAATGATGACATTAAAAAAAAAAAAAACAAGGCAAAGGGAAAAGCCAGTGAAAGGTGCACCAAGCAAGTAAATCCTTGGGGAAATATGGGACAAGAAAGTGGGGATATTTATACACCAATGCTGCCAGTGATTGGTTGAGGGATTTTCCCAGGGAACATTACTTTTAGTCCATCCAGCCTGTACAGGCATACTTTCAGATAGTGAGTACGGGTGCTGGCAGTTTGAAGTTGGCCTGGAAGGGGTGGAGGCAGGGGGGTGGGTTGTAGGGCACCTGGGTGGCTCAGTCAGTCAGTTAAGTGTCTTACTCTTGGTTTTGGCTCAGGTCATGATCTCATGGCTGGTGAGTAGGAGTCCTGTGTTGGGCTCTGCACTGTCAGTGCTCGGGATTCTCTCTCTCTTTCTCTCTCCCTCTGCCCCTCCCCCCCTCATGCATGTGCTGTCTCTCTTTCAAAATAAACAGGTACATTTTAAAAAATCTCTCTCCCTATGCTCCTCTCCCTAACTGGTGCTCCCTAAAAAATAAATTAAATAATTAAAATGAAGTTGGCCTGGAGTGCAACAAAACTGTAAGGACCAAGGATGTATGGGTAGGGCACCAACAGCATTTGTTAAAGTAGGATAGTAAAGGATAAATCAGGATTTTTTTTTTAGAGGAGTATTTCAAATTAGTTGTTAGAAACTGGAATATTGTATCTGACATGGCTGAGAACCACTGTCTAGAATTTAAACATTGTGGGGTTGAACCAGGGAAGCCATCTAGAAAAAGACAGATCATTATGTTTCTCTAAGTTCCAAGAAAATGAGAAGAGCAACATGGCAAGGTGTTATGAGATTTTAGACAACTTTCCCATACCCATTCTTTCCCAGTCACACTAAAGCATTTTAGTTTGCTAGATTCTAAGAAAATCTGATGTCGACATGTTTTTGCCATGCCCACCACCACCCGCCCTGCTCAGCCCCAAATGAGTTAGGTTAAACCCTGTGCTCTTCCTGTGTTCTAGTTTTTGAGCCTTTATTGAATCATTTAGTACAACATGTGCATGTATGACTCATCTTCCTCCCAAGATGGGAGCATGTTTAGGGTAGGGAACTGAAAAGGGAGATGCAACGTCTCCCAGACAGAGAAACATTAGAGCAAACAAATGGATCTGGCACCAAGCTATCATATTCAGGCAACTGCTGAAAACGCTACCCAAAGGGCGCCTCACATATTACATATCCTTAGAGAGGCAGTACAGATTAACAAGCCAACTGCTATTTGTGTAACACAGACCACATTTCTTCCATATTTGCTGTCCAAATGACAGTGTGCCAAACCAGACCTATCTATGCAGCAGTTGGGGCACTAGACTGTGTGGTCCTGAGATGAACTTATTGTGAAGGAGATTTACATATAGACTGTGGTTTCTGTAGTGACTCTAACTGATTAAGAAAGCTTCCAATAAATCCTCTGCTAACTCCAGGGTTGCACGGATAACTAATTCACATATGCTAAAAAGCTCACGTTGACTAAAATCTCCTCACCCATGGAGGTGTAAACAGTAATTTTTATCTCCACAACTTAGGTGAATTCTGAAATTGGTGCCTGCCTGGTTGTCATCAGGTTCCCATGACAAATTTGCTATGGACTGAATTGTGTTCCCCCAAATTCAGATGTTGAAGTCCTAACTGCACTGTGATGGTATTTGGAGACAGGACCTTTGGGAGATGATTAGATTTAGATGAGGTCATGAGGGTAGGCCTCCATGATGGCATGCCTTGTAAGAAGAGACACCAGAGAGCTTGCTCTCCAGTCAATTTCTCTGCCAGGTGTCGACACAGCAAGTAGAAGGTTCTCTTCAGGCCAGGAGGGACCTCACCAGAACCTGCCCATGATCACAATGTGATCTCAGACTTCCAGCCTCTAGAACTGTGAGAAAATAAATCTGTTGTTTAAGCTACCCAGTCCCTGGTATTAGCCCAAGGTAAAATTCGTAGAAGAAAACCTCAGAAAATGTTTTTCCCTCTCTATATGGCTACAAAAACTGTTGTGACACTTCAGATCAGAAGCTGCTTTGCAATTCTCTTATGCATTGACCTGTTCAGTGCCCGGCTCCTGTGTGGGTCATGTCTGCAGAGGGTCTGGAGAGTGGACCTCATGCTTTCCAGCTCACTGCTGAAGCCTCAGCACCTGTAACAGCACCTGGGCTGTATTTCCAGTTGAGAAGGAGCAGAAAAATGGGAGGCCAAAATACAGAAGTAAAAGGCTGATACCTTCCCAAATAGTTCAAGAGCAACTGGGACGTCAATCCTGAGGTGGGAAATGCTGGACTCCAAAGACTTCCCCTTCCTCTCTTCCTCAGCTTGGCTATATTGACTTCAACCTCTTCCCCTACCAAACTTTGAAATCGGGGACCGAGATCTTGGAGATGATGAAAGTAACTTTCATTTTTCAGATGATGAATCTGACATTTAAAGGGGGTATTCAGTGGAGTTATCAAGTAGTAAAATCAAAAGGTTTCCTCTTTTGTTTCCAGTGGACTAGCCCTGAAAAATGCTAGTAAATGGCAAAAGACTATATAATGCTTCTTCCTTGCTTTTTTGTGACTTCTGGACCAACTTTGTAGTTAGAATTTATTTCTGCAGTCATGAGAATGAGAATCCTGATTGAGACTGCAAGTAAGTAAACAGCCAACCATATGCAATTCTAGACTAACAGAGGAAGGAGCACCAGTTCTTATTAACTGAGAAGCTGCATTAGTGTTATTGATTCATAAGGAATTTATCCTAAATATTACTTTAAAAATCAGTATTTCCATGAACCTGAAAAAAATGTAGTGATTACTATTAAATACCATTCCCTCTGCTCCATTAAGCTCCTTTCTTCAAAATAATGCTTTCTAACAGACAAAGCCTGAAAAAAGCACTTGAAAACTTATTAAGTAATGCCCCGTACAAAAATGGTCCATCTTCCCCTGGGTCAAAATGCTGTTGACTAGGGCTAGGACAAATGCTCAATTTTACTCAGTCTACATGACAACACATTATTTCATACTTAAAACATGGTTTCCCATAGCAAAATCTGCTCTTTCAAAATCACAGAATTTTCCATATGGTTTGGGTTACAATGAAACCAAACCGTTGTAATTAAATTACCCAGAATTTTATTTTTAGCTATTAAAAATTGACAGAAACACAGACATTTATAGATCTTTTCTGATAACTGAGAATCATTTGGCAGACTCTTACCTGTAAGACTGCAAACATTCAATGTTGCTCTTATCGAGAAAAGCTCTGGGAGAAAATATACTCGTGGTCTATTAGCTGCCAAAGTCACCTCACTGTTCTAGATACAATCTCTGCACATCCTCTTTGATTTAATCCACAGAAGCCTAACCCAGCCCAACCACTAAATTACTCATAAGCTTCTCCTGTCACAAATCTTTAAGTATTCCTTGCACTGAGAAGTGTAACAGATCATATTCAACCTTCACATTGATATTGCCTCTCAAAATGCCAGCACGGTTAACACCCAAAAAGATTATTTTTGTTGACTATAGCATGATAACAGACACCCCACAATAGCATTTTATATTTTTAAGTAGGCTTCATACCCAGCATGGATTCCAATGCAGAGATTAAACTCACCAAACTGAGATCAAGACCTGAGCTGACACTTTACTGAACCACCCAGGTGCCCCCAGACAATAGCATTTTTTAATGAAAGAAAAAAACTGTGGAGACATCAGCAAATTGATCTTTAACCTTACTGTCTCATGTTATGGTGAGAAAACGATGGAAGACTGTTTAGCCAATAAGAATGAGGCCTGTAAAAAAATAGTTCCTTCTGGAAATTTCCCTACCAAATGACTGTCCTGAACTTAATAGTTACCCATTCTGTGCATCAGACTGGAGTTACTTCATTTGAAAATTTTATATTGCAGCAAGGAATTGGTGGGAAGCAGATATCCCAGAAAGGAGGAAAGAAAGGGTACTCCTGACAGCAGGGCAGAGGATACAGACCAAACGGCCGTTGCTAGAGGTTTATCAGTCCCTTTATTTGAAATTAAATGGTGGCTTTTCTTTGCTTTCCACTGTTGATGAAATTACAAGCTGGGAATGTGATGCATCTGTGACTGTTTTCATCACACCATATTTTATCCTCAACACCTAATTTTATTAAAAGTTTTCATTTTCAACTCATTTTTTACTTTATGATCTTTTAATGCATAACCGAGCTATGAAATGCCATCTCTCTGGCAGCAGTAGTAGGAAAGAGCCCTAGAATTAGAAATGGGGAGGTTCTAGGTTACAGTCCCAGCTCTAGCAATGAGTGAATCCCAGCCACTCTGTGTCTGCAAAATCAGTGGGGCGAATACCTGCCTCATTGGGCTGCTGTGAACATTCATCACACATATGAAAGATCTGTAATTTGCTGCATGAGTGCTAGATGTTTCTATTTACAGTGACCTGGAGATTCAGAACTTGAAAATTTATGGTCTTAATATGCTATCTGAAAGGTATATAGTGTTAACCGGCCAGGGTCATTCAAAATTCCAATAATAGGATGAGTTAAAACATGTTTTTCTTAGAATTGAGCCAATCTACCATCATTTTGAGAATTTCTCAGTGGGTCTCGTCTTCATTCATGTCTACAACTATCCCTGTCTCTCTTAAGAGGTCAAAGACCAGCAGATTTGCCTTGAGAAGCCAAATGTGGAATCTGTGTTTATTCCAAAAACAAAATAATCCCTAATGGAAATGCAAAGTGCTTAACATAATCAAGTGTTGGTCCCTTCCCAATAATGGGCAGCCACCTTCTGAGAGACAGCAGCGGGGACATGGACAGACTTCTTGAGAAGACATTACAACTGGGGGGAAGGGGGAGGGAGGGGACTAACTAATGTCTAATATTTCCAACCAGAACTTTAAATACCCTCTCTTCCCTTCCCTGAATCTGTTTGTGGGGGGGTGGGAATAACCAGTGACAATCAAAATATGCCTTTTATTCAAAGAAATAAGACCTCCATCCTTGGGGTATGAGGATCAGAATGTCAATCTGTTCTTTGTTAGTAAAGATGTTTATTATAAGTTTATGGTTATTTTAAAAAGATCTCTAAAATGCCGAAGGACCTCTGAAGCTAATGCAAAGGGGCATGAATTACGAGTTGGGCAAAAAACAAACAAAAACTAAGCTTGGATTTCTTTTAAGTTTTTAGCCTGCCCTGGGGTGCCTGTGGCTCAGTTGGTTGAGCATCTGACTTCATTCAGCTCAGGTCATGATCTCATCAGGAGTTCGAGCCCCAGATTGGGCTCTCTGCTGTCAGCACAGAGCCTGTTTCAGATCCTCTGTCTCCCTCTCTCTGGTCCTCCCCTGCTGGGTCTCAATATCTCTCTCTCTCAAAATAAATAAACTTAAAAAAATATATATAAATTTTTAGGATGCCCTGTGTCATTTATTTTGTAATCATAAAACCTTACAGAGATGAATGTCTTTTATTATGAAAATTGCTGTTACATTACAGCCAACATTCCAAAACAGTTTTAATAAACATGTCTTGATTATAAAGTAGAGCAGAAACCATGATCCTTTTTCAAAACTGATTAACATCTGCTGATGTTAACATAAATCTGGAGGACACTCTGTATGCTCACCGTGGTGTGTAGGAGATGAGATGAGGAAGAGCACCTATGTTATTCAAAACAGCTACTAGTGTTACTAGTACAGTGTAAACCAACCATTTACAATAGGACATTTAAAAAAAAAAAAAGGTAAAAAGCAAAACACTAAAATGTTGAGGTGTTACAATACTTTTGAGATGGGAAAAGCCAAAGCTTATTTCCTTTTTTCTTCCCCTCTGACAGTTCAGTGCGAGGTACAGGGAAGAATGCTAGATCAAGGATGGATGCTATTTCCCAGAATTTAGTCCTGCTCCGAAACACAGCCCACATGCAAAAGCTCCTCACGCTCCCATTCACAGGCCTCGGAATACAGCATTTGCACATGGATGAATGAGGTTCCATAGCAGCTCAGAGTCAGTGTCTGAATTCCAGTGTATTCACTCTGTAGCAATGTAAGGAATCCACGAACAAATTTCCTATGTTCTTCCTAATCAGGAGGCAGAAGACTCCTATTTAGATATGTTCCATGTTTGGGGTAAGGGTGTGGTAATCACTGCACAGAACCTCTCCCATCACGAACACCCTGGTGGAAAAGCTTAGAAAAAGTTAAAACTGCAGTTTTAGAAGGTTCTCTTTCCCCACCTTCAGCGAAGAAGCATGATGCACACGTGACCGCAAGGAATTCAGGAAGGCATAGTGTGGCTACGACAGCTTCAAGTACAATCTGCTCCTTGCAAAGGGGTCTGGGGTAACTGCAGGCAAACCCAAAACTCAAAAATATTTATTAACTTCTTTAATGTAAGAAGCTATACTGAGAATTTCTCTTACAACGTCATGTAGCTGGCATAGTCTTTACTGTAGGAAGGGATATCCTCTTTTTCCAAACAGTAAATGTGTGATATTTTGGGAACTTAATGTAGGTGAGGGACTGGCTTCATTGAATTCTATGTCCTTTTCATTCCTCCCTTTAAATCATTCGGTCTTTCTTTCTGGACTCAGAGCTATCACCGTTAGTAAGGCTCAGAGGTAACAACCAAAATAATACAACGTCCTAATCTCAACACCATTCTTTTTGCCACTACAGGAAGAAGCCAGATGGTGCTAAACACCCTACAGATAATCCAGTTGTCAGGCTGTTCTGCATCCTAGTTAAGCTTCTCACGCTGGATCTGGTAGTAACATGCCTGAAAAAAAGTTCAAAACAATTTAAAATTTACTTGGAAAGAAATTATATAAACATAGCAATGCACAGGAGACTAAAGAAAGGAACTCTTTGGTTAATACTGACAGCTCCAAAAAATCAGTTGGTTGCTTTCTTTTTCCTGGGTTTCTTCTAGTCCCCATATCCAATGTCTATTTTGCCTAGCTGTAATTAGTGGAGATAAAATTTTGCACATTTTCTTCTGATTCTCAAAATAAACTTTTTACAAGCTATTTAATATTCTTCAGTAAATAGAAATATGTTAATTGGCTAAGCCACTACTGATTAGACATTGAGAATATGCTGATCATTATAAGGTACACAAACAACTATAATCAGAATCATCTAGTATGTTTAAGAAACTGCAAATTAAGATTAAGTATCATTCTAGACCCAGTGAGTCAGAATTTCCAGGAATGACTTTTTAAGAAGCATTCCCAGGTGATTGTGAAAGTATCCAGGTTGGGAGTTACTCATACTACAAAGAACACCTCAGCCAAAACAAACACAATGCTGTCCATTCTTGAATTCCTCAGGATAAATCTCCAGGGGTATGATTACTCAAACTCCAAGAACATTTTTCATGCTGTTAATAACAAAAGTTTTCTAAAAGGGGATTATTATTTAATCCATTATCAGCAAGATGGGAATAATTCTGATTTCACTATACCCCTACCAGCACCGGGTATAATCTTAAAAGACCCTTGCTAATTTGGTAGGCACAAAATGGTACCTTGTTTAAATCTACAGTACTCTAATTTTCAGTGAGGTCAAGGATATTCATACATATAAATGTATTAGTTGTGCCCCACTTAGTGATATAATGAGAGATGCTTTTCATATAACATAAACTAATAATGCAAATCATTGGTGGCCAATATTTTCCCCAATTCCACCACCCTTTTCAATTTAATAGAAATGTTAATGGTATTTCAGTTGAAAAGTTCAAACAATTAACCCAAGCCAGAAACCTGACATAAGTTCTAATTTTTTTTCTCATTTTAATTTGCCTGTCTTTCCTTCTCTCTTTCCCTTAAAAACCAAAAAACATCTATAATTTACAATGCAGGTGATTCTAACCTCACTCCAAAACATCTAGTAAGATATCCCAATACTTAACCATTTCTTAAATAATTCCTCTTTTCCATTTGTGTATTGATGTTTCCATTTTTACATGTGAAATTTTTATTATAACACTGCCTTTATAACAGCTATCCCTTCTATTAGAGGTCCATTCTTGTAACAGTAACTTACTACCTTAATTACTGTAACTTTATAACAGTTTACTAACTGTCAGAGTGGGTCTATTTTCCCTTTTTCAGAAGTGTTTATGCCATTTGCTATTTTTTATTCTTCCAAAATACTTCAGAATTATTCTACCAAATTCGAAGAAAAATCAAGGTGGGGAACTAAAATAACTTCCAACAGACCCTAGACTACTCAGATTAGAGAACCTCATTTGTAACATACTGGTTACAGCAAATACATGGAGAAAAAAGAAGGTACCATTCATATTCGTTACATACATATTGCCTTCTGTGCTTTACCTCATTTCCATTAAACAGCTCTAATGCCAGATACTTTTGGACACTAAGAATCCTTTCTGTTTCTTTTCTAGAGTTATATTTATACAGATGGCCTACTTTTATAAGCATTTGTAATGATTTGAATGGACTATTTATAGGGAAGACTGGGTAATGTGCTTCAGTATTTTGAAGGATAACTGATTCTACTTTTAATGTATTATATTTTAAAATATGAACACTATGTGCTCTAAAGGCATTTAATGATTGTGTTAAACCTCTGTATAAGGAAGGCAATGGTTAATGACAGATTTATAATATGGTAAATTAAGGGCAGATTTTAAGATTAAAAAAATTAAGTATCACCTATACTTACCTTCAAGGTGGTGAACATTATACCCTGTTCCCCATGCTGAAGATAAGGGTCCATTAGATCCTCAATGAGGTGTACCTCGGAGCCTAAATTCCTTATCCTGCCCCAATGAGATAAAGATACTGAGTTATTTCTGCTTACATGTACATCCTCCTTCTGAATCTATGTGAGGGAAAATAAAGAACAGTTCACCATAGTCAAATGGGTAAACAGAATTTTTTTTTTTCTAGTAGGGAGCATATTACTGTCATCAATTCAGAAAAAGCACTTGTTAAAATGAGTCACTAATAATGAAGTCAGAAAAGGTTGGTCACCTGGCCCGTAGCACCACATATAAGAAAACAGGAAACAAGTCATCCATGGACCACAAAAAGTCTTCCTGAAGTGATGCCAGGACACTCTGAGAGATCTCTTCAAAAGTCTGCTGGATGACCTTAAGTTTGTCTGACGGAGTAAATGTTGTGCTGTTGTTATTAAAAAAAAAAAAAGTCCTATGAACTGCTTAATATTAAGTATTAATTGTCTGACAATATACACTCCTGGGGTGCCTTAAATTGGACACATAAGGCATAATGAGTTGCTGGAAGGGATGGCCATGGTAATCCCACAGTTCTTTGAGAAAAGAAGTGTCCAATGATCTATGGTTCTCATGAAAGAATTCACTAAGTCACAGATTATCTTCTTTTACCCAGGATCTTATTCTTCTAATATATGCTCTTCTCTGGGTAATTAAGTTTGGTTAATTTCCCTTTGGCTAAGGATGTAATTATGTAGACACATTTCTAGGGAGGCTCTCCACCTTTTTTGAAAATACAAGGGACTTGTAGAGTAAAAGTGAGCCAAATGTCTCAAAAGAGCGTTTTTTGATCTCTAGGCTGAGTGTGACACCATCTAAGAGTAAGGGAGCATTTAGAGCTTAGGTGAAGATAAGATCTCATTAATATCTTAATACACTAACTACTACTTTGGTTTATATGATTTTCAACAAATCAGAGATTACCTGATCTGCTGGAGACATTCTACAGCTGAGGCAAAACAAGCATCTTTTGTCGTTGGCAAAACCTGCAAAAGAGAATTTATGAAACTCAAAGAGGAAAGCCGTCTTCTGCAGTGACAGTAAAAAATAATGGCAAGGTGTGGTTCTTCAGTGAATAACTCATGCCTGAATACTATTCTACCAAAGTAAAATGGAAATGTTTTGCTATCTCAAACATCTCACATCAAAGAAAAACGTATTTGCTGAGGAAACTGAAATCGACTATACCTTTTTACTCTCTCCAAGGATTGACAAGGTCATTGGCCAAAATTTCCTATAATAGAATTCACACTGTTAATACAAGTTGTTACTTATGGCAGCTGAATCCCCATAAAAGCGGTTGATGGCTATATTGCCTTCCCTGTCCCCATTTAAAATAACTGTTCCACAGATAAAGTTTTTTGTTTTTTTAAAAAAAATGTTTGTTTATTTTGAGAGAGAGTGAGCATGGGCAGGGGAGGGGCAGAGAGAGAATCCCAAGCAGGCTATGTGCTGCCAGCACAGAGCCCGATGCAGGGCTCAATCCCATGGAACCTCAGGATCATGACCTGAGCTGAAATCAAGAGTTGGATGCTTAACCAACCAAGCCACCCAGGCATCCCACAGATCAAGTTTTAATAAACATTCCAGAAGTAATTTAAGAGCTTCTATCTTGTCCCTAAGGGACCTGTCAATGAATACTAGAATAACCCTACACATTACGGATATTTCCCAAGTATTGGCCAAAATCTTTCCCTCACTAAGTTTTATCTCATTTTTACTGTGAAGTTATTCCACTGAAAAGATTTACTTTCTGATTAAGGCTTGTTCACTTTTTTTGATAGCACATAGATTACTGGGTGCTGGGGTGATCAGCTTTATCACAGCACTAGAAGAAAGGATAAAGTGTTCCTCTGGAGTAACAAGAAGCAATAATCTGCAACAAGGCACTTCTGAAACTTTTAAATTACACATTGTAGATGGGGAAGAAAGAAAAGGAAGGGAAGAAAGAACATCAAAGACTAAATAACAATTTTTTCTGAAACAATATGTATTATTTTTTAAAAGAACAGCTAAATATCAGAGAGGATAGCTAAAATTTACATATATATATAATCACACAGATGTTTCAAACACACACACACACACAAATAAAACATAGATTAAGAATAATAAAGCTTCATATATACTCCAAAAATTCTCAGATTAAATTTCACTATTTTGCTGAATAACAGATATGCAAATAAGTGAATTAACTGCAAATCATAGATTCAATTAATAACACTGCATTAAATTTTTTTTAATGTTTTATTTATTTTTGAGACAGAGAGACAGAGCATCAGTGGGGAAGGGATAAAGAGAGAGAGAGGGAGACACAGAATGTGAAACAGGCTCCAGGCTCTGATCTGTCAGCACAGAGCCTGACACAAGGCTCAAACCCACAAACCGTGAAATCATGACATAAGCTGAACTTGGATACTTAACTGACTGAGCCATTCAGGCCCCTTTGCTGTTTTCATTTTAAATCAATCCATTTGATTCTACTCATAACTACCGTCCTTACCTCTGCACCCCAAGGAAGCCCAGAAGAGCGATATCTGGCTGTTTATTTAGTCGTAGCACACATTCCCAGTAAATGTCTTCCTCACGATCATTATCCAGGGCATAGAGCATAAACAGTGGTGGGTAGAGCCGAGGTAGTAGTACAGGAAGCAGTAACCCAGAACTTGTTACCACATAACTACAAAATATTGGAGAAGGAGAAGCATTCATACTAAAATTGAATATAGAATCAGAGTTTCAGTCTCAAGCTAAAAGGAAGATGGGACATTTTGAATAAAGAAACATTATTCTAACATTCTAACATCTAATGTTCTAACATTATTCTCCTTTTTTATTTGGAGCTAACATGAGGAACTTACCTATGGCCCCAGAATTGTATCTTGGACCAACTGTGAATTCTTTTCATTGCCTAAAATCTAACTGAAAACCTAGTTGGTTTCCATTTTGAAAATGATTCTCTGTGGTTAATCTAGATAAGCAGTCTTTGTGCCCAGTAATCAGTGAATGCACTTCCATGGGTTTGGCTAATACAACTTAAGACCTAAAAGGGACCTCAGATATCACCTAGTCCAGTCACATTATTTTAAAAATAAGGGAACTGAGATCTAGAGAAAACTTTTCCTTGGGATTCTTTGGATAGGATCACCCACCCTCTTTCTTCACTATCTCTACCCAACTCCATTTACCCAGGCTCTGGAGATTCAGATCTGGAATCTGTTTTCCCAGTGCAAAAGGATTTCCTTTCAGTTGGCAGAGGAGCAGAGAGAGGAATTGTGCTGCCCTCTTCAGGAAGCTCAGGAAATAAGAATCTAAGGAATAAAAGAAAATACAATTATACAATTATACCTCTACAATGTCTAAAAAGAGTAAAAATGTGTTTCTATTTTTTTCATCTATTTAAAGACCTATGAAACCAAACTTTATATTAATTAAATATTTTAGTTTCCTGAGACTCTTAACTGATGCTTCTTACAGGATAAAATTAAGACTGTACCTTATGAATACCGCTAAAAAAATCTTCACGTGCTGTGTTTTTTGGTTTTGAAGTAGGCTTAATGCCCATTGCAGAGCCCAAAGTGAGGCCTGAACTCACGACCATGATATCAAGACCAGAGCTGAGATCAAGAATCAGACGTTTACCTGACTGAGCCACCTTTGCGCCCCATTTCTGTCGTTATAAAAAAGTGAGAAATTCTGATCTATGTTTTTCTTTTTTTTTATGTTTTGATTAGATTCTGTCTCCATACGCTCATGATGTGTTTTTTTTTTAATTTGTTTTTTAATTAACATCCAAGCTAGTTAGCATGTAGTGCAACAATGGTTTCAGGAGTAGATTCCTTAATGCCCTTTACACATTTAGCCCATCCTCTCTCCCACAACCCCTCCAGTAACCCTGTTTGTTTTCTGTATTTAAGAGTCTCATGTTTTGTCCCCTTCCCTGTTTTTATATATTCTTGCTTTCCTTCCCTATGTTCATCTGTTTTGTAACTTAAAGTTCTCATATGAGTAAAGTCATATGATGTTTGTCTTTCTCTGACTAATTTCATTTAGCATAACACCCCCTAGTTCCATCCATGTAGTTGCAAATGGCAAGATTTCATTCTTTTTGATTAGCGAGTAATACTCCATTGTACATATATATCACATCTTCTTTATTCATTCATCCATCGATGGACATTTGGGCTCTTTCCATACTTTGGCTATTGTTGATAGTGCTACTTTAAACACTGGGGTACATGTGTCCCTTCAAAACAGACAAATACCTAGTAGTGCACCTACTAAGTTGTAGGACAGTTCTATTTTTAATTTTTTTGAGGAACCTCCATACTGTTTTCCAGAGTGGCTGCACCAGTCTGCATTCCCAACAGCAGTGCAAAAGAGATCCTATTTCTCCACATCCTTGCCAACATCTGTTATTGCCTGAGTTGTTAATGTTAGCCATTCTGACAGGTATGAGGTGGTATCTCATTGTGGTTTTGATTTGTATGTATTTCCCTGATTATGAGTGATGTTGAGCATTTTTCATGTGTCAGTTGGCCATCTGGATGTCTTCTTTGGAGAAGTGTCTATTCTGATCTATATGTTTTTCTTACTGACAAATCTCATCTGAGGTCAATTTGTATTGACTCTTTAAGCAGAAACCATTATTCTCAGAGTATAAACAAATATTAGTTGGAAACTACTTAGATATTAAGAAAAAATGAAAATCTAATCAGTGTAAAAACTTTTAATCTGTTTTCAATAATTCAAGTCGCTAAAAAATTTTTCTGCATGATCAAGCTGGTAGGTTATTGAGGATTTTTTTCCTAGGTTTTGAATTTGCCCTAGATTTTATCTCTCACCTCTTATATGCAAAAGGTAAGCTCTACTATAAACAAGCTTATTGTTCTCTTTATTTTCAGACATAAACCTTGAGTCTTTAAAGGGAGTTTCCAATCTTCTATTTTTGTAGACTTATACCCTGCCCCTGCCTCTGCCCCTAATTTTATAGTTGGGAAAACTAGAAAAGGTCAGAAAACTTATCTTCATTTTACCCATCTAACTAACATCGGAGCTAAAACACTCCCAGCCACTGGTCTTTTTAGTGCATTATTCTGCCCCCTCGAAACCTGAGATATTTCCAAATTCATCTATCAGTTTTGAAGCTAATAACAGAAGGAAGTTTTCTGAGACAAATTTATAAATTTCTATAATTATCTCAAGTATTTATTTTTGGCTTAAACCCAGTAAAAGATCTTGAATTTCACATGTCCTAAATTTCCATGAAACTCTTTCCAAAGATGCTCTCTTTGCTTGCTTTATTCCTTTTCAAAGTCTGTGCTCAGACACTGCCTTATTAGTCAGGCCTCCTGGATCCTCTGTTTAGAACAGCAGCCTCTTACCTCCAGCCCCATCTTTTGTCACATTTATCAACATCTGACATACTGTATGTTTTGTCTGTCCCCACTAGAATGGAAGCCTGTAACAATATAGACATTTCCCTGGTGATTAGTGATACTAAGCATTCTTTTCATGTTGGTCGTCTATATGTCTTCTTTGGGAAACTGTCTATTCAGGTCCTCTGTCCATTTTTAATCAGATTGTATGTGTGTGTGTGTTTTATGAAGGTGTTGAATATGTAAGTTCTTTATATATTTTGGATATTAATCCCTTATCAGATATATCATTTGCCAATACTTCCATTCAGTAGGTTGTCTTTTCATTTTGTTGATGGTTTCTTTTGCTGTGTTTATTGCATAACCATAAAGTAAAAACATGAACCCGTTTCCATTGTCATTATTTAACCTATTTAAGGATCTACAGCACATAACCATTTTCTTGATGAATAATTTCTGTGATAAAGAGGAAACTTAATGATTCTTCACAAATTGTTGTAATCTCTAGATTCAGGATGAAGACACTCAAGCATTAGTATAAACTAGTATTTCACAGTTTGCAGACTTCATTGAGAAAGACCTTTTTACCTCACCAGCTGGAAAATTCGCTTAAGGTAGGACTTAATCTCCTTCACAGCCTCCTGCAATAACCGGCGATTGGCTCCCACACCCACATATGTCATTCTATAGACTGCAACCAGTGTTTCCACGAGCCTGCCCAGTGGGTGCAGGGGAGTGTCACAGGCCTGAACAGGAAGGGGATCAATGAAGTCAATGACTAACAACAGAAACAGTAAGTCAACCAAAAATAATAAAACAATTTCATAAATGATAAATAATTTTCAAACTGGCAAGGAGTCAACTTTTGGACCAGGAAAATTCAAATACTTTAACTTCTCAAAAAGTGTTGAATCTACTCAAATTACATAGAGTAGCAGTTCCTAATCTTAATCATAGAATCCCTTTAACATCTTGGGAAAATAGCTTTGGATATACTGATAAATATAAGTAAGCTACAAACTTCACAAAAACAAATGTTACTTTTGAGCAAACTAAATGGCAGTTGATTATGCCTGAAAACAGTCTTCGGTTCCCTTGATTTCTCTTAATACTCCTTCCTGCAACCCCATGTCAATGCATGTCATACTTTAAATTCTAGCTAATCTTACAGAATTTGAGAAGGAAGCAAAGAGCATAACCATGGGAGGAGGGCAGCATGCTTTAATTACACAGTCTCTAGTTTGTTAGCAACAAAAAGCCATTTTAAGCTTTGACCCTTGTTCTCAAGAACACTCTTAAGCACTTTACGAAACTTTAAAAGTTCTATCATCATGAAAGGGCAATCTTCATATGGAAATGTGCTTTTAGCAGTCAGAGAATTAAAAAAGAAATACTTAGCAAAAATAGAATTAAGGTATACCAATGAAGTGTGAGCAGATTTGAATGATATACTGTGGTAGTTGTGTCATTAATTCATAAGATCAGTGTAATTTTGACTCTACCTTTATTAAATATTTCTTGATGTCATCATATTTCTCCACAGAGAAGGCACCAACATGCTGAGGAATGAATTCCAAACTCTCTAGTGTCTGAGTCTGTGAACGACTTAATGTCTCTGGACTGTAAAAAGACAACAGAAAGCCCATTATGTATTTCATATCATGAAAGCAAGGGGGCACCTGGCTGTCTCAGTCAGAAGAGCATGTGACTCTTTACCTGGGGATCCTAAGTTCGAGCCCCATATTGGGTGCAGAAATTAAATACATTTAGGGAGGGAGGGAGAGAGGGAGGGAGGGTGGGAAGGAGATAAATGTAATGTGCACATGAATCAATGTCTCCAAGTAAGGACAAAATGGAGTACCCAGTACAGTGTCTGGCCCAAATAAGCTCATCATAGGTAACCAACTGACTATTACATTTTTGGAAGTCATTCCAATGTCATTTAATGTTACTTCCTACCAACTACAATTAATTAATGACGATTTCACTTTAGTACCAACCATGGTGTTAGGTGATACTATGTTAGCTTGAAGATAAAACTGGTGACTACTTGTTAATGACCAGAAAAAATGGAAAATAAGAAAGAGTGGTGAGGAAAAAGGAAAACAAATGAAATGGCAGCAGAAAAAGGGAAATGAGCTCAAGTAAAGAGATCATGAGGATGCTACAACAGGTGGTGAGATAAGTACATAACGGGTAAAAGGAAGCTTTGGGCAAAGAGGCTATGATAAAACACATACTTAATAAACAACAGACATTTCTGGTAATGGGATTCCATTATCAGCTTACAACCAATTAGAAATAATACACATTATGATTATACTATTTTAGTAAATAAAACCTCTGCGGTAGCAATATGTTTTATTATATAAAAGGTCATTCACTCTCATTCCCTGAAACACCCAACAACAGTTAACCAAGGTTAACTAGAGGACCAAAGTCTCAATGTTTAAAATGACAGGCTCTATCAATGAAGGCTGACCCAGTGTGTCACACAAGGGAAAGTCCTTTCATCAATCCTAGGAGTTTCCATTTCTTCTACTAATAGAAAGAATACAAGGTAAAAATCATAAACTTCATGAATGAAACACTATATTCAGTTCCCATTTATACCAAATATAGTGGGGGGAAAACCCAAAAATCTTCTTATACAACAGGGATTAGCAAGTTCTTTGGGTCCAAATTCTAACCAATGCTTGTGGGAGTTACTGGCCAAGTTAAAGAATAAGGAAATATGCAGCAAAGCAGACAGAGGAGGAAGAAAGGAGAAAAGGAGAACAGAGAAAATAAGAAAAATAAAAAAGAGAAATGAAGAGGTACATCTGTAATTTTTCTTTCAGTACTTCAAAGCTGTGCTACTTCTTTTGGTCTCCAGAGGATACTGATGACAAAAACGCAAGCATTTGAGTAACAGTTTCCCCCTGTGTAATCCCCTTTTTTCCTCTAGTTGCTTCCATGATTTTGTTTTTCAATTTGAGTGACATGTCTGTTCACCGATATCTTTTTTTCAGGACATAGGTTGCTCAGCTTCATGAATCTGCACATTTGTCTTTCACCAGATTTGGGAAGGTTCAACCATCATTTATTCAAATATATTTTCATCCCCATGATTTTTCTCCTCTTTCTGGGATTCCAAGACACAAATATTAGACTCCTTAAAGCTCTGTTTATTTTATTTTTCCATGTATTTTCTCTCTGTTGTCCAGTTTGGACAGTTTCTATTAATCTGTTCTCAAGTTCAGTGACCTTCTGCTGTTACCTCTATGCTGCTAATAAGTTTTCCTAGTGATTTTATTTTGGTTATTTTATTTCTTAATTCTAAAATTTTGATTTGGCTCTTCTTTATATCTATTATTTTGCTAATACTTTCCATTTTAGTATCTGTTTCCAAGGTGTTTGTGATTGCTCATCTGAGCATTTTTGTAATAGCTGCCTTAAGTTCTTGTCATAATACTAAAATCTATGTTGCAGAGTCACTGGTGTCTATTATCTTTCCCAAAATGAGTTGGTGGCTCTTTGATTGCCAAGTAATTTTGGTTTATATTCTGGACATTTTTGAGTATTACGTTATGACACTTTGGGTCTTGTTTATATCCTATGAAAAAGGTTGACAGACATAATAGAGTACACATGGTAGGCTTAAAACTATTATCTTTAGAAGTATCTGCTTCCTAAATTTCCCTATACTGATATGAACTTTTCCCTACCTGATAGGGGTATTTTGCTGTCCATAGACTATGCTAACAATGTGATTTATGGTGAATATCTGCTTTCCTTCTGGGACTGGGGAATTTTGGTAGTTGCTAAGTATAGAGTGCCTATGTGACCAGTACTCCCCTGCTCCACCCCGCCCCCCCTCCCCCCAAAAAAAACTTTAGGCACTGAGTCTCTAATGGTTCCCTGGGCAGAAAGACCATAAATGGTGGCTGCATTTTACTGCTGAGGGGGATGGTGTGCTCTTTGACCCCTTACAGAAGGGAGTGAGCATGGGAAGACACATGGATTCCTCCAGACTCTGCCTGTGTCTTCTACTCTTATGATCTGGCTGTAGCTCCTTACTCTGTTGCTGTAGTAACTCTTACCAGTAGGATTTTATGATGAGTCCTGTGAGTCCCTCCAGCCAATCACTAAACATGTAGGTGATCTTGGGAACCTTTCAAACAGCTGATACCTTTGTTTTGGCCTTCTGTGGGCAGTGGTTCCAATATCAGTTCACTTCTCAAAGCCTTTACAGTCCTATTTAGGTCTGTCTGTGAGCATATCACTCAGTGGTCAGTCTGGGGCCACTGAAAGTGACTTTCCGTCTGACAGTCTACCTATTAGCTCAGTTCTCAAAGTTTTTGGTATGCTAATTAGGATCAAACCCACATATGTGCAGGTCTGGAGTGAGCCCAGGAGTTCATAAACAACTTTACAGGATTGCTTTGTAGAGCTCTTCTCTCTCCATTACCTTCCCTGCATTTTCTGGTTCCCTTGTTAGATCCTCAGGTCAGAAATGGCTCCCTTCTGTCAACATACCACTTGTAGGGCCAAGGGGTGGGAGGATAGAGAGGCAGGCCAAAAAAGCAATGGGATTCGGCCATGACTACTGGACCTGAGGATCCACCAATGGAGGAAAATGTTTCCAGTCCCCCAAGAGCTTTCCTGTTCCTGGCTGCTCTTGCAAATGCCATTGCCACCCCTGCCCCAAGAGAACATGGAGGCTAAAGCATGAGAAAATGAAGAAAAAAGAGAGAAAGAAAACCCAATTGTATCTCCTCCACTCTATCTGAACTTTAGGAGTCTCTGTTGCATCATGAGCCAGAAGCAGAGTATTTTTCCTCAAGTTCTGTCTAAATCACAGTACTTACTTGAAGATTTCAGGGTAACTGAGGTCAGGGTAAGGGATACTGAAGTTAAACTCACAACTAAAAAAATCCAAAAACAACTCACTTGGTACTTTGATTTCAGGTATTCTTCCTCAATATACTAGCTGATATTTACCTTGTAGAACAGCTGTTCATATATTCTGTCTGGGTTTTATAGCTGAGTTTAGTGGAAGATGAAGGTAGGTGTGTTTTATCCCTACTACCCAGAACATAAATACATCACTGAAACTTAAATTATACTTTTAAGTTAAATGCGGCAAGCCTTGGGGTGCCTGGGTGGCTCAGTTGGTTGAGCGTCCGGCTTAGGCTCAGTTCATGATCTCACGGTTCGTGGGTTCGAGCCCTGTGTCGGGCTCTGTGCTGACAGCTCAGAGCCTGGAGCCTGTCTTTGGATTCTGTGTCTCCCTCTCTCTCTGACCCTCCCCTGCTCATGCTGTCTCTCTCTCAAAAATAAATAAAACATTAAAACAATTTTTTAAATAAATAAATGTGGCAAGCGTTGACTACTTTTTAAGTTTCAACTTCCTACCATACTCTGCCGTATGCTGGGCCAAGCATTCACTCACCTGTCTCTGTGTTGGCGCCGATTGGTAGTCAGAGCCACAGCAATATTGTCCCATGCTTTCCAAACTTCCCCTTGGCCTGGGTTATCACAGCCCAGTTGACGCCAACATTCATCAAATACTGCTTTCCATTTTTCATCAGCTGACACTGCCAGGTTTCCCAGCTTCCTGCTAATAAAGTCACATCGAGCTTTTATTAATCTCTTGTGCAAAAATCCTGAAGAACAGAAACTTTCTGATATACAACTGGGAATGCTTCTGTAACAAAACTGCCTAGACTGGTGGTGGTTCTATTTCATAAACACTAAAAATTTTAAAGAAATTAATTTTAGATACTTAATGTTTATCAGAACTAAAGTGCATAAATGGTTAAGTATGAGGCACATCAGAATTGACTCCTTTGCTTTCTATATTACCACATAATCGATTTTGTAAAACTGATTCTTGTTAAAACAAGGACTTCCTGTGCTTTGCACATCTCATAATGAGAACTGTGAAATGCATTACATACTGAGTTCTAAAAATACTCTCAGTAATAGAAAATATACCAAGGTTCCATTTGAATGAAGAATCTGAGAAGCTACCAACATACAAATACAAAGCTAATGATGGAATCAAAAAAGGTAAACAGATATATGCCAAAAACATGGAGGAAGAACATAACACACTTAGAGATAAAGATTTTGGTTTTTTTCCCCACGTATACAGAGTATACTGTTCTGCTTGGTGCGTGTGCGTGTGCATGTGTGTGTGTAAGTTTGGTCTTTACTTTTCAGAATCCAGTTGTGTAGGGATTCCATTTAGGAATGCTCTCTTTCAAACAATTTGGATACTTGTACCATTAACAGTAAAACTATTCCCACACACAGAACTTTTATTTTAAATACCTATGCTCTAGGACTATCATCTAAGCCAAGACTATAGATTTAGCTATCTATAATAGTGGCAGTTGGCAATACAAGGAGGTTATATTTTGTTAAAAAATGACTTTAAAAATTTGTTCTGCATTTAAAATATTAACCAGCTTTGATATAATCAAGACAACTCAAAACATTTAATAAGTACCCCACAATTAAGACTAGTTACTCACAAAATTTTGGGTCTGTCTTTATCACTCTCATACAGAATAGGCTTGAAGTAAGTTCCAGTGATTTTTATCCCAGATCCCCATTCTCCACTAAAATAGCCTTCAATGTAATCTCCATTTGGCATAGTCAGTGTTCCCTAGGTAAAGTTAAAGAAAATGTCAAATTTAGAAGTAGCATTTCCAATTTTAAAAATCAAGAGAAAAAAAGCACCAACTGGTTAACATTTTTCATTACTTTTTTTTTATCTTAGAGAAAGAAAGAGAGTATGCGCACAAGCAGGGATGGGTCAGAAGGAGAAGGAGAGAGAGAATCTTAAGGAGACTCCATGCCCAGTGCAGAGCCTGATGTGGGGCTAGATCTCACAACTGTGAGATCATCACCTGAGCTGAAATCAAGAGTTGGACGCTTAACTGACTGAGCCACCCAGATGGCCCAACACATTTTGCTTTTTTTTTTTAACTCTTTACCAGTTCCCAGTTCTCTAGGGAAAAAAAAGTATATGTACTATGCATCTGTAAAAAGATTGCATGAAAATAATCCATGGGTAAAAGAAAAAAAAATCACTGAATAATTGGTAAAAATCTTTGAGCTGAATGAAATGAAGAAACAACTTATCCAAATTTATTGACTCTAGTGCCCAGAGGCAAATTATAGTTACAAATATCAGAAAATAGGAAAGATCTCAAATCAGTAATCTGAAATTCCAACTTACAAAATTAGAAAAGCAAACAGACCCAAAACAAGAAGGAAGGAGATAATAAACACTAGAGCAGAAATCAATGAGATTTTTTAAAAGAGAAAAAAATCACTCTTTCCGCCATCTTTGAACCTGTGGAGGCCTGCTGGGAACAGGACTCCTGAAGCAACAAATATGTCTGGAAGGTTGTGGTCCAAAGCCATTTTTGCTGGCTATAAACGGGGTCTCAGGAACCAGAGGGAGCACACAGCTCTTCTTAAAATTGAAAGTGTTTATGCCCGAGATGAAACTGAGTTCTATCTAGGCAAGAGATGTGCTTATGTGTACAAAGCAAAGAACAACACAGTGAATCCTGGTGGCAAACTGAATAAAACCAGAGTAATCTGGGGAAAAGTAACTCGTGCTCATGGAAAGAGTGGCATGGTTTGTGCAAAATTCCGAAGCAACCTTCCTGCTAAAGCCATTGGCCATAGAATCCGTGTGATGCTGTGCCCCTCAAGGATTTAAACTAACTGAAAAGTAAATAAATAAAGGTGTAGATTTGTTCTCTTGTATTTTTGTTAAAAATAAGTAAAGAGAAAAATCAATGAAACCAAACTTTGCTTCTTTGAAAAGATACACAAAATTGGCACTTAATTAGATTCATCGAGAAAAAAAGAGAAGACATAAAATTACAAAATCAATAATAAGAGAGGATATCACAGCAGTCTTACAGAAATTAAAAAGGTTAAGGAAAAACTATCACAACTTTATGCCAACAAATCTGATAACTTCAATACAACATAAAAATTCCTAGAAAGAACCAAATTACCAAAACTGATTTGAGAAGAAATGGAAAATTTTAATAGACCAATGAGAAGAAAACTGAATTAGAAACTAAAATTAGTCTCTCAAAATAATGCACAGGCCCAGACGATTTCGCCAGTGAAGTCTCCAAAACCTTCAAAGAAGAAATAATACCAAGACTTCACAAACTCTTTCAGAAAACAGAGGAGGAAGGAACACTTCCCAATTCATTCTATGGGGCCAATTTTACACCAAAGACAAAGACATCATGAGAAAAGAAAACTATAGACCATTATTTCTTATAAACACAGAGGCAAAAATCTTGAACAAAATATTAGCATTAAATCTCACAAAATATAAAAGTATTATATACCATGACCAGTTACGATCTATCCTGGAAAAACAACCAATATAATGCATTATAGTAAAAAAGGACAAACATCAATCACCTCAACAGACACAGAAAATGCTCTTTGACAAAATCCAAGATGCATTCATAACAAAAACTCTCAACAAACTAGGAATAGAATCATCTCAGTCTGATTAATCTATGAAAAACCTTTAGCTAACATCATACCTAATGGTGAAAGATTCAATGTTTTTCCTCTAAATTTTTTTTAATGTTTATTTATGAGAGAGACAAAGTGTGAGCGGGGGAGGGGCAGAGGGCAAGGGAGACCAGAATCCAAAGCAGGCCCAGGTTCTGAGTTGTCAGCACAGAGCTTGATGTGGGGCTCAAACCCACAAATCCTGAGATTATGACCTGAGCCAAAGTCAGACCCTTAACCGACTGAGCCATCTAGGCGCCCCTTGTTTTAACTCTAAAATAGGGAGTAAGGTAAGGATATCCACTCTTCCCACTTCTGGGTGGCTTGGCTGGTTGAGCATCCAGCTCAGGTCATGATCTCATAGTTTGTGGGTTCAAGCCCTGTGTCAGGCTCTGTGCTGAGAGCTCAGAGAATCTGCTTTGGATTCTCTCTCTCTCTCTCTCTGCCCCTCCCCTGCTCAAGGTGTCTCTGTCTCTCAAAAGTAATAAATAAACATTAAGAAAAATAAATAAAATGGTTCAACATTTAAAAAAAAGAAAAAGACAAGCCATGGCCTGTAAGAAAATACTTGCGAATCCTATATCTGATATTAGAACTTATATCCAGGGGCGCCTGGGTGGCTTAGTTGGTTAAGCATCCGACTTTCGCTTAGGTCATGATCTCACGGTTCATGGGTTCGAGCCCCACGTCAGGCTCTGTGCTGACAGCTAGCTCAGAGCCTGGAGCCTGTTTCAGTCTGTGACTCCCCCTCTCTGTGACCCTCCCCTGCTCATGCTGTCTCTCTCTCTGTCTCCTAGAAATAAATAAATAAACATTTAAAAAAAAAAAAAACTTATATCCAGAGCATACAAAATATATATATATATTATATATATATAATATATAATTATAGCCCTATTATTTAATAAGGCTATAAGCAAGCAAATTATTAAAATATCAAAATAACTGAATAGGCATATCACAAAAAAAAAAGGAATCACTAATAAAAATGTGAAAATATGTTCTACATCATTAGTCATTAGGAAAATGTAAATTAAATCCATGAAATATCAATGCATACCTATTAGGATGGCAAAAAAAAACCAAAAAATAAATAAATACTGGCAAAGATGTAGAGAAATTAGAATACTCATATATTAATGATGAGAATGTAAAATAATGCAGCCACTTGGGCAAACAGTTGGCAATATCTTGATACGATAAATGTCAATTTAACATACAACCCAGCAATTACACTCCTCAATACGTGCCCAAGATATGAAAATATGTTCACACAAGAAACTGTATTCAAGTGTTTATAGAAGGAGTATTCACAATAGTCTGAAGTGAAAATCCAATGCCCATCAATGATGAAGAGATAAACAAAATGTGGTTTTAGAATACTATTTAGCAATAAAAGGCAATGAAGCACTAGATAGGTCACAATACGGGAAAACCTCAAAAACATTATTCTAAGTCTAGGAAGCCACACTGACAAACCAATTTATTGTATGATTCCATTTATAAGACAGGACCCGTGGGGCATCTGGTGGCTAAGTCGGAGCTTGCGACTCTTGATCTCAGGGTTGTGGGTTCAAGCCCCATGTTGGGTGTAGAGATTACTTAAAAAAAAAATCTTTGGAAAAAGAAAAAAAAGCAAAGCAAGAACCTGAAAAGGCAAATCTACAAAATTATAAAGTCCACTAAATGGAGGTTGTCTGGGACTGGTGACAGAAATGGGGAGTGACTGCAAATGAGCAGGAAATGGTGACAGAAATCTTTTTTGAATGATGTGAAAGGATCTAAAATTGGATTGTGGTGATGGCTATACAACTCTGTATATTTACTAAAATCACTGAAATGTACTCTTAAAACAGGTGAATTTTATGGTAAGGTGGCTTTTCTTAAAGTCAAGAAAAAATGAGTATTAGAGCAAGAAGAAAGTTAGTTTCCAACCTTTCCACTAAGAGTCCAGTCATCTGAAAATTCTCCCTCATATATAGTATCATCTTCGGAAAGTAAAACCCCATTTCCCTATGTGAAGAAACAAAACAAAAATCACAACAGATAAAATGCAGAGTAACTTAAGGAGTATATGCAACCATATCCCCCCCAAAGCCTTACGTAATCTTAAAAGACAAGAAAAATAGTACTAAGAAGGTAGAATGTTAATAAAATGATGATTTAAATGTTAACGACATAACATTTAAAAAAAGTCAACAGTAAGTATATGCAAAATATTTTACTCACCATCATTTTATTAAGGTGAAAGTTGCCTTCGTAGTATAATCCAAATTGTGTAACTACCACACCATTCCCTTGACATACGTCATCTTGCCACATTCCCATATACTTTTCCCCCCTGTACAGAAACAGAAAAGAAATGAAAATGAAAAACTGATGATAAGGATGAAATGGAAAAGAATAATTATATCATGGGAGATTCCAAGCATCATCCCTAGGTTAGTATCTGTTCCATCTTTCTATGTAAAATGGTTAACTCTGTCTCCTCAAACATGGGACAAGCAAAAGACGGCTTAGTCAGGGTAATGTTCTCTCAGGAATTTAATATTATAGTCTACTTGACATAGGTCTGTATATATTCCATGTTATTTTCTTAATAACTTAAAAGAAATACCAAGAATCCAACTCTAAATAATTTCATTTAAAATGTAATAGGTAGACTCAAATCTATGCACAATTTTTTCTTACCCCAAAATTTACTAACTTAAAAAAAAAAAAAAAAAGAAAGAAATGAGGTCTATCATATAAAAAGTCTCATTCTGTGGCACCTGGGTGACTCAGGTGGTTGAATGTCCAACTCTTGATTTCAGCTCAGGTCATGATCCCAAGGACGTGGAATTGAGCCCCACGTTGGGCTACAAAGAGCGTAGAACCTGCTTAAGATTCTCTCTCCACCCTCCCCCACCCCTCTCCCTCAAGCGAGCTCTCTCTTAAAAAAAAAAAAAAAAAGGAAGTCTCATTCTTCACATACTCAAACTCAGAGAAATCTTAATAATCTCTGCTAAAAAAGCAATATATAAACTGCTTGTTAAATAATCATGGGGTTTAGTAATAACACCTAACTTTTAAAATCCTACATTATGAAAATAACGTAAAGAGGAAAAAAGTTATCTGTTAAGTCCAAATGCAAATCAAATAAGGAGGCAAAAGAACTGCATTCCTCGTCAAGGTTTAGTTAACTGAATTTAAGCTTGATTCCTGAGTTACTGGCATGATAACAAGTTACTGACCTAATAGAAAGACCTAAGCAGAAAGATGTTTAGATATCATTCTATGACCCCCAAAAGGGAAGTTCCACTGGTTCCCTCTGACCTTTTACTCCTATTACATACTATTTTAAAGGTTTTCCTTTTTATAATAGTCAAAGGTTTGGTAACTTCTAAGACACTAAAAACTTTGTATGTGTGGAGCTTTAAGGAAAATGGTACCAACGTTAATTTCAAATGATCTTAATCTTGTAAAGAAGTAATCCACTATTTGATTCATAAGCAAATGGATAAAATAATGCCTGCCAACTGTGTCTTATTATTATTTTCTCAATACTGTCCAATTAAGATGCTCAGCCTTCATAAAAACATTGCTGTTGGGGCACATTGGTGGCTCAGTCAGGTAAGTGTCATGATCTCACTATTCATGAGATCAAGCCCAATGTTGGGCTCTGTGCTGACAGTGAAGAACCTGTTTGGGATTCTCCCTCTCTCTCTGCCCCTCCCCCACTCATGCAGAGTGCTCTCTCTCTGTGTCTCTCTCTAAATAAACATTTAAAAAAAATCTCTATTACTGGAGAAGTATAGGAACCTTATCCTCTCATACTAGACTTTGAGATTAGAAGGAGAATACTGTACCTAGTGATATCATCAAAGACACCATATCCTGCCTTCTTATCCATTACCCACTGGCCAATGAACATACTGGGAGAAGAGGAAGTCAATTTTCCACTTCGTAGGAGACCATGACCATGACGCACGTTATCTTGAAAACAGCCTTCAAATACTTCACCAGAGGCATAACTGTGGTTACAAAAAATGGATAAAGACCAAAAACACATTGAATTCTAATGCTCATTTTTACAAAGTTTAGGGAATTTAGAAGTATACTCCTGTCCCACTGGTATCTCTAACTATTTATATGATTATTTTTACCAATCAAATTTTTTCATTTTTGAATGACTAATGTTAAGAAATTAAAGATATCCTGGATGGTACTGTGTTAACATGAGGAAAAATGTATTAATCTCTTATGAGGAAATGAAATAATGAGTAATCCCTGAAGGAATCATGTTGTATCCATATTAGAGTCGTTTAATAAATATAAATTTATAGAAAAGACATCTAGGAGATTCTATGAGAAAGTTATGATTTCTAAGGTTTGTACTGTTTTGTTGAAAACTAAATAATAAATAATCTAATATTTTCACCTTGTGATATACGAAGTTAACCTTTATAAGAAGACTTTTGATGCAGTTTCAGTCATAAAAAGAGTAAATAAATTTACTCCTTGGAAATGTTGGCTACACAAACATTTAAGATTACATGATTCTTTGAAAAAGCAACACCAGTCCAACAACCTTTCCAATGTTATTACCTATAGACTCCTTGACCACACATTTTTCCTTCTTTCCAATGGCCCACATAATGGTCTTCTTTGTTCAGTACTTTGTTTGGGATTCTGTATTCTCCATATCTGCCAAGGAGAATAAAAAACATCAATAGATGCATTTAGAATATATTAGCCCTTTCTAGGTATGTACTTGTAAACATTTTAACAAGGAGAACAGAAAAAAGAATTACCTGTGGAGGAAAGGGGTAAATGGGGTCTTGGTTTAAACTATTTATTATCTAACCTATCAGGCAAGTCTTAGAGGAGTAGGGCATCAATCCCACTAGAGAGAGAGATTAGGTGTTTTACACCAACTCCAGTCAAAAACAGAAAATCTGTGTCCTAAGCCTCTGCCACTAAGTAGCAACATCACCTTGGGTAAGTCCAGGTACCCAGCAACCTAATCTGTGTAATGGGGTTGGTAAATGAGATTATCTAAAATCTCACATTCTAAAATTCTGTGAAAAGGAGATTAAAGGAGATCATAAAAATTTTCATCACCATACACACAAAAATCATCTACCCAATTTGTATACGTTTTTCATATAGTAAAAGAAATTACTTCTCTAACATGATACAAAATACTTCACTGCCATTAAGTTTATTGTGCAATATTTTTACAGTGTTAGAAAACATAACAAGCTGATACAAAAATAATATACATAATAATAGTTGAGTACCATTAGTATAATATATCATCTAGAAGATTTCTCCTTTAGTACATCACAGAAATTTAAGATGATTTAAAACTACTGAAAGGAAAATTTTTCTATATCCTTTGTGTAAGGGGGAGGACTATCATCTTAACAGTTCACCATCAATATTATTCCAGGTTCTCAGTCTTCACCACTGAGAAGCCACTGAGAAAACAGTCCCATTTTAACATACAGAAAGAAGGGCTGTGCCACTTGAGGTCTTAAGGCTATCAAGGTAAATGATTCACTCCAGTAAACCAAGTCTGCATCCTAGATTCCCAGCCAACTTCATGATCACACATTTGCATTATAAGCCCTAGGCACACTGCACACATTTCTAAAAAACAAAACAAAAATCCATTTGTTTTGAAAATAATTCTCAATACATAATAATGTCATCAGTGGCTGAAACTGAATTTACTCTTATGTTTTACACCATCTTCTTACCCATCTTCCAAGCCATTCCTGAACATGCCAGAATACATCTTTCCATTTGGCCACTTCAAAACCCCTCTGAAATGCATAAGCAAAAAATAATACATATCAATTAATGTTTCAGATAAACAATACTTTTTCAGTACTGAATCCGACTATCATCTTCATCCCACTCATAAATCTTGAACATTTTCACCTGCCATGAGGCTTCCCTGAAAGCCAGCGTCCATCATAGGTTGCATCCTTTAGGCGAGGATCCTTATAGAAAGTATATTTGGCACTGCGTGAAATGGGTGGTTCCTGCCTCTGAATACTGCTGCCGCTTCCATAAGGTGGAAGGTCAGATGTCCCCCTCAAAGCCTGATCCACAGCTTGGCTTATAGCCCGGAGCCACTTAGTCTAGGAACAAAAAGTAACTGTCAATAACCATAAGTCAACAACTCATCACGCACTCCCTTAAGCCCTGATAGCTTTCCTTGCTGTGAATAATTTTTCTCCTAATGCTTTTCTTAATGAGTAATGCTGACTGGCTGTTGGAATTCACTGCTGTATTTTTTAAAAGTAAGTCACATTAAAAAAAATCTAGAGTCTTGGTTTAATAAAGATTTATCAAACATAATTATGGGTCATTAGCAAAGCAAGAACAACTTTTATCTTTACTTTCCTAGCCTAAGATACAGAAGTAGCCAGACCAAAGATCAAAACAAAATATCATAATGGACTAACCTTTTCCTGGGGTGTTGATGAAATGAGAGTGAACTGCTCCTCAGGTGTAGTTATCTTTAAGCCATTCCTAAAATATTCACAAGGATAAACACCAGTAGGTATGACAACCTGTCATTATAATATCACTCTTCAAATATGAAAAGCAACTTGTTTATTTTGAGAGGAGAGTCAATTAAATGCAATTGCAGTCATGCCCTGGATTTGGATTCTTACAGCAGGAGATAGAAAGGACACAGAGTTACTCTGCTCTGTGTTGAACAATGGGGATGTGAGTGATGGAGAAGCCCTGATCATTATCATGATCAGCCATGATCTTCACAGACCATGTAACTAGCTACATGCTGGGAAGGTGAGCCTGCTTATGAGGAATGGGGAGGCCTCTTGAGCTTTTTCTCATGTCTAAGAAAATAACCTGGGTAGCAGAGGGAGAGAATTACAGTGAGGGTCAGGGAAGGGAGACAAACTTACACACCACCAGCTTCTTCAGAAAGTGGCTCTGCCCATAGTGTGGCCAAAGGGAAAACATGATGTGTAGAGAACTGAAAGAAACAACATGGAGACACATCTGAGAAAGCTCATGTAGGTTCTGGTGGTCTCTGCTCATAACCCTTTTCAAATGGTTAAGCCACATGGGTGCCACCATCTCAGCCACATGATCCTCATAAAACAGCTAATCCCAGTAGGTCTTGCCATATCTGCCACAAGGATTCCTTCAAATGATTGATACTCATTTTCATTCTGGAAACTAAAAGAGCTCTCTGAAATTTGCAAATGCAAGCTAAACATTCTCTTTTATTCAATAATTTCAGCAAAATCACAATATTTTTAACAGAAACTGATGGTATAATTAATTAATGTAAAGGTTAGGAACCTGGCATACCTGGGCATGGACTAGGGCATCATTAAAGAGAATGAACCAATTCACAGAAAACCTCCCAGCATGCTGCAGAGACAGGGCTCGGTTACTGCTCTCACACAGCAGTCGACGCTCTGGCTTCCTCAAGGAATCCTGGAATGAAGACAAGTACACAAATGAACCTTCAGAATTATTTTAACATGCAAGGAAAAAATGAAAAAGACACAAATCACATTTAGGAGAACTGCCACTCATAGGTTAGGTTGGTGTTGGACCTGAAGTTAGATAGGATCTGAACACCTAATAAAAGCACTCAAAGGAGATTAAGAAGAAGATAGGAACAAACAAAAGGTGATCGGTGTTCAGAGAGGATTCTTAGAAATGAGGGTAGGTGTTGATGTTTACAGCATCTATTGCTATGGCCCTTAGACCACCCTTAGAAAAGGGCTCATTAAGGCATTATTACCATAAACAAATGAGGAATGGAGAAAATGATGACAGTTGTTATGGACATGCCTGCTGTTTGCTGGGGTAATGACAGTTGGCATGGTTTACCGTCATTTTTCCAGGAAAGGTCTTCCAGAAGCCCAGTGTGTATTCAGCTTCCTTCCTTTTCCTGCCGAGATGGAGAGCAAGAGACTCATAACAAGAACTGGAATCGTGCAGTTTCTGGTATTCTGGAGATGTCTGAAAGCCAATAATTAAGGGGAGGGAAAAAAAAAAGAATATAAAACAAATGTCCAGAATCTGTAGCCTCAGTGTAGTTTAGATATGTAGTATTAAATTTAAGGAGAAAATCCAAATAAAAAACAGACATGGTATATACTAAAGGGAGCTGAGCAGAAAGAAGATTGGTTCCAGAAAATTCTACTATATACAGGTACATATGAAACAGTGGAATAACTCAAGGGGGAAGAAACAAACCCTGGCAGTTATCAGTAAGGAGAGCAGAGAACTCATGATAGGGCAGGAATGCTCAAGTGTTTTGGCCTCAGGATCCCTCTGTTTTGCTTATGTGGGTTTGTCTATTGATATTTACCACATTAGAAAACAAAGTTGAGAGATATAACTTTTATTAACTCACTTTAAATACAGTAACAGTTTACGTGAAAAAGAACTATATTTTCCAAAAGAAGAACAAAATGCTTAGTGAGAAAAGTAGCAATTGTTCTACAATTTTTCAAATCTCTATTATCTGGCTTAAAAGAGGACAGTTGGATTTTCATTTCTACTATTAAATTTAATCTGTTGGCTAAAATATATAAAGAAAATCTTTCTTTATAAGAATATATAACTGGAAAGGAAGGATTATTTTAAGAGCCATTTCAATATTTCAGAGGATATTAATAATTCAGGGGATAATAATATTTCAGAGGATATTCTCCTTTGAAACTAACCAAAACTTGTTAACCTGTTAAGTGGTTCTTAAAGAGTAGCTATAATGTGGAATCTGAAACTACATTAGTCAAACTTTCTGTACTCTATTACATTAAATCCACTGATCTATGTTACACTTTGAATAGACCTTTTACCTATGCATGATGTTTTAACATGTGGATTAGACTTCTGGAAAACAGTGTTTCACTGAGTTATGCAGACCTTCTAAATGTTGATACATTTTATTATACAACATAAAAGTTTCATGTTAATGTTATCACCAATGTCATCAAAAAAAGTCTTGAAGTACTGGGAAACTGCCAAACTCAATAGTGAGCCATATATGTTTCCCACATTTTACTTTTTGCTTCAGAGTTCAGATTTTATCACTGGCAACAAATACTATCCATTGTTCTCCTTGAAGGAACAGGTTCATTTACTCATTTTTGAGAAAATACCTGCTGAATACCCAAATCTGAATTAACACAGTTATGTCAATTGTCCTTTCAAGTTAAAAACAAAACAAAACAAAACCAGCTCTCAACTTAAACAACAGTAATCTTGTTCTTTTTCTTGAAAAACTTCCAAACTTTGGTACTCAGAGAGCTGCTTTCTGTACTTCCGTCTCATCATACAGAATATTAAAAAGATATACACTTCTACATGTGGCAATGACATTAACTAGACTTATTGTGAGTGATCATTCCACAATATGTACATTTATCAAATCATTATGTTGGACACCTGAAAATAACAATGTAATATGTCAGTTATATCTAGCTTGACCAAGTCTCAGCTGTGCCTCAATTCTCTCATCTGTAGAAAGGGGATAATGATATCTATTTCACAGGTTTGACATGGGGATTAAATGAAAAATGGACATGCTTAGTACCTGGCACATGGAATGCATTTAAACATCAGGTATTATTTTTATATAGAATAATGTATATGTATATACAGTGTCTAAGCTGTACCTGAGACTTACTAAATAACAATTTGCAGTGCTGAAACCTGGCCATGTGTTTTGGAAAAAATTCCACAGATGATTGTGATTCCCAGACCTGGTTAAGGACCAGTGATATAATACAACATGAGGATAATGGAGAAAGACAGTACCCGGTATTAGCAAAGCACAGAGGAAGGATTCACTAATTCTTAAAAGACGGGGAGAGAAGGGAATGTGGTATAGTCAGAGAGGTCTTCATTTTCATGATAAAATGACTTTTGACCCAGGCCTTGAAAATTTCCTGTAATGAGAACGGTAGTAGTGTGTCTCAGGAAGGAAATACAAAACATGTATGTCTGTGGAGCTGAACTTACATGTAGAAAACGGGGGTAGTAGAGAAGGCTAGAAACAAAAAAGGATATCAGATTGTAAAGGGCCTTAAATGACAAACTGAAGAGTCTGGTTTTCTTTCAAATTTGGAAGCCCACATTAGTTCCTGGGTCATGCTAAAGACTGAAATCTGTCCAAATAAGTAAACAGTTCCCACGATTTAAAAGATTCTAAAGTAGGGGCGACTGGGTGGCTCAGTTGGCTAGGTCTCAGACTCCTGATTTTGGCTCAGGTCATAATTTCATGGTTCGTGACATCAAGACTAGCATCAGTTAACAGCACAGAGCCTGCTTGGGATTCTACTCTCCGCCTCTTTCCTGCTTGTGCTCTCTCTCTCAAAATAAATAAATAAACCCAGAAAAAAAAATACTCTAGAGTAGAAGAGATCCTAGAATCATGGTTTCCTGGAGCCCTTCAGAGTGGGAACAAAATGCAACATTTTAGTACAATTTCAAAGGTGAATGTCTCAGGACTAGCTTTAATATACACCCATAACCTACAGTGGTAATAAATTTCCTAGGACTTACTTAATATTTGAGAAACTCACTTAACATTTGAGAAAATCCTGTAACACCGTGATTTCTCATAGCATATGCTAAGGTAACTAGAATACCTGGCATGTATCTACTCATACTTATTATGCACTCAATAAACTTTGACAATTATTGAGTGAGTAGCATAATTGGGTCTCAACTTTATTTTATTTTTTTTTAATGTTTTATTTCTGAGAGATTGAGAGAGAGAGACAGCATGAGCAGGGGAGGGTTAGATAGAGAGGGAGATACAGAATCTGAAACAGACTCCAGGCTCTGAGCTAGCCACCAGCAGAGAGCCGGATGCAGGGCCCAAACTCATGAACCACGAGATCGTGATCTAGGCCGAAGTCGGACATCCAACCGACTGAGCCACCCAGGCGCCCCGGGTCTCAACTTTAGACACAGTTTCCTAAAATAAATACAATTAATCTTGATACGGTTCTGAGAAGAAACTGAATCCATAGCAAAGAGAACTAGATTTACCTATAGTCAAACTTTCTTCTTTCATTTTCTTGAAGAAAAATAAATTTAATTAGACATATATAAATATTAAGTTAGTGGAGTTTGAGATGCTAGAGTGGCATAATCCAAACAAGCAACTATATCCTTGGCTTCCCAAGTACTCAAATACGATATTTATGGGAGCTTACCACTTCAAAACAAGTAGCAAGCTTTAGCAAAACTTTTGCATAATTATGAAGTCGTCTGATAGGCAAGAAGAACAAAGTATTCAGTATTTCCATCAATTGAGTGTTTTCATCATTTACTTCTGATAAATCTTGTAACAGCTCCTGGTTTTTATTTAGGAAATCACTGAAGGTAGAGAAAAAAAAAGAGATTTAATTAATCTTTTTGGTTTGACAAATGCATGATACTGAATAAATAGATTTCTCTAGACATTACTTTTTTCAGAATGCATATTTTTAGGTGCTATAAAAGCAGAGTATAAATAAAATGAAATAAGACAGATATAATTAAAAGAATTTTCCTTACTATAAAATAGGATTTTTGCATATAAATGGTAGCAATAGTAACTCTATAATAGAGATGCTTAATCCCAAACTGTGCCTAAATTACAGGAAATGAATCATGCATTCCACAGCTTCAGGGAATAATTGGAGAGCAGCTGACACCATTCATTACCTGTTGATTTCCAAGCCAAAAGTCACAGCAATAAATGGCAAGACTAACTGCTCTAATTAGTTTTATTAAACAGAAATACTGGAGGAAAAACAAAGTTCTTCACTCCAACACAACTGGCATGTAATATTAAAATACTTTAAATATCTTCTTTTTTTCTCCTTCACCTAATAAAAGTTTATTACAAAGGAGTAATAAAAAGCTGTAACAGTACAACTAACAGGAAACAGTAAAGCAAATTCTGTGTCAAGATTTCAATGCTGAGATCTTCAAAAGCATTTCAAACTAAAGCCAACGTTTTTATTTTGTTTTTATATTTCATTTTACATAAGTTCATTATGAAAATTTTGTTGCAAATTTTAATGGTGATCAGTAACCCAATGAGACTATGCTCACCAGACCAAAATACTTAAAAAGATGTGAAAGAAGTAAGAGTTGGTGGGGCAAAATAATAATTATTACCTGTCCCTTAATAAGCAATATTTATGTGCCAGATACTATTCTTGAGTGTTTTATAAGCACTATAATACAAAATTCTTATCTACAGGGGTTCAAACAAGACAAGCCAAAAAAGACTATGAGGCAAGAATGAAACATTTTATAATCTCTTAGAGAACTATAGAAAAAAAAAATGTTTAACTCCGAAATATTACCTGGGAAGAGAAAATATGCAATAATTTCCAGGAACTCAAATGTTTAATAGCACAAACTGGATTGTTTTATAATGCAGTTAAGAGATCTGAGAGAGAGTACCCTGGGGAACATGACCCAGATTTTTATTTATATTTGGCTTGCGTGGATGTTCCTACTTCCTCCTCCATGTTCTGTTGCTGAGATCAACTGAAGACACTCATTTAACCCCACACAAGTGTTCTGCTTATGCGCTCCTGAGAGATGGAAGCAGTACACGTTGAACACATACTCATTATTACCATTTCTTCTGGATGCAGTACTAGACCAGAAATGTTCCAACTCTTTTAAGTCCTATTACTTGTCAGCACTTACTCATGTACTTTTTCATCACTCACTCATGTACTTGCCTACAGACCTTCCCCAAAAGAGCCTTGGTATGCTCTCAGGAAACCAGAGACTGTTTAGCTTATCTTCTCTTGGGAGTTTTAATCTAATAATGGCAATACTGCTTTTCCTTTACAAGGCTAGGTTTGTATTTGTTACTTATAAAATAAATATAGCAAAGGTAGAAACAACCCAAGAGTCTATCAACAGATGAATGGATACATAAAATGTGGAATATGTATATAATGGAATATCATTCAGTCATGCAATGCAATGAAATTTTGGTATATGCTATAATATGGACAGACCTTGAAAACATTAGGCTTAGGGAAATAAACCAGGCACAGGAGGACAAATTACATGATTGCACTTATGTGGGCATCCTACCTAGGATAGGCAAGCTCATAAAGACAAGAAGTAAAATAGAGGTTACCAGGAGCTCGGGGGTGGGGGAAAAGTTATTGCTTAATGGGTAAAGAGAATGTTTTTGTTGGGGATGATTTTTAAAAGTTTTGTGTATAGATAGTAGTAATTGTTTATACAACATGACTGTGCCACAGAACTATACACTAAGGAATGTTTAAAATGATAATATTTTTTAAACCTACGTGATGATCAAACCACCAGGCTAGCATGAATTGAATAGCTAGATCATAAACCAGCTGAATGATGAGAGCCTGAGTATTAACATCCAATACCCACTAACTGCCATGTGGGCTTGCCAGCTATGCTCTAGAAGTTCTCTTTTTAAAGAAATACTTTAAAATAACTTAAAATATTGACTTTGTAAGTAGAGGTTGTAAAAAGATGTTATTACGGCCTTTAACTATGTAAACCCCTAGGGTTCATGAACCACAGCTTGGGAAATGCTGCCCCAATTCAGACTTCATATTTGCTTCCACAGTTTAAAGTCACCCACTGTTCATCAACTGTTTTTCCACCTGTGTAGGCTCTGGCAAGAGGCTTTCGCTTATGTCATCTTGCTTTAGCTGCTCTAACAATGAGTCAGGTCAACTCCTGAGTACTGTGAACTCAATTCTGAAATATGGAGGAAGGTTAACAAAAAATAAAATAGAGCAAAATAAGGCACAAGGGTTAGCAACTACCAGAGGACTTCGATTAGCCCAGAAACCTCCCCATTTTTAAACTGCCACAAATCTCCAGCTATTTTTGCACTAATTAAACTTGCTTTTCCTTCAAGTATTACTAGCTGCAAAAATAACCATTCTTTTTTTTTTTTCTTCATTTAATTATTGGTTTGGACTGCAGTCATTTTCCCCTACTTTTTTGGCCAAGATTCAGCATTTCACCAACAGTAAAGGTTTATTAAAAAGTTTTTTACAAGTCATTATAATATACACATGTATAATAAATGTAAAATCAGAAATTATAACAAATGTAAACTTGTCAGAAGCTCTCAGATTAAAAAAACAACAAAGTAGTAAGTCCATCAATTTACTATTTATAAGAAATACACACAAAAAAATTACAATACAATACAGGCAGGTTAAAATAGGATAGAAATTGGTGTCATTATTCATTCTATTAATGTAAATCAAAAGAGCAAGATCACAGATTTAAAAGTTACTACATAAGGCTAAAACAGAACACTCTCTAACCTGTCATTAAAAAAAATAAAGCCCAAATCCTTATTTTGGAAATGAATGAGCACGTGACATCAGTCAAAGAAATCAATGAGTACATGACATAAATCAAAGAAAAAAATTATGACAGAAATTAGAAAAAAATTTACAATTGAATAACCATAAAAACAAAACTTTTAAGACACAGCCAAATCAATACTTGGAGGGAAATTTATGGCCTTGGATAAGTACACCAGAAAATTAAAAGATTGGAAAATTAACGAACTAAATGGTAACTCAAAGTTGGGAGATATTAACAAGTAACACAAAAAAAGAAGGAAATAAGAGGCAAAAATTAATGAAATAGAAAAGAAAGGAAAACCTAAAGCTTAATCTTTCAAAAGAAAATTAAAAAGGTAAAATGCTGACAAAATCGACCAAGATAAAAAGATAAAAGACTCAAATAAGAGAAATGAAAAACAACTACAGTTATTATCAAGGTGAAAAGAATCTTAAGACAATAGTAGGAATATTATGCCAATAAATTTGAAAACTTGGATGCAATGAACAATTTTCCAGAAAGGTACAAAAAATTGAAGCCATAAGAAGAAATAAAAACCTGAACAGATCTATTCATTAAAGAAATTAAATCAGTAGTTTAAAAACTCCCTACAGAAATGCTACCATGAAAGCCATATATTTTTATAGATGAATTCTACAAAATCTCAAAGTACAGATATTCCCCATCTCATGCAAATATTCCAGAAAATAGACAAAGTTCCCACACTCATTTTGTAATTGTTAGTGCAACCTTCTTACCAAAACTGAGCAAGTTCAGAAGAGAAGAAAACCCTCACATTCACATCGTTTCAAAAATTTAAAAAATTAGCAAATGCCAGCAATGTACTGAAAATCTAATACATAGAGCCCACTGAAATTATCCTGAGAACTAAAGGATACTATTAAAAAAATCAATTTAAGATCAGAAATGAGACAAGGATGTTATTGCTCTATTAGGATATAAGATCAAAAGCCAACATGGCAAAACATCAACATCTATTAGGTCTGGGTCTTGAGTACATATTTTCTATGTTTACTATTAAAATATAACTGAATTTTTAAACTTGCCTTTGTCTCTAGATCAACACTTGTTGAGAATCTACATAGTTCAAAATGTCTGGCTTCATTTAAGGAGCTTTTATATTTATTATCCAGAAGCTAAATGCAAAATCTTTCTAAAGATTTAAGATTTAGAAAGATTTAAATCTTTCTAAATGCAAAATCTTTCTAACCTAAACACACTTTGCGTTTTTCTCTATACCATCACATACATTATTTGTTTCTCACCATGGCAAAAACATTCCCATTTTTCAGATGAAAAAAATTATGCTCAATTTGATGAAGAGAGCTGTCCAACATGTCAAGGATAATAAGTGGTAGCACTAAAGAAGGACCCAGATCTTGTGTTTTTTTTTCAGTCCGGTACTACTTCCAATGATAATCAGGAGCTAATAAAATACCACTCCTTTGTAAGAGTTAGTGAAAATCTACATTTTGATTCATTTGGTTAAATGACTAAGCCAAAGCTTTTCCTGGGCACTCAGAAACACAGAACACTATAAAGTATGATCTTTAGTTCTTAGAATAATAATGGGAAGGCACGTATTTGCTTACATGGCAGGCTTAGCAAGAAGCTGGAATCCTCCCATAACCAGGAAATTTGTAATAGATGTGCAATACCTTGAGCAAAAGAGAAAACAAGTATGTTAGTGTTAAAATGTAAATTTGTCCGTCAGAATTTTCCAACAAGCAACTGGAGCAGATACTTCTTTGTATCTCACCAATAAGTTTCAGTACTTTTGTGATGTCAACATTCATGAACTGTAAAGGACTGAAAAGAAGGGTAGGTTATGTGATAATCACAATACTCAGGTGGGAAAAGCCACTTTAGTGAAGATATTAATATAAATTATAAATTTAAAACACACCTAAAATTATGCAAAAGATTCTAGAATTTGCTTGGTAGATTTTACTTTGGTAACTTAACAAACTTGAGAAAATATGATTAAAGTGATTGGCTTTCAATGAAAATTAAGTCTTCAGAAATAATAGAGAAGGAAAGAAATATGTTAAAAGAGCATGAGTGAAACTTAGAAAATGTTGTTTAAGTTTTGACCAATTGCTAGAGAATGTCTTGGTATATTACTTGAGTTGTGTATACTTCTACCATACTCTCAGACTGGCAAAATGGAATCAACTAACTGACTTTCAGAGAGGGCAAATTCCTAATAAAAACAGCGCAAAGGGGGCGCCTGGGTGGCTCAGTTGGTGGAGCATCCAACTCTTGATCTCAGGTCTTTATCCCAGCATTGTGAGCTCAAGTCCCACATTGGGCATGGAGACTACTGTTAAAAAAAAAAAAAAAAAAAAAAGCTCCTGGTACTGTACACTTAGAAATGGTCCTGTGGTCCTGCTGGGGTGTCTGGGTGGCTTAGTCGGTTAAGCATCTTACTTTGCCTCAGGTTCATGAATTCTAGCCCCACATCAGGCTCTCTGCTCTCAGCACAGAGCCTACTTTAGGTCCTCTGTCTCCCCCTCTCTTCCCCTCCCCTGTATTCACTCTCATTCTCTCTAAATTAAATAAACATTAAAAATAATAAGTAAAACAAAAATAAAATAAAAATGGTCCTGATGGTAAATTTGATGTTATGTGTATTTTACTACAATTAAAAATTATTTTTAAAATTCATAAACAAATCAAGATTTTTTTAATGTGCCCCACTAATATGAATAAATGGTGTTAAAAAAATAGTCCAAGGTATCAAAAAAAGCATTTCTAAGTATAGGTCCTCAAGTATCAGAGAACAAAAAGAAATAAAAAAGATTATGAAGTAAATAAGACAAAAAGGAACTATACTAGTAAAAGCTGAAACCTTCACACAAACAAAATCTAGTTTAAAAAAGTAAAATGGCATCAAATTATGTATTTTTCATGTCTGAAAGAAAATGAATTAAAAGGCTTCAACTTGGGTATTTCCTCTCATAAAATAGCTGCAAATATATTCAATTTTGTGTAGAATTAAAACCACTAATCTATCTGCATATACATGCATAAGTGTGAAAGGAAGTATACTAATATTTTTTTTTAATATTTTTATTTATTTCTAGGAGAGAGAGAGAGAGAGACAGCGTGAGCAGGGGAGGGTCAGAGAGAGAGGGAGACACAGACTCTGAAATAGGCTCCAGGCTCTGAGCTGGCAGTCAGCACAGAGCCTGACGTGGGGCTCGAACCCACGAACCGCGAGATCATGACCTAAGCGAAAGTCGGACGCTTAACCGACTAAGCCACCCAGGCGCCCCAGGAAGTATACTAATATTATTAACAAGGGTTATTTCAGGTGGTAAGATTATGGGCAACTTTAAATATCTTTTTTACTATCTTTATTTGTATAATTTTCAATGATAACATATTACTTATATTAAAAATAACCTCAACAAAATACCAATAGAACATGAACTCCTTTTCACTGGCTCTGCACTGTGGCTGCATGATCTTAGAACTCTACACAGTGCCTGATACTTAGTGGATAATCAGTCGATATTTGCTAGATGGATGAGGTATTAATAAAGAATAAAATTTTCATTTCAGCTCAAAGCATTGTTATTTTAATACATATTAAAATAACAAACTATGCGTCACATCATAATGTCAATATACAAATTAAGAAAAAGTGAGAAATATTTAAATTTTCAAATACATTTGATATTTTACTTGAAAAACATAAAAAGAACTTTGAGGAGAGTTAAGATAATATCTGAATAAAGATATTACGGAAATATCTTTATTTTGAAGATAGTATGGTCTTTAAATCCTCCATTTACACAACAATGAAAAACACACAAAGGAACAACTCGATATTTACCATTAGCAGTTAGTCTTAAAATAATTGGTTCAATTACTTATTTCCTCTAATTTTAGTACAATTTATTTATGCAAAATTGTTCTTTAAAGAACCATATTTATTATAGTATATTTTATGTAAATTAAGTGTACTATCAATCATTCTGCTAGACTATAGAAGGAAATATAATTGTTTTTAAGCCTCTTTTTCCCCTTAAAGAAAAACTAAAATTTTAGCAATGCGGAACTATAGTTGGCTTAAAATTAAAATACTGCTTTGCAATTTCTATTACCTTATATCACTGTCCCTAATCTAGTCTCTTCTGATTAAGGAGCTGTTCTCCTTGGCAGAATAACCCTGCAGAGATTGAACATGACACGGGACTGGATACTTGCTCTGTATAACTATCCAAGAAGAGACTTGCATGCTTCAGAATGACCAAACTCCTGGCTTCCTTTATCCCGTGAAGGAAGCTGCTCAGTGAGGCTCCGTGCTGACCAATTAGGTAACACAGCTTGCTGAACCGGCTCGCCACCTCCTGCAACAGCTGGACTGTACTTGCAGTGCCCAAATTTTCTGTAACAAAGTGATGATGATGATGATGATGACATAACCTGAAGGCTCATTACCTGAGTACTTTCTTATGATCAAGATTATGAAGCCTCCTCTTCTAAAAATACTTAACATGTTGAGATGTACTCTTGACTGTGGAACTCAAATAATCACAGTGGTAAAGAAAACAACTCCAGAGATCATAGAACCCAGTCATTTGAGAAACTTGTTAAGAACACATTCACAGGGATTCTATAGATTCTGACTCAGTAGGCCAAGGTTAAGATCCCAGGAAGGATATATTCAGAAGAAAAGCTGTCCAGGGAATTTTGAAGACCAGCCAAAAATTTGAGAACCATTGAGCAAATCCAACTCTCCTCTCCTTTTGAAGAGAAGTATCTGAAGCCAAGAGAGGGGAAGTGAATTATGCAATTTCACACAACTGGAAAGTGACAGCCAGGAATTAAACTCACTTTTGTAGTTATATTTTGGTTAATATTTTCAACTTTTTGTGCTGACTTCTGCTCTACAGCCCCTTAGACAAGCCCAACACTTCAGTGCAGAGAGGTCAATCCACCAGACTGACCAGATTGCTCTGGACTTACAGAGGACACCAGGAGATTATTTGTTTTTTCCCAGTCCAAAGTTCCTAGTGTCTGGGACATCTCTCTAAGCAGTGACGCTAATAAGCAGACAAGGCAAGAACAACAAAGAAATCACAAATCAGGACAGGGACAAGGATGGTTTCCCTTTTCTTTCAGAGCAATCCAGGAAGCTTCCAGCTTGGCCTGCAGCTTTTCTCCTGCCAAACTCCTAGAATGTCAGCTCACCCACTGGAGAAGAATTTATAGAATAAGCACTCTACAACACTTAAAAAGGCAAACTATATTTTTTATATAAAAAAACTAAAATAAATAAACTGGGGTGCCTGGCTGGCTCAGTTGGAAAAGCATGTGACTCTTGATCTCTGAGGTGTGGGTTCAAGCCCCATACTGGGTGTAGAGATTACTAAAAAATTAGTAAATTCAAAGAAAAAAATAAAATAAACCAAAAACAAAATAAATAAATGCAGATAGTCCCTAACTTACAAAGGGTAGCACTCTGAAAGACCATAAATTAGTTATTTGAAAAAATAGTGGTTTTCCTCCCATTATAAGATTGGGCTGACCCACACAAACCAACATCAACTTAATGTGGAAAAACTGATGTGCTAATAAGGCGAATTTAAGTATCACAGTATTGACCTGAATTCTAAGTCTTCAGAGGGGGCTAAGTAGTATAGGAAAGAGAAACAGAAAGAAAAGTTCCTCTCCATTTTCTATCTGCAGGGCAGAACTTAGAAAACTTGTGAAATAGTGAAATCTGATCTTCAATAACTACTCCTCCCAACCTCCATTCTGTATTCCTTTCTAACCTCCTAGAAACTCTAGGGTCTAGTGTACGTGGACAGTAGCCACCACCACCCCTCCCCCCAGAACTACTATAATCCATTCCCTCTGTGTTATTTCTTCATCTTCAATCCCTCCTTGTTGTTGACAACTCAGAAAAGAAATCAGACTTAACCAATTCATGGTAACGCAGGATGAGACCCTGAACACTCTTATCCATGTTTTAAGAGACTACTTGTAAATTTAAATGAATCTCTACTTGGTATAATTCTAAGAACTAGAACCAAAAAGAAAAGAAAAATTCAGGTAGTATATGGAAGATATGTGAGGACTTGTGGAGCTAGAAGTGTTGTTTACAAGTCTAGGTCCTAGGATCAACTTTCCCAAAACTGTTTTTGCTTCTCTACCATGAATATCCTGTAAGTACCACATCCTACTTCCACAAGGACAAAGAGCAGTGGGGGTGAGTGGTAGAATACCCAGGGCAGCTGGGTTACCGACAAAGTGCAAACAGTTTGTAAATTGCTGACTGCCTGTGTACAAAAATAAAGAGAATGGATGGGGAGCCTGGGTAGCTCAGTCGGTTGAGTGTCCAACTCGTGGTTTTGGCCCAAGTCATGATCTCACAGTTTGTGGAACAAGCCCACGTCAGGCTCTACACTGTCAGCAAAAAGCCTGATTGGGACTCTCTCTCTCTCAAAATAAATAAATTAATTAAAAAAAGAGAGAGAATGGAAAGAAAGGAATAAACCATGACTCAAGAAGTTATTTTTTACTTCTGACACAGTTAGAACAGATAAGAGTCTGATAACTGAGGGAGTTGGGGGGTGGTTCTACTTACCTAAACTAAGAAGAGGCCTGAGGATGTGAGATTTGATGTCACTGAGTTTTGAATAGAACCGTCTTTCCGTAGTTGCCAACTCATGGAGACTGGCAATATATCCCATAACATTTTTGTCCATCAAAGCTAGATAGCTATCTTTTCCTGCGATCACTCTGCTTATATATCCGAGCTGAAATAGAGAAGAAGAAAAAGATTAAAGGTAAAATATAATTTACTAGCAGCAGTCTGATGCTAAAGCTGGCTCAAATCAGCTGGCAAGAGCCCAATGGGAAATATTCAGGAATTTTGCAAGTTAGTTATTAAACTACTAGTAGCTTGAAATTAGCAATAGTAAAATTACCCCCCAAAATTGGCAAACACTACAGACAAGGGCTAATTTTTTTGTTTTGTTTTAGAGCTGATTTACCAGTACAACACTGTTATATATATATCTGGACCTATATGTAACTATATATATATGTTTTTAGTTACTGCCACAATATCCCTTATTTCATACTAGATGTGTTTTGAACCAGAGACATCCTAAACATACAAAGATCCAAATGGCAGAAATACATGTCTCAGGAATGTTCTTTTTTTATGAAATAGGAAAATGAGAGCAGAAATGTCTATGCTATATACCAAAATATTAAGGGTATAGGAGTTATCTTGTCTCTTAAAAGTACAACCTAAAGGGATTTTCTTTAAAAGGGATTTGTCATTTATCTATTACACCACTGAACAAAAATAATCAATGTATACACAGACCCCTATAAACCAGGCCACCATTGCAGACCCAATGGACTACTTAATACAGCATGGTAACTAAAGATACATGTTAGAGCCTCATTCCTCTTATCAGCTATTTCATCATTTATCCACACTGCGAAACCTTTCATGGGGAATGTGGATTCAGGGCCAACAACTACAAAGGGTCAATTAGTATGTCTGGAATAACAGGATATTTATAGCTCAGGAGCCAAATCCTGGCCAGTGCTGCCTTTAGCAAGAAAAATTTTGTCCCTACACATTCATAGCTTACACATGTAGCCAAGAAAAACAAATATGAAAGATAAAAAACAATCCATAGGATATATTATTAAGAATAAGAAACCCAGAATGTACTACCTTTGAGGGTTAATTCCCTTACAGCATTACCACTTTGAGGATGTGAGTTACTTTAATGAGGAAATAGAAAACCAGAAACAGGCCAGTGGTTTCAGTTTATGAAAAAAGGACAGGAAGTAGGAAAGCAGAGAAATTCAAATGAAAAAGAAGAGAGTAAACAGCAGTAAATAAATGAAAAGTCAACAGAGAGAGAAGGAATGGGAAACAGCACTGCTGGTGGCCTGTTGGGTCTGCTATGAGCCCACCATGGGCCTATGCAATTTTTACTTCCCATTTGCAATTAAACACTCATCTCTTGAGGTGCCTAGGTGGTTCAGTTGGTTAAACATATAACTCCTTTTTTTTTTTTTTAAGTTTGTTTGTTTATTTTGAGAGAGAGAAAGAACATAGGGAACAGGCAGAGAGACAGGGAGAGAGAATCCCAAGCAGGCTTCATTCTGTCAGCACAGAACCTAATGCTGGACTCAATCTCATGAATCACAAGATCATGACCTGAGTCAAAACCAAGAGTTGGACACTCTACCGACTGAGCCACCAAGGATAGCTAAGCATCCAGCTCTGGATTTCGGCTCAGGTCATGATCTTATGGTTCAAGGATTTGAGCCCTGCATCGAGCTATGCACTGGCAGTGTGGAGCCTGCTTGGGATTCTGTCTCACTCTCTCTCTCTGCCCCTCCCCCACCCCTCTCAAAATAAATAAACTTTAAGAAAATCTGATCTATTTAATTCTATTCTAATTTACCTCTGAGAGCTTCATGAACGCAGTCAGGAAACTTTATTGTGAAATGTACTTTTTAATATTCCTACATGAGTGTTAATTCAACAGAACTTATAAAGGACTTGCTGTTGAGAATACAGCAGTAAATGAGAGAGCTTAAAATCTCTACTCTTAAAAATCTTACAGTTGAGGACAGAAAATAGACAAAAAAAGTAAATTATACAGTTTACTAGATGGTGATAGGCACTGTGAAGAGAAGTCAGAAAAAGGAGATAAGGAGTAAAGGGGTTTGCAATTTTAAATATAGTAGTGAGAGATACTTAATAACAGGCATACACATAAATAACAAAAAAAAACAAAAGACTGCTCATGTGTTACAGAATGTGGGCCTTATGACCCAATTCCTGTTCACCTTACTACAGGAGAGAAGTACTGGAGTCTTAGTACCACTGTGATTCTCTGGAAGGTTGTCACCTTCTGTAGGATCCTGTCGGCCACTGTAATATAACCCAGGTTGGAAGTCTTCTGTATCCACTAAAAACAGGGAATAATCCTGGCCTGCAGCTACACTCCAGACTCTATTTTCACTGTTCACCTGTAACAACAGCATAAATTATCTGATGAGATAAAAGAATTAAAGAGAAATTAAGATCCACCAGAAGTGAAATGTTAGATTAGTTAAACAGGTGTGCTGCAAAGTCACTCAAACCTCAGATGGCAAAACTCACCCAGTGATGTGCCTGATTAATTGCAGCACAGATACAATCCCTTGTTCAGCTTTTATTTCTGTTTTTTTTTTTAATGTTTGTTTGTTTATTTTAGAATGCAGAGCCCGATGTGGGGCTCAAACTCATGAACTGTGAGATCATGACCTGAGCTGAGGTTGGACACTTAACCAACTGAGCCACCCAAATGCCCCTAACCCTTCTTCAGCTTTTAAATTTAGAACTAGATTATTTTTATAAAAATCCAAAAAAATGGAATTTAAAAAGGAAAAACCATAGATCAATTTTCTTAATAGTTATTTGTGGAAGTCTCCACAGTATGAGGAGGCACAGAAACTTCTAGAGTCTTATCCTGACAGCTAGGACACACCTCTGTCCATTCACATTACACTGTGTAAAAAAAAAAAAAAAATCAAGACAGAAAGAAACAATGTAACAAGACAAAATTCCATTCTAACCAATGAAACCCTTGGGCGCTAAAATTCAGTTTTCCTACTTGGAACTCACTACCTCTCTGATGTGACTTCACTGTGCCAAGTCCCAGGATGTTGGAACAGGTGGGACCCCTCAGACGCCCATCTACAGGGATCCTCTAAACCAGGGGTTCTCAACGAGCAGTCTTTGAAGAGCAGCAGCGATCACCTACAACCTGTTAGAAATGCAAACTCCCAGGCCAAGAAGCTACTAGGGGAAAGACTCAGCAATCTGGTTTAACACATTCTCCAGGTGATGCCGATGTGTGTAGAAGTTTGAGAACCCCTGTCCTGAACCGATGGTTTTCAAACCTTAGGATTCCATGTAGTGATTTAGTAGCCACCATGGAAATGCAGGTGCCAGTGCTCTGTCCCCATCCCTCCTCCATCTTTCAGCTAAAGTAGTACCATGTTTATCCATTTTATGTATGGGATTACACAGAAGATTTCTTTTGAAGAAAGTGTTTTGCTACGAAAACTACTGCCCCAACCTCCAGCCCCAGCTTTAGCTGTGACTTCTATACTAATAAGCAAAAATCCTCTCATCTGTTAGATTCTGTGTGTCTAGATGGGCTCCAAATCCTAGGTGATTAGGTGATTGTGTGTGCACGTCTCCACTACTTTATAGCTATCCTCTTCCTGCACGACTCCTCAAATCCAGGCTATCCAAATAACTGGCTTCCTGTTAACTCTGTAAAGAATGGAGTAAAATTTCTGCAAGAGAAGAGTCTTCTTCCCAGTCTCTAATCAAAACTAATTCAGATCTCATTCTAACTTGACTTTTAACTGACAGATTAATTAAAACAACTTCAGAATGTTTTTCTCATCTTTCCCACAAATATAAAACCAAAATGCTGATTCTGCATTTTTATATGTACAGTTAACAAGTAATGAAACTAAAATCTTATTCTCTCTTGTCCGACTATATAGTGTTAAATAAAAATTTGATTTCCAGAGCATCTCAACTCTACATTACAGAGCTTTCCTTGGTAAGAATAAATGTACATTCTATTCTCTGAAATAAAAACAGGGAACAATGATTTGCCACATTTTTTTGTTATAAAGTATCAGTAATTAAAATAGCTTACCACTGAAATGTTCTATACTGAAAACACTTAAGATTGGAACTAGGAAGTAACAACTGTTCCCTAATGTTTTATGTAAGTCTTTTTCCCTCTCAGTGAAATGAAGTTCACTAGAAGGAAAGGCAGCATGGAAAAGTCTTATGAAGTGATGGATGCACAGGGCACTCTGAAAACATGCATTATTGGAATATGTATTATCTGTAGTTTACATGTGAATCATGTTCCTGAAATTGAAGGAACTATCCTTTTTATAGTCTCTCAGCAGAGGGAGCATGTCTTGGGATGGGAAGACAGCACAATCAAACTACAAATATATAGGAGCTTCATATGCCATTCTGTTAGGCTATCACCTGTGTACTCCTTGCCCTCTACCCTTCAAAAAACAAACCTTGGATGAGGAGTCAATACTATTAAAAAAAAAAAAAAGAAAAAGGAGTCAATACTATTGATGAGGATTTAGTATTTCCACAGGGACTGGGGGCAGAAAAAAAGACTGACAGACACTCCTCTAGAACTGCATCAAAGGGACTAGATCTACCAATATCTGAACAGCATTACATAAACTAAAAACTAAAACCAATTCATACGCAGTAAAGAAATCATAGCTTCACTACAGAAAATGAAAAGATTTATAAAAAGGTTTTACTACTATGACTTTGTGTGTAAGAAAAACCAAAAAAATACCACCACCATAATGTTATATAAAAGTCAAACTTAAGTGAAAAGTCAGAAAGCAGACATTACTTGGTAGTGTAAAGCTGAAAAGTCAACATCATAATTCTAGAAACATTTGTTTTAGAAGAAAGAACTTTTCATTTCTATTAAAAAAAAAAGACAAAAAGTTATGAATATTCAAAGTACAGTGGAAGCTAAGAACAAATGAAATATAAACATATTATTTTAAAGAAAAGAATATTTAGCCTGAAAATAAGAAGCTTCATGTTTAGTATATGAAAACAAATTTATTCCAAATATAAGATTCTAATTTTTAGAATATAGAATAGAGAAATATAAAGTGTTATAACTTAGAATTCTGAAATAATTTGTTATAAAAATCAAGTTCTCAAAAGTACCTTTGCAAGACGAGGAACTGTTGTTGGAAAATCAGAATGCCCAAGTTGACCGAAGGTATTGCTACCCCATGAGTAAACCTATTAGAAAATCACAAGGAAGTAGGTAAGAGTTGTAAATCTGATCTTGCATATCAATTCTGAACCTCTATAACATATACACATGTATCTATGTATGTATATATGTATATGTATATATATACATGTATATATGTATATGTATATATATACATACACACACACCAATAGTTACACATATTACTTATATTCTTTAAAATAAGAGATACTGAGAAAATCCTCTTTTATTTTTATTTTTTAATTTTTATTTTTTTAATGTTTTATTTATTTCTGAGAGAGAGAGAGACCACGTGAGAAGGGGAGGGTCAGAGAGAGAGGGAGACACAGAATCCGAAACAGGCTCCAGGCTCTGAGCTACCTGTCAGCACAGAGCCCAATGCAGGGCTCAAACCCACGAACCATGAGATCATGACCTGAGCCGAGTGGGCTGTCCAACCAACTGAGCCACCCAGGCGCCCCAAGAAAATTCCCTTTTAAACAAGACCAGACATAATGAGCAAACGGTACACAGGAAGACAGAGTCCAAGGGTTAACAATAAACTAACATGTCTCAGGTGTTTACTATCTGCCAAGTGTTGTTGCTAACATTTTCTCTGTATTAATTAATGCTTAATTCTCATGACAATCTTTCTTTACAGATAAGGAAACTGGCTCAGAGAAGTCACAAAATTTGTAAGTGGCAGACCCAGGATATAATCCAAGGAATTGTCTTATACTGCCTCTTACAAAGAAAGTGATAAAAAAATACTGGGAAGTGCTATAAAGAAAACTTAATCATGATTCTTCTTCTGGTTTTTGTTTTGTTTTGTTAGTTTATTTTTTGAGAAAGAGAGATAGCATGACTGGGGGAGGGGGGAGAGAGAAATAGAGAGAGAGAGACAGAGAGAGACAGACAGAGACAGAGAGAGAGACACACAGAGAGAGAGAGAGAGAGAGAGAGAATCCCAAGCAGGCTCCACAGTGTCAGTGCAGAGCCCTCCTCGGGACCTGATCTCACAAACCATGAAATCATGACCTGAGTGTAAACTAAGAGCTGGATGCTTAACCTACTGAGCCACCCAAGCACCCCAGTGATTCTTTGTTCTGTAGCTAGGAGTACTATGAAATGACTAGAACATCTTTTCACATATGAAAAGTCATTGCAGGAGAAACACAAGTACCTATACTCCAATACAGACAAAAGAAACTGGTTTATAGTGTCTATGTTTAATGAAAATGGTTTTGTTTCTTCTGGTTTTACAAGCAACTCATGCTCACTGTACAAAGAAAAAGTGAAAACAATTAATTGACCACTCAGAGACAACTACTATTTTGCTTGGGAAAACACACATACATGATGCTAGAAATTTTAGTGTCAATTATATAATAATGTATATAAAAATGTAAAGCAAAATGGGACAATACTATTTAATGCTGTTTTCTGACCTGATATGTTTATTTAACACTATGCACTGACTTTACACAAGCTACATAATTTCTCTAAACCTCCCTTTATCTGTAAAATGGAAATAATACAGACAGTGCAATGTAAAACACTGGAAAGATCAAATGAGATATAGTATTGTTGCCCGACACACAGTAGACACTCATTAAATGATGGTCCAATTTGGTCATGTTGACCTTCGATGAAATTAAAATCAGCTTTTAATAGTTTGCATCCTACCTGGGATTTCGCAGTGAGTGCAAGAGAATGGTAACCACCTGCCTCCAGATAGATTACTTCTTTCCCATCGAGACATTTTACACATAGTGGTTGAAGCCTTAAAGAAAAAATACATACACAAATTCAAGTAAAAAGGCTCAGCAAGAATCTTGACCTTTTTCAAATTACAGAGTAAATACTTTCAAGTGAAAATAAACATTTCAAAAGAAAACCTTAAAATAAAAATACTGGGGAACCTGGGTGGCTCCATCGTTTAAGTGGTTAAGAGTCAGACTTTGGCTCAGGTCATAATCTCACAGTTTGTGAGTTCAAGCCCCATCGGGCTCTGTGCAGACAGCTCAGAGCTTGAGCCTGCTTCAGATTCTCTGTCTCCCTCTCTCTCTGCCCCTCCCATGCTCTCACTCTGTCTCTGCCTTTCTCTCTCTCTCAAAAATTAACATAAAAATAATTAAAAAATTAAAATACTGAATATATATTCAATTTACTCCTAAATATTATAATTTTGGGCAGTTTTAATTTAATCTCTATCAATAACCAATTAACAATCATAATTCAGAATCTTAAGAATCAAAAGACTACTAAATGATTCATTACAGCAGAGACACAATAAAATTTAGGACACAATAAATAAAATATAACCATAGAGGGAGCTCTTTTTTAATTGCACAGTTGCCTTCACTCTGCTAAAAAGAGACATTTACATTAACTAGCTATTTTAGATAATCATTCCATTTATACACTTTCACAAATATCTAATCTGTTAATATCATGAGTTCTTCTTAAACAAAACAGTTTTCCTTGACATACACGAATGGTTGAATATTGCTATGATAGTTATTTTGGCGGCAGCAGTAAAAAAAAAACAAAAACTTGTTGGCTCTTTTTCATAAATTAAAAATTTGAACTATTCAAGCGTTCCAATGAAATACAATCTTTTTAAAAAATGTTTATTTTTGAGAGAGAAAGAGAGAAACAATCTAAAGCAGGCTCCAGGCTCTGAGCTGTCAGTAGAGAGCCTGACGTGGGGCTTGAGCTCATGAACCATGAGATTATGACCTGAGCAGAAGTTGGATGCTTACCCGACAGATGGACACAGATGCCCCTCAATGAAATACAATCTTATCCTAAACATTCCTTTCTGTTCCAAGATGAATATACATCAAAGAAGAGATGGAAAGGTACATCATGGATACATAAGTCCTTTATTGTTAGGTATAAAGTCAAGACTAACAAGACAGGTTTGTTGTTGTTGTTTTAAATCGCTATTAATGATATATAATAACCTGGAGCTAGAAAGGACAGGATTTCCTCTATGAGGAAATGGTGATATAGAGACCTTTAAAGCCAACTCCTAATAGTAAATACTGGCAGCACTTACCTAGGCAGAACATCACCATGCCCCAGCTGTCCTTCCTTCCCTTTCCCCCAGGTCCACACCTCCGTTCTCAGAGAAGGCAAGAGTGCATCTGCTTCTCCACTGTACGTAGGGGTCAGAACCACTGTTCGTGTTTTTACTCGTGCAGCTTTTCTTAAGAGCCTGGGGGAAACTGAAAACAAACCAAAGATGGAATAAGGGAGTAGATGGGTGAAGAAAAAAGATAATCATTTTGACCAACTCTTGGTTTTCAAAGAAATACACTAACATGGTATTTGTGAAGGATTTCTATAGGTCTCTGCAAAAATAGAGATTTAATAGATGAGTTTGGTAAACACTGTCTACTACATTCTATCCCCCCCCATCTGCCCTTTCGATTCACATACACATTAGCATGCTAAAGGCTCTGACAAGTCCTGAAATTAAAAACACTTGTTTAAATTTAACTCAGCCCCACTTCCAAGCATTTGGCTACAGAAGCCTTTCTGTATAACATTTATGTTAAATAGAAAGTCTATGTGATATCCTGAGGAATTTGCATTCTAAAGAATATGCTTAACAAAATACTAGACTAAGGCTGACAAATATTTTTCCTATTTTAAAACAGTTAAACAAAAGCTTTTCAAAAAAAAGTTAAGCTTTTCCAAGGTAAGATTTAAGTTTAAATATATTATAAAGGAAGCCTGGGTGGCTCAGTCGGTTAAGCGTCCGACTTCGGCTCAGGTCATGATCACACGGTTCATGGGTTAAGCCCCATGTCGGGCTCTGTGCTGATGGCTAGCTCAGAGCCTAGAGACTGCTTCCGATTCTGTATCTCCTTCTCTCTCTGACCCTCCCCTGCTCACGTTGTCTCTCTCTCTCTCTCTCAGAAATAAACATTAAAAAATTTTTAAATAAATATATTATAAATATTGTAATAAAGAAGACATTTTAGATATAAAATTTTAGGATTTCTATGATGGGAAAAAGATTGTGAATGGGAAATACTAAAAACTTTTGAATTTTGCCTATTTCATTATTTTATACAGGACTTAAACAATGTTTTAAAAAATCTTTTATACTATTCAAAATTATAATAATGACAAACAATGCTATGTAAATCTTGTACACTCATTTGGTGACAGGATATGTTTCAAAGAAAATCATCAAATGTCCCTAAGTGTAGACTTGTTCACTTGGTCATTAACTTGAGGGCCACAAAAGGGTGATCATCACGGGCTACAATCAACACTTTTTCTGGTAAATGTGCCTTCCACTTTACATACAGACACTTAAATAACTCTACTGGACTTTCTTCAAAGATGCATTTCAGATCATTTTAAAAGAGAAACAGAAAAAGAGTGCACATAAAATTTTTCTAAAGATATTTTGGATCACTAAGTAAAATTTAACCTAAGGAAATAAGTCTATTAGTGGGACTGTATATTTCAATGCCCTAATGACATGACAAAAATCAATACTCCATATTTGTAGTTCCAGATCTCAAATATTATTTATTCTGAAAATGCTAAAGGACATTTCAGAATGAGATAATTTTGGCACAAAGTTCTCCTTCAGGCTTAATTAAATCCATGGACTTTCTTTATGTATACACACACACATACACAGGCACGCTCAAATTAATCAGGACTAAAGGTTTTATTTGTGTAGATGAAAATCTGGTGGCAATGCGAATTAGAAGGCAGGACAACAGAAGTGCTCACTGACACAACAGTGCCATCATAAGTGGAAGTGCAAGAAACACGGTAGAGCAGAAAAGGTAAGTTTTAGTACAGTCTAGGATTCCTAATTTTAGAGCTTTGCACAAAACAGTGTAAACCAGGGGCTGGTAGAGCCCACTGTCTGTTTTGGTAAATAAAGTTTTATTGGAATATATAGACTTGTTCATTTATCTATGTATTATTTATGGATACTTTTAAGCAACAATGGCAAAGTTGAGTAATTATAGAACACAGACTGTGTGGCCGGCAAATCATACAATATTTCTGTTTAGCTCTTTGTAGAAAAAGTTTACCAACTCCTGGTCTAAATCCAATACTTCTCAAACTTTAAGGTACACACTAGTCACCTGGGGACCTTATTATAATGCATATTCTGATTCAACAAGTTTGAAGTGAAGCCCGAGATCTTGCATTTCTAACAAATTTCCAGATGTTGCTTGTTGTTTCTGGTCTGCAGGTCACATTTTGAGAAGCAAAATCTAAAAGACTGAGATTCCTGAACCAACTGAGAAACGCTAAAGAACCAACTGCTTAACAGTCTTAATATTAGAAGAAGCTGATGCTAATTCTATCCAAAGATAACTGACTGAGCCACCCAGGCAACCCTACTATTCTATCCAAAAATGAAAATTTCTCTTATTGAAGTTTAAAATTATTTCTAGCTTTAGGTCAAGTACAGTGAATCCCTACTTATCAAATGACCACATCTCCAACTTCATCTCTCTGGACTACAGGCCCCAACTATGATAGAAGGAGGCTATCACCAAATTCCAGAACGATAAAATAACATTCATAAATAAAGTTCATAACCAGAAGCAGACATCACAAAAAATTAGCTTCTACAGTTACTTCTAAAGCAGAGAAATACATAACTTTGTTTTAGAAGCACCTAAATGACCAAAATTAAATAAATTTTGACATCTGAATATGCCAGCTTTTAGCAATCTGGAAAGTTACTAATTTATTATGATATAGCACATGATGTCAGGAACATTTTGGATTTACCAAAAGCCAGTTCACAAAACCCGGCTATTTCCTTACCTTGGGACAACAATCCAGGCAGGGAGAGTCTTCGGCTGCCTCCCTCTGATTCTTCTTCTCTGATATCCACAAGACTTGAACTTTTCTTTCCTTGCATGGATTCCTGCTTAACTTGTTCTTCTCTGCTGTCTTTCACACCTTCTGGGGCTATGGAACTACTGCCTGCCTGAATTCCAGGTTCACAAGGGGCTGTACTATAGAAGTTCATAACTTTCTTAAGAGACAAGGCCCCGGCTTCGTATGTAGCAGCCACTCTCACACCAACAGCAGATGCACAAGAGACTACTAGGCTGTTTAGCGCTGAGGTGCTTGTGGTTGGTGGGCTGTGAAGATTAGGAACTGCTTCATCTACAAGAGGCTAAAATATACACACATAAAGAAGTACATAAAAATATAATCCCTTATTCAATCAGCAATCAATATAAAGTTTAACCCAAACCATCAATATTTGTAAATATAAGACTCTAAAACAAAGGTCTCTTTTCTTCAACTTAAAGGTATCTCCTCCTGGTACTGGATTTAACTAACACATTTTATGGAAATGAGTACTCAAAATACAACTCCTTATCAAAAGTACTTCCTTTCAGTGTTGTGGTTTTCCACACTATTCAAATGTAAGCCCCAGCTGCTTTAATAAAATTAAGCACAGAAGCAGAGAGGGGAAGAAAGGTCTGGAAAACATAGCCTTTAATATGAGGTGCACTGTGACAGCCCTGGATATAAGGTTAATAAGGTTAACAATACATAAAATAAATTTTAAGAAGTATTATTATTGAGGAGTTTTAGGAAAATTTATACAGACTGCTACTAAGAAATACCAGAAAAAATACATCAAAAAAGGCTTTTCCTATAATGTTTTATAAATAGTAACTTAGACATAGCATATACAGGCAAAAAAAAAAAAATAGTAAGTTCTACCTCTGACCTATTTGTCCCCCAAGTTATGCTCTTAAGGTCAAGCCTTTCTGCTGCCTCATGAATGTGTTATTTTCCATGATCCAGGAGCTATCTAAGCTGAAGGATTACTTTTGCTCTCACTATGACAGAGTAAATGTGATAGGTTAATAATTAAACATTTGAGACCAATGTTCTTTGTGTTATTCACAGCTGTATTTGAAAGTCAAACTAAAGTTTTCTAATATCTTAGCAAAAGCTCAGTTGAAACTTACTCCGGACACCAGTTAAAACTTACTCAAGCACCACTGTTTACTGAAAGTCATTAAATGTACAAAAAAAGCTTTTGGCTTATCAGCAGAGAAATTTTCACAATGAAAAATTTCCCTCTTATGCTATCAGAAGGTCCCAAAGGGTATATATACAGTCCTTAATTAGTCCTGAATTGAAAGCCAAACCAAAACAAAATTTTTAAACGACTTATGATTCTCTTAAAAGAAATAATTACTGTTGTCTGCACAGTACCTTAGGTACTCAATACATTTTGTTGAATTAAATACTAAATTCAGAGGAGCAAAGGACTCTTCAATTAAAATATTCAACAAAATAAACCAATATACCATATCAAGCAAAAGGTAAATATAAAGCCTATTAATTCCTTGGTGATACAGTTCCCTGCTAACTTGTTGAGAAGAACTAACCTCACCATTTTCACCCTTTGTATACAAAGGCCCATAATAGAAACAGTGATGGTATTTAGGGGGAACTATCATAGGGGGTTCTTACCAAGAGACAGAGGAAAGTCTACCTTCAACCAACTTTATTATCCTTACTGGGTCCTCTACTTAAGTTTAGCAATACATAAAATAAATATATCAACAAAACAAAAATATATAGCCAGTAATTTTGACTGAAAGACATAATTTTAGGAGTCCTGGTCAACCAGTAATAAAAGTCAACTGTGAGATATATGCTTCATTGCCAAATATTATGATTTACTTCACAAAAATGAGATATTCTTTCAGTTACATCTGGCCAGAGGAGAAAAAACTTGTTGTAGACTGTATAAATTCCTAGTGAATTAGCTGTATGATTGAGACACTATTTACAAAAACCGAATTAAATTTAGTATAAACAGGCATTGCCAAAATTAGCATAGGCAACAAAAAATTTACATATTTAACAAAATATATCCAAAGGAAAATGCAATTTCAATGATTATAATCTAATAACCAAATAAACTATATACAATTAACTTTTAACTTCAAATTTAATAAATTAGCAGAACGACTTCTAAGAAGTCAAAGTCCAAATTTTTTATAAGCATGTTCAAGTCTAAGAATGTTCTATGTGCATTCTTATTATTACTTTTGTTTTGTTTAGATTTTAATAATACTTTTCTCCAAATAGCTTAACAACAACAACTAAAAATCAGATATCCACAAGATTCAATGAGTAAACTGTGAAATAAAAACCATTTCTAAAAATACCTCTAAGCCATGTTTTTATCCTGACAGAGAAAAGAACACAAATAAACAATCAAGAGGTATGTGGTTTCAAAAACCTGAATAAACATCACAGGACAGTTCTTTTATGATTAAAGGGTTTTGTTTTGTTTCATTTTCTTAGAGTTTTGGTAAAAGCAAACCTGAAAGGCTTACACGAAGAGTAAAAAGCAAATTATCTTTTTAAAACAATTTGGTTTAATCAGGGAGTCTCAAATGTTACTGTATGCTACTGGTAAACAACTTTTCTCCATTTTCTAGTTTTCAAAACGAGAGCAGTTTAAATAAGATGAAGAAAATCTTAATCCCTTCCCCACAACAAAGACCAGTAAGCTGAAAAAAATTCTAACAATATTTAATGTTTTTTTAAAGTCTGCCTATAATGGAGGGATCTACCACATAGCAACCTCCCCTGATAAAAAAGGAAAGGACTTCTCTCTATAGAATCTGGAGTTAATACAGTAGAGGTAAGACAAATCTTTGCAAATATAGTTATGTTAAAAGTGTTCAGGAAAAAAAAAACTACAGTCTCCAGGAGCCCACCAAAATTCAGTGCATTTACCCATGGGAGAAGTAGTACTAGAAAAAAATAAATGAGATTTTGCTACTTATAAAAGAAGCCCAGCATGACATCTTTTGCCAAAAAGAAAAAAAAAAAAAAAAAAAAAGCCTTCAGATGGTTTAACTCCAGAAATACCTTTATATTATAAAATTTATTTCGCAGGTACCTGGGATGGCATTGGCTTTTCGCCGTTCTCTGAGTTCTCTCTTACTGAACGATCTGAGAGTGTTTGCATGTATTCATTTACTGCTTGAGTATCAGGGTACGATGGTGCATTTCTGGCAGAAGAAATTTCAGTTGTTCCCATGATGTCTTGTTGGGAGGAAATGGCATCACCACTGGTGGCCTGAACATTTCCAACATTCAGGTCGGTATCAACAGGCAGGTCATTTTCTACATGCGTATTCTCAAATACTTCTCCCTGGTTGTCAAGGGTTTCAGTGGAGGGGCTGATGGCAGTGCTGGCCTGGTTTTCTGCCTGGGATTCTGACAGTGTCACACCTAATGGGCAACAATGACTGTCTGATATAATCACATGGTCTTCTTTGTCAGTCATAGTAATTAAGAGTTGGCTGCACTGGTTGCATCTTTCTGGGACTGGCTTCAGATCCTGGGAAGGGAGGCACTGTACAAGTGCTAAGCTATGGAACGCACCACAGGCAACTTGTAGCACCACTCGCCCAGCAAGATGTTCCACCTTTTGTGGCTTTGTCACTGGGAAGGTGGTGGTAATGAGACCCAACTGACAACCGGTACCCCATGCCCAAATCTCTCTGCTTATTGACAATGCCAGAGTGTGCTCCTCGCCACATGCCAGCTGCAAAATCCTGACTGCTAGCAAAGAACTGGTCTCAGAATCAGAAATGCTGACAGGATTCGGTTCTGGAACATACTGCTGGTTAGCCACTGCACACTGGCCTGCAGAGTTCTCCCCCCACATGTACACTACACCACTTTCTGTCACTGCTCCATTGTGGAAACTCCCTGATGCCACAGTAACAACATATTGTCCAACCAGGGCATTTTCTAGAATGGGGCTACTCGGACAAATCTCTGCTGGTTCACTTCTCCAGGGAAGAGTCCCAAAGCTGTAGACCTCACCATCTGAAGGTTTAAAAAAAAAAAAGAAGGAGTTAGCGAATTAACTAGAAATTTTTCAGCAAACTTTTAGTCCCCTCTAGGTTTAACAAAATAGGGTTGTTGCTGTTTTGTTCTTTTTTAATTTTCAAAAGCACAGTTGTAGAGAATCTGGTTCAAGCATAGATTATTCCACATTTATTCACCTTCTAACAAAATCACCTTTTAACATTCTGATAAATAATGAGAATTTCTACCAATTGCAGGAGGCTACTTTCAAATGAAGGGTTATCGTTCCTTTCCTTCAGCCTCATCCTACAAAGTCCTAGAATGGATCCACTACAAATGGCTATCAATGTAGGCTAATACCGGAGCAGTTTCCAAGTGTTCAAAGACAAAATAATGACCATGATAAGATACAATGAGCAGAGAACAGATACATTTGCTGACATCTACAACATTCACTACTACTTGAATAAGTCAGAGCAGCAGAAAATTATGTAGTAGCATAAAAATATTAGAGATTTTGGCCAAAATTAAGAAATCAGCTTTATAGTTCCAGGTTATAAGAAAGTGCCAGTGTTAACAACACGTGACTGTCTTCATGGTGTGTACAATATCATGTATAATTTTAAATGTTATATATAATATATATTTTGTGCGATAGAGCATTTCTGAGGTGCCATTTGTTTAAAAAGCATATCATCACAACAAAACAAAGCAAGCAAACAAAACAATAAGGCTATGATTAGCTAGCTTTAGAACAAAGGGTGCCTAGCTTTAAAAATCAAATAAAGGTAGCAGTGAGTTAGACACAGGAATGAGGACCTGTTTCTTTCCAGGTGTGCTACCAAGTCATTTCCCTCACTGCAGTATTGTGATAGTTTAAGGCATGCACACATGACCTGTGCTAGCTAAAAAACTCAAATGGAAATAAAGACTTGGCCATAGGTTTCGAAAAATACTAGACCATGCCCACTATCTCTACTTTTCCATATAACCAGAGACTCATCCATTTTTTTAATTTATAAGGAAATAAGGAAGTAAATTTATACTAGTTTGTCTCCCCACAAAATAGCAATGATGAGCTGATGATGAAAAAATGCATTCTTTATCTTTGGCCTATTATACATGGCAAATATAGCAAATATATGTATACACTCAAATTAACTAACCAGAACATCTATGTAAGAAAGAACAGTGACTAGAGGGAACACATGAGCTTTTATTAGGGAATTTCCAGTTTGGATAAAGAATACTGAGAAAATAAGCTCACTGGTTAAGATCTTTTAAACCATTCTTTGCAAGTGATACAGCAATATATACTTGAAACAGTTCACCAACTTTTTCAATGATTATCATTCCACTAGAGAGAGAAATAATACAAAGAAATATTTAGAAAACTCTTCTCTTTTTTCAACCTGGAGTACCTCAAAAATAGCGGTTTAATGAAGTGTCCTCAATGAATTATGAGCTAATAGTCAACATGAATAGAGATAAAGAAGCTTAAAAATTGCAATTGCCAGCATTCCATCAGTACCATTTTCTTCTCTGGAAAAGATAGCACTAGAAATCTTTTTCCGATTTCAAACTACACACTTATGTGAGAGGAGACTTTTTTTTTTTTTTTAATAACTTTGACACTTAAGACTAGGACACTGCTTAAACATGAACAATGATAGGCAATTTATATTTTTTAGATGTTTTCCCCCTGTTATCCCACTTTTAGGTATGATTCTAGAGGTTTAAAGATCATGTTCATGAAGGGTTCCTAAATCTCTTACTGAAGAGTTAACAAAACAAGAGAATTCTACTTACATATGCTTGAGAACTGTGTATTTTGAAGCCCCTACAGCAAGTATTGAATACAGTTCACATTTTCACAATAAGGCTTTTTCCAACTTCTGGTCTAATAATATTATTGTATAGCATTATAATGAAAGTGATATAATAAAAAAGAGGCTAGAAAGAATTCCATGTGTAACCCATAAAATTACCAAAGTCAGATTTAAACTTTATTTCTTAGGATTTGTCTTCCCTTAGTTCCTACAATGAAAATAACAAAGCATTATTGAATACTTAGTAAATGCTTATGGAACAGAAATTTATAAATTAGTTGATGGCCGTCCTGGCTCAAGCCAAACTTGCCATGATTAAGTAAACTATTATCAAAATTAAAGGCAACTCTCTCTATAAATTATAACCTATGTTTCTGTTATAAATTATTTTTATTACATGTTCTTATGAGTTGCTGTTTATGCCTAAGAAAAATTATACTGAGACAGGACAGCCAAATGGCTCAAAAAGTGGACTTTGGAATCAGACCCTCTAAATTCCAATCTTGACTCTAACACTCCAATAGCTGTGTGGGCTTGTGGAAATTATTTAACCTCCCAGACTTTCAGCTTCCTCATCTTGAAGTGAGGACAACAACAGTAGCTACCTCATAAGGCGGTTGTGTGAAGACTCAAAGAGGTAATACACAAAGGTGCTCAGTACAGTGCCTGGCACGCATCACTGTTTAATAAACAGTAGCTCTGATTAGCATTATTATTCAGGCACATTTAATGAACAAAGGTCTAGGAAAAGTGTTTCTGAATGTTTCAAAAGTTAATTTTTCATGTACTTATTGCTATAAAATTTACAAACTTTAACTCTCCCTTTTATTCTAGTTACAATATATCTTAAATTTAAGATTAAGTCTTAAATTTGATTTCTGATAAAGGAAGTAAGAACATATTTTGAAACCAAAAAAAGTCTAAGCTCCAACAAACTTCAAGAATTCCTGGTATCCAACAACTCTCTTACCTGACCTTATACAACCAGGTATTGTTAACACTTCAGTTAGTACTTGTTAAGCCACACTTTTCAATACCTTCAGTCAGAAGAACTCCATGTTTCACTCCCAGGGCTGCTTGAAGAACAGTCTTTCCTCCCCAGCCTGGCAATCTCTCTGGTGCTACAGAACAGGATCCTGCCTGCCAGACATGGACCAGGCCTCTTTCTTTGGATCCTTCCGCCTCTGCTGAGCTACAAACATTAAGGAAGACAGCTTAATGGTTCCTGTAATTAAAACTGTATTTTGGGGGAATTGTTCCTACATTCATTAGATCTGTATTTTTTTTTTTTTTACAAATAGTTTATTGTCAAATTAGTTTCCACATAACACCCAGTGCTCATCCCCACAAGTGCCTTCCTCCATGCCCTTCCCCCCTCCCCCCCCACATCCATCAGTCCTCAGTTTTTGTCAGCATTCAAGAGTCTCTCATGGTTTGCCTCTCTCCTTTTCCCCCACCATTTCCCCCCTTCTTCTCCCCCTTGTTCCTCAGTTAAGTTCCTCCTAATCCTCCTATACGTGCAAACATATATTTGTCCTTCTCTGCCTGACTTATTTCGCTCAGCATAACACCCTCGAGCTCCATCCATGTTACTACACATGGCCAGATTTCATTCCTTCTCATTGCCATGTAGTATTCCATGGTATAGATAAACCACATCATTAGATCTGTACCTTTTAACAGCACAGATGACCCATTTATCAGCTAAATAGTTTAGCAACTATTTAATGCTTTGCTTAGGACACAGGGGCAGAGATAAAACAACTATCTACATAAAAGGCTTGAGGACAATCTAAACCCACAAATTACTTAACTCTATCTAAGAAGCAAACAAAACCTGAGCTATTAGATTTAACAGCACAAAATTTTAAGATTCTAACTTCTCAATATATTAAGTCCTTGTTTAGATAATAAATTTACAACATGTCCCAAGCTGGAGTCTTATTTTAAAATTTTAGTTTTTAATGTGCCAAAAAAGTATCTCGTAAGAAGGAACAGTGATCCATATTTACTTTACACTGAGTAATCTCTATAATTACTATTTGACTTTTTAAGAATCAAATTTATACCAGCAACAGTAAAACTCTGCGTACTTTACTCATGTTCTAGCCAAAGAATTCTATCCATGTGATGACTCTGGTTCAAAGAACACAAAACACACAACTTCATAATAAGAACCATACCATAACTGCCTCCCCTTCTAAGAAAAGGGCATATTAAGATACCCTAGGTTTCCTTTATATCAAGTTTCCCAGTCTTGCCACTGATGATACTTTTTTCATTTTCTTTTTTTCTACAATACTAGTGCCAATTTTTTAATGAGGCACAGAAACTTTTTAAGGTTTTCTTTATTTTATAATACCTAGCGATTTCTCTGTTTTTGCTAAGTAATATTCCTCTAAATTATGATTAGGCATAATCATGGTTTTACAAGAGGAAAGCCACAAACTTAATTCTTCTTTTTAAATATCATCCATGACTAGTTTTCTACACATAGAAGATGATTATAATTAGTAGAGCTTTGTCTGAAGACCTGAAATTGTGGGAAAAACTGGCCTCAAAAACTTTAAGATGATGAAGACAGCTTGTGCCTTTTTATAAGCATAAGAAACTAGCAACAAAGCTTGTCATTAATCAGATTTTAGTATCTTTCTCTCTTTACCAATCAACACAAATGTCATATTCCTACTTGTTAATCATGAACAAGAAAATTAAACTGAAGAGAAGCTACACATTTGTGGAGTCATTTGTGTTATCCTAAAGAGATAAGGAAGAAAGAAGAAATGGTTTTACCTTCTCTTCTTTGAGTCCATCGGTCAGGGGCAGCTCTCCATCACCAAATCATTTCTTTTTTGCAAAAGGCATGTAAAGACCTAGATGGCAAAGAACAGGTAAGCACAAAGAGCAATGAAAGAATATTTTGCTACTCCATTCCTCAGATTGAAAAAAAAAAAAAAAAAAAAAAGGCAGCCCTCTAACAAGTGCACATTCACTGGGCAATAAATATGCAGTGAAACTATTTCAACTATTTCATATCCTGCCTGCCAAAGCTGAATATCTAGACTGAGACTGCTCACTGAGCTTATAAAAATGCCTATTAACCATCCAATGTAATGTCAAAGGAAGAAAAGACTACCTACGATTAAGCTGTACTTTGTCAGACAACTGGTTTTGTTTTTTATTATGAAGAAGGAAGTTCAATCTGAAAACTCACTGCGTTAAATATTCATTTCATACACATTAAGATTACTTTTAAAATGCTTCTGGAACACATGAACATGGTTTTATGAAAGGAAAGCCACAATTTCCAATTAGGAAAGAATTTCTAAATTCTCTTCAGTAATGTATCAGACTCAAATAGTTTTAATTTATGTTTTTCAACAATGCACACAAAAAATCACATCATTAAAATTAGAAAGTTTTCTATTTTTTGGAACTAGCATTGTTTTTCCCAAATCAACTTCAATTTAAAACCATAGTGCAAAGGGCTGGAAGAAAGAAGTTTGGATTTTTAAATATCTGTTTCAGGGGCACCTGGGTGGCTCAGTCAGTTAAGCATCTAACTCCTGATTTCAGCTCAGGTCACAATCTCAAGGTTCATGAGTTTGAGCCCCACAGGGGACTCTGCACTGGCGGTGCAGAGCCTGCTTGAGATTCTCTCACTCTCCCTCTCTCTCTACCCCACCCCTGTCTGCTCTCTATCAAAATAAATAAATAAAATAAAATAAAATATCTGTTTGAAAACCCACCATTTAATATGAAGAGCTATATGAAAACTATGGTACAAATATCACGACCCATCAGTTTAGAAACTCGTTGTTTAATAAAGAGACAGAAATATAAACAAGCAGACAGAAATGCTCAATGCATTTCAACTAAAAATTCACATTTTTAAGAATACCAAAGTCATGAAAATAGAGGCAATGATGTTTTATTTGTGAGAACCACAAAAATATTCGGGCCAAATTTATGATTTTTCTGCAAAGGATATGGCATGGTCACAGTAGTCTGAAAACAGCCCATACCAGCAGGAGTGATGTAAGAGCCATCTGTTTACTCCAGGTTGCCTGTGAATTCTTACTGTTTGCCATCTGTATATTCGGAGGAAATTATTCTCTACCTAATGCTGATTTTAGAAAGATGGTGAATCATTCAAAGTTGGATGAAGGGTGCTATGTAAACAAAACATATACCTGAATGGATTTAGTAAATGCTATTAATTTAATAAATATGATGAAGTGGTATTATACCTTGTGTGTGATGATAATTAGCTTTTAGTAAAATGTACAGTTCATGGTTTAGAGAGAAATTCTGAAGCCAGATCTAACCTGTGCTTATCTGCCAAAGATCAAGGGGTAACTACCTGCTCCCCTGATTCAAGGTAAATACCCAGTAGAAACCAGAGAACTCCTCTGGGAGGCTGTGGAAGCATACAAGCATACTTTGCCTCCCATCACTGATTCACTCAATGTGAAGTGAATTTTATCCTATGCCTGACAACCAAAAATGTTGAGAACCTTTTAGTGAACAAAACAGTCAACTTTTTTGTCTTTTAGTGTCCATTTCTTGAATACAGAGTTTTCTTAATGTTGATTTCATCCTGTGCCATATTTTTCACCACCACACATTTTTTTCAAATCCAAATGGAATTAAAACCATACAAACTGTTCTGAAACTTTCGTTATAGTAAATAACTAAATATACTAGGCAGTACAAATACTACATATGCTAGACAGAATAATGGCTCCCAAAGATGTCCACATCTTAATGCCCAGAACCTGTGAATAGATTAGGTTAATGGCAAAGGGGAATTAAGGTTGCTAATCAGCTGACCCTAAGGAGATTACCCTGATTATCTGGGTGGTTATCACAAACATCCTTACAAGTAGAAGAGGGAGGCAGAAGAAAGTCAGAGGAAGAGGTGTGATGATGGAAGCATGGTCAGAGAGATGCTATACTGCTGGCTTTGAAGAAGAGAAAGTGGGGAGCATAAGCCAAAGAATGTGGGGGGCCTCTAGAAGCTGGAAAAGTCAAGGAAACAGATTCTCTCCTTGAGCCTCCAGAAAAGAAAGTAGCCCTGCTGACACCTTGATGTTAGCCCAGTGACACTGGTGTCACACTTTTAAAGAGCTGCAAATAATAAGTCTGTGTTACTTTTAAGCCACTAAATTAGTAGCAAGTTGTTAAACAGCAACAGAGAGTCAGCTAATATACTATTTCATATCTTCCTATATCAGTATTTATAAATCTCTCACTTTGTTTTAATGGTATTTAATAGGTTTGACTTCTAAGAAGACAGTTAAAAGACTTAAAAAGACTTAAAAAGAGCAATGGGAAAAAGAGAAATGACTGCTAAGGAAACATAATTAAGAAAGAATATTGCAGACAAATGTGGGAAGCTTATCTTCTTCTTATAAAAAGAATGTTAGATTAAATAGAGTTGGTAAATGTAATAAGTGGCATTTACCAACTCTATTTAATCTAACACTCTCTTTCAACTATGCATCCATACAGAAAGAGTAAACCTGAAATTTCTTTTTTAATATTTTTATGATCCCTAACCCAGGAAATCTTTAAGATTTGTCTCAAGCATTCAAATAGCATTTAAATTTCCACACTTTAATTGCTCTTTCATTGCTTCACATTTTTAATTGTTATAAAATTGCCTAATCATGGAGCTTCTTCTGGGGATATATCTTGCCAGGTGAATTTTAAGGTTCTCAAGTCTACATTCTTTTGAGGGACAGAATCCCTAAACTCTGCTACTTTTCTTCTGTTATAGTAACTTTGCTTTATAGGCCTTTATTATGTTAACTAGCTCCGATAAAGAAATTGTGTGTTTGGGAGACCTGGGTGGCTCAGTCAGTTAAGCATCTGACTTCAGCTCATGATCTCATGGTTCGTGGGTTCGAACCCTGCATTAGGCTCTGTGCTGACAGCCCAGAGCCTGGAGCCTGCTTCAGATTCTGTGTCTTCCTCTCTCTTTCTGCCCTGCCCCCCAAATCATGCTCTTGTTTCTCTCTCTCCCTCTCAAAAAGTATATAAACATTAAAAAAAAAGAAAGAAAGAAAGAAAGAAACTGTGTGTTTTACAGTAAAATCTGGGATCCTCTTTTGCCTTGAATGGCCTTTCTAGAGATCAAGGTCACCTGTAAAATGAGCAAAGTAGACTCTAGCATCCCTTCCAGCTATTAAGTTCTATGAATCACAGAATAAAACTAGATTCATTTTAAAGTTTATTACTCTATACTACAAATTATCTCCTTTACACTGAGATGTAAAGCAATTACACTCTCAGATGGCCCTTTAAAACAAACAGCAGGGGCACCTGGTGGCTGGGTTGGTTGAGCATCCATCCAACTCTTGATTTCGGTTCAGGTCATGATCTCATAGTCCGTATGATCTCAGTTCATGGGATTCAGCCCCAAGTCGGGCTCTGTACTGGCAGATGGAGCCTGCTTGGGATTCTCTCTCCTCTCTCTCTCTGCCCCTCCCCCTGCTCGCACTCTCTCAAAATAAATAAGTAAACATTTAAAATAAAATACAACAACAAGCAAACCTTAGTCCTTTAAGATTTGACTTCACCTTTAAATCCCACTGGAACACCCCCCCCCACCCCCCCGCTCCACTCAACAGAGAAATAAGCTACATTGTACAAGCAGAAGGTAAACTTTTAACACCATGATCCAGGAGTGCCCTAAAAAAATGTGGTCTAGGTGTCCAAATTATTCCTAGAAAACGTTGCAAATTATCTACAGATCCACAATACCTTAATCAGATATCTAAAGTCCAAAACTTCTGAAAACTAAAAGCTTTTTCATAACTCTTTTGATGGCAAAATCTGATCTGATCTAAACTTATTTGGGGGCACCTAAGTGACTCAGTTGGTTAAGCATCCAACTTCAGCTCAAGTCACGATCTCACGGTTCCTGAGTTCGAGCCCCCCAGTCAGGCTCTCAGTCAGCACAGAGCCCACTTCAGATCTACTGGCCCTGTCTTTGTCCTTCTCCTACTCATTCTCATTCTCTCTTTCTCTCTCTCGCACAAATAAAGAAAAACTTAAAAAAAAAATAAGAAAAGAAAAACTTCTCTGACAGCAAAATCTGACCTGAACTAATATGAGGTTAGTTTTTACCCCTTTAGTGTGAATATTCACATATTTTGCTATAGAAATATTTATATGATTATGAGGTAGTGCCAAAAGTCTCATAGGAAGTATTATATAATACATGGTTTATATACTTTAAAGATTAAAAAAAAATCCTAAATTCTAAAACATATATTGCCTCAAGGGTTCCAAGAAAGGGATCAGGAACCTGTATTCTTTTTGTTTATTTATCTTTGTGGGGGAGGAACAGAGAGAGATGGAGAGAGAATCCCCAACACAGGACTCAAACACACAGACCATGAGATCATGACCTGAGCTGAAATCCAGAGCCGGACACTTAACTGACTGAAATCATCCAGTCGCCACTAGGAACCCGTATTCTAAATTTTTTTTTAATGCTTTATTTATTTCTGAGAGAGAGAGACACACACACACACACACACAGAATCAGAAGCAAGCTCCAGGCTGTGAGCTAGCTGTCAGCACAGAGCCCGATGCGGGGCTCGAATCCACAAACCATGAGATCATGACCTGAGCTGAAGTCGGACGCTCAACCGACTTAGCTACCCAGGTGCCCAGGAACCGGTATTCTAACACAACTATCATTTTTGGTGGAAGTCCACAACTTTTAACTATTTTATACTTCCTTTAGTTCCTTTTATGTACTTTTAACATCAACTTCATCTTGAAGAGTACACTAGAAAGCTGTGTTGTTTACAAGATCTTCGATAGATGCTGTGTTGTTTACAAGATCTTCTATAGATGCTTTAACTATTCTAATGGTGATGATTTACATTTGTCTCAAAAGCTTTAAGTATGTTTTATGGTAAACATAACTTGCATATAGTGCCCAAATTAATTTTGCAAGGAGTAGCCTGCCTGCAAATACTCACTTGGCTCATCTTCTCAGTGGAAGAAGGAAGCCTGGGCTCTTTTAAAATTTCATAAAAGGCTGCCAACTTGGTAAAAGAGAAACAAGCAAACAAATCAGAGAGGTCTTTTGTCCTAAAACAACTAGGACTTGGTGATATAACAGATGTGAGTGGGGGATAAAGAAGCAGGAGATCTCAAAAATGATTTCTAAGTTCTGCCTTGAACAACTGTGTGTTGGTAGTAACATTTACCAAACTGAAGAAAAGTAAAAAAGATAGGATTCTGAAGGAGAAGATAAGATTCTGGTTAAGGTTTTTTAAAAATTTAAAAAAATTTTTTTATGTTCAATTCAAGATGGCAGTGAGATATCCTAGAGTACCTATCAAGAACAGCTGAATATGTGAGTAGAGAGTTCAGAATAAAAGGTCTCAGCTATTGATATACACTTGGGAAAGCATATAGATAATATGTGAAATCAAGGCAATGGATAATATCATTGGGTATGTAATAAGAGAAAGGAAAGGGACTGGACCAACCTGTAAGGAGCTTCTGCACCTAGAGGAACAAGCAATGACAACTGAGTGTGAAGTGACCTGAGAAGTGGAAGAAGCATGAGTCTGTGGGGCACATAAAAGCAAAGCAGAGTGTTTCCAGGAGGAAGGCCTGGTCAATTAGCTCAATGCAGCTGGGCTCTCATAGGTTAAGAACTAAAATCTGACCAGTGGATATACCAACACAGCTATCAATGCTGAGCAAGGTCACAGTTTCAGTGGTGGCAGAGGACTGACAGCCAGATTGGAGTAGGCTGACTATAAATGGAGGGGGTGAGGATAAGAAAGTTAAGTTCATATAAAGAATTCTTTTGAAAAACACTGTCGAAATGACAGAAAAATAGAGCAGAAGCTGGAGAAGAATGTGAAGATAAAGGGTGTTTCCTGTATGTGTAAGTTTGGGGAGATGAGAGTTGAACATGTCTGCATTGACCATGAAATCAATCCTAGATGCAAGAGGGCAGAACCAAAGTCCTGGACAAAATGAAAGAGGATGGCTTCCAGAACACGTTTTGTGACTGATATTTTGCAAGAGGAAGGGCTGACATCTCAATAAGAAAGGAAACAGATATATTTAACAGATACAGACAGGATTACAGATTTAGTGTGAAGAGAGACAGAGTCTCATAGGATGGCATCTGTAAGTAACTAGGACTTCACAGTATATGTGCGCTATCTATTCTAATCTCACTCCTGGCTCTAGTTATTCTGTTGTTTTATTTTATCTTGTCATATTATACCTTTTCGTGTACTGCATTAAATTCTTTTAGAAACAAGGCAGAATAGGGGTGCCTGGGTGGCTCGGTCGGTTAACCATCTGACTTTGGCTCAGGTCATGACCTCACCGTTTGTGGGTTCAAGCCCCACATCGGGCTCTCTGCTGACAGCTCGGAGCCTGGAGCCTACTTCAGATTCTGTGTCTCCCTCCCTCTCTCTGCCCCTCTCCTGCTCACACTCTATCTCTCCCTCAAAAAATAAATAAACAGTAAAAAAATTAAAAAAAAAAAAAGAAACAAGGCAGAATATAAATTTTAAAAAACTTAATGTGGAAAAGAAATGTGCTAGTGGACTATTCTCTCAAATGCAAAATGAGAATTAAAATCATGTAAGATTTTGCTTATTCATCTCTAATAAACTTTATTCTCTGGATAAAGCCCTTTTCCCTTAATGATTTAGTGAAAGATAAATCTGCAAGTCATAAGTATATTAACTCTCAAGTGCTAAAATTTCAACAACACCACATGTATTTTTTTCATCTAATTATGTTGCAAGTATGCCAGTCTAAAATTTCTTTGAAAGCCAAAAATATTTTATTCTTTAGTAGAGCCCAGCTGCTTAACATAGTCCTGATAAATTATACTGTTGGTACTCAATAAATATCTGTAAATAGATTAGGCTCACATAAAGGAGTTCCTGTCCTTAAGGAGTTTACATGCTATCATGTTCTGTCTTTTCTGATAAGAATGAGGGCTCTCTATAGACAGCACCTTGAAAGCATAAAAAAAGCAGCAAAGTTGAGCACTTTCAGTCTTATTTTCCTATCTCACTGGTTTAAAGTAGATATATTGAGGGGTGCCTGGGTGCTCAATCGGTAAAGCATCCGACTTCGGCTCAGATCATAATCTCAAGGTCCATGGGTTAGAGCCCTGCGTCGGGCTCTGTGCTGACAGCCAGCTCAGAGCCTGGAGCCTGTTTCGGATTCTGTATCTCCCTCTCTCTCTGACCCTCCCCTGCTCATGCTGACTCTCTCCTTCTCTAAAAAATAAAACATAAAATAAAAATAAAATAAAATAGGTATATTGATCAAAACAATTGCAATAATTGTAGCTACAAGACTAATGATAATTGGAGAAGAGAATGACAAGACATTAAGACAGGATGACAATAAATAAGTGGTAAACTGTATTATAATGTCCTAAAAGAAACTTGGGGGGTGCCTGGATGGCTCAGTCGTTTAAGCATCCGACTTCAGCTCAGGTCATGATCTCACAGTTCATGGGTTCGAGCCCTGCGTCAGGCTCTGTGCTGACAGCTAGCTCAGAGCCTGGAGCCTGTTTCAGATTCTGTGTCTCCCTCTCTGACCCTGCCCTGCTCACACTGTCTCTCTCTCAATCTCTCTCTCATAAATAAAAAACATTTAAAAAAAAGAAACTTGGACACAAAATGAATCCAAAATTACTACAGATTTCATGTAGTCATTTACACTTTCTTTTTAAGTCTGAATTGGCTGCATTTTATTAAAATGAAGTAACCACAGTTTATATTGTGAATGCAGTAAACAATACTTTAAGACACTATGGAATTGCACACATGGTTATTCCTGAACAAATATTTTCTTTTAGAGACTCAGTCGATATATTTACACATAGATCAAGGCAACTTTTGACTCAAACACCTGACTTACAACTATTCTATACACCAACAACTGCTACTTCCTGGATATACCACCACCAAAGCCTTTACCATCCATTAATGAAGGCTGAGGAACACTCACCTTCCACTGCAGCCTTGACAAACCAACCACCATCAAAAGTTGAGGCCACTCAAATCCTAGTCCTCCAGCTCTAACTGGAACAGAGAAGGCAATGCCTGATACCACTATGGGAGCTGACTAGCCCCTTAAATACTGACCCAGAGTTCAAGAATCCAGTAAGTTAATGCACTGAATAGTCAGTCAGTAGGCTAGCCTAGAAAGTACTTATTATCTATAATGTTGTTACTAATAGAATAATGCACTCACAAAGTCATTGATTTAAAATATATTATAAACTCCTGGAGGTCAAAAACTATGACTTATTCATTGATACATTCTTGTAACCAGAGTAAGCACTAGTACAAGCAGGCTACATTTAAGTGAGTACTCAGTGAAAGATGGAGCTTTATCTTAAACTCCAATCCATGGACTTCCAAATGATGTAGAAGATTTCTAGTATCTGTAATAAAAGTCAATATCAGACACAAAAGTGTCTACTTATAGCAGAAACTTATAATATGCAACAAACTGAGGGCTGAAGAGAAGGGCAGGGGTGAGGGGAAACGGGTGATGGGCTTTGAGGAGGGCACTTGTTGGGAGGAGCACTGGGTGTTGTATGTAAGCCATGAATCATGGGAATCTACTCCCAAAACGAAGAGCACACTGTATACACAGTATATTAGCTAACTTGACAATAAACTATATTTAGAAAAAAAATACTAGGAATTGAATTTCAAATCTCAGGTACTGTAACATTTTGTGTCTGTTATTACATGATAGAATTAAAATTTTGATACAAATTATTTATTAATATTTTGTTACTGTTCTTTCATTTAAATGGCCACAAGTTTTTTCTAAAAAAGGCAATATTACAGAAATGCGGCTCAATATATGTTGTCTTATTTTACAAAGCAGTAACATCTAGTGCTTAAGGTAATCACAGGGCCACATAACTCAACAGGGAGTATATACAACAAAAAAAAGTGCTCTGGAGATATAAGTTTCACTTACTTTTAAAGTGCTAGCAACAGGTATTCTTGATTAGGAATAAAATATTATTTAACTCATAAGTTTAAATACTGAGGTTATACTAGGGATCGGCAATTAAATTTACTATTTACTACTTACACCATTTAACACATTCTCATCATGTTTACTTATTAATACCTATAAAGAGAAAATTAATTTTCTTTCAGCATTAACTAGATACCTGGAGTCACAGTATAAAATCAGTTTTACCACACTGTAATAAAATGTAACCAACCCAAACTTTAAAATGACCACATGATATCTGTGGTAATTCTGCATCTGAGTCACTCTGTCCAAATTCCTTTTAAAGCTTTATGATATAATCTGCTTCCCTATCCTTTGAGAGGTCATGATCAGTAAGTAATATGTTTGCCTTCCCCAAGAGTCTCTAGAATTTAAATTCCTCTGCAGCCTTTTAAGGAGTATTCCTCATCTTAAGAGAAGCATTTTCCCAGGGGCACAAGTCAAACAGCAAAATAAAATTGACTAAATAACTGGTCTGTCTCCTCTCCTTAGAAAAGCTTTGCACAGTGGAACTGCACTGACACATTCTTTTCCTACTGCAGAAAGAAAGGAATTATTTTTCCAGAGTCAACTACTTTGAGACTAGAATGTAAAATAAAGAAAACATAACTGTAAGAGAGCCCTAATTATACATAAAAATTATATTTTTAAAAGAATGTTTTCTTTATTTATTTTGAAGGGGGAAGAAGGAGAGAGAGGAAGAGAGAATCCCAAGCAGGCTTTGCGCTATCAGCGCAGAGCTGGACATGGGGCTTGATCTCACAAACCATGAGACCAGGACTTGAGCCGAAACCAAGAGCTGTTCTCTTAACCGACTGAGCTATACAGGTACTCTGATAAAAACTGTATCTTAAAAAATTTTCTATTTAATTATATAGATTTTAAATTAGAATTAAAATTAAAAAATTTCAAGTGTTAGTTTCACGAACTATCTTAATCATACATGAATCTGTAAAAAAAAAAAAAATGAACAAATCCATGTACCTACCAGTTTTAACATATGTTAACATATTTTTATATTTGCTTCAGCTGTTTTTAAAATAGAAGGAAAAGTGTCACAGATTTCTGAAAGTTATACCCAAGCCTATCTCCCAGAGTTAGCCACTATTCCTAAACTTAATGTGTCTCATTTCCATATTTGTTCTTATACTTTCATTAGATACAGGTGTATGAATATACAATGTATCAATGTAAGCTATCCTGTTTTAAAACTACATAAATACCAGGTGCCTGAGTTATTAAGCATCTGACTCTTGCTTTCTGCTGAGGTCATGATTTCATGGTTGGCTCCTAAGACAGGGACAAGAGTTGGGCTCTGTGCTGACAGTGTGGAGCCTGCTTGGGATTCTCTTTCTCCCTCTTTCTCTGCCCCTCCCTCCAGTGCCTGCAGGCATGCACATGCTCTCTCACAAAAATAAATAAACTTCAAAAAAAAAAAAAAAGAAAAAGAAAAAACTACATAAATGCACCATAGTATGTATATCCTTTGGCAACTTTGGCAGCTTGCTTCTTCACTCAATATTATACACTTGAGATATATCCACATTAATAATAGACCATTTTTACTAAGGAATAGTATTTCATTGTATTAATAAACTACAGTTTACCCCTTTCCCACTAAAGTACAGCTGGATTATTTTACTTTATTGCTATTTAAAGAGCTTCTATTATCATCTTTGTTACATATTTGCTCCGGCAACTGTCCTAAGTTTAGTTAAGAATTCAGCTCAATGGGGCGCCTGGGTGGCTCAGTCAGTTAAGCGTCCAACTTCAGCTCAGGTCGTGATCTCACAGTTCGTGGGTTCGAGCCACATGTTGGGCTCTGTGCTGACAGCTAGCTCAGAGCCTGGAGCCTGCTTTAGATTCTGTGTCTCCCTCTCTCTCTGCCCCTTCCCTGCTCGTGCTGACTCGATCTCTCTCTCAAAAATAAATAACACATTAAAAAAAAAAAAAAGAATTCAGCTCAATGAACATTTAGGTTGTAGAAGAACCCTGGAATGAAAGTTACCCACCCCAGAGATCATTATTGGGTCTAACCCCCACCTTCCTAATAGGGAGATCATGTGAAAAGAAGAACTGATGACTAAGAAAAAAGAATTGTATTTAATAATTTGTATTTAATAAATAAATTTTATAAGTAATATGTAATAAGTGAAGCATGAGTTGATTAATTTGTGGAATTAATGAGACTAAAGTTGATCTCTTTGAACATAGTTCACTGGTGGCCAACTGAAATTCTATGAAACAGACCCAGTCTTTTGCTCGTAGGAGTTGAGAGAAATGTACATTTTCTTCAAAAAAAAGTCTTTAATATATTAAAGAGTAACTCTACAAAAACGCAAACAGGTACTAATTACCTGACTGATTCAAATATTTTTGCTCTACCCACTTGGATCAATTAGTTCAGCTACTTTACCAACTATTCAGCTAATCTACCAATTGTGTGATGCAGCAAACATCAAGACATAATGTAAAGGCAGCACTATGACATAGAGATGGTATAGGAAAATAAATGCAACACTAAAAAGAACCATGTCAGAATTTGTTGGTATTTTATTTGTGGTTATGCCAATGGATTTTCTTAAGGACTGATATCCTACAACATCTACTACTTTCTTATTACAGATGACTGAATTATCTGGTTATCAATGGAGAAGAGTGACAAGCAAAAAAAATTGTTTAAAAAAACCCAAAAAGCTCTATGAGAAAAATCTCTAATACAGGTGGAATATGTGCTAGGTTTAATTCCACGAAGTTATAAAAAGGGCTAAATGATCTAAAAATCATTAAAATCCTCACGGCACTCTTCCGAGTGTTTGTGAAAGGGGTTCAACCTCATACTTCATAAAAGTAGGCCTTCTTTTACATCATCTCAATAATCACCAGTCTTTACCTTCTTTCATAGTTTTTTTTTCACTCATATCTTACCTAGTGTTATATTAACACAGAATTAATAGAAGGTTTTTACAAGTCAGACATAGTCTTTGGAAATTCCTTTAGAATGGATGCAGCAATACTGCATAAACCCATGCCTTTTTTGGGGCGCCTGGGTGGCTCAGTCAGTTAAGTGTCCGACTTCGGCTCAGGTCATGATCTTATGGTTCGTGGGTTTGAGCCCCACATCGGGCCCTGTGCTGACAGCTAGCTCAGAGCCTGGAGCCTGTTTCAGATTCTGTATCTACCTCTGTATCTGACCCTCCTCTTCTCACACTGTCTCTCTCTCAGAAATAAATTTTTAAAAAGTTAAAAAATAAATAAACTCATGCTTTTTTTAAAAAAAGAAAAGGTAGAAGATGAATAGTACTCTGTCCACCCACCCACACAAAACTGAAATCATGTCTTGGTCAAGTTTTTAATACATTCTTGTGTCTTTAACAGTCAAAATGCCCAAAGGTGTCTCAAATGACAACCTAAATTCTGAAAGGCTGAAATTTGGACAGAAGGGATTCCAGTTCACATTGCTTATATCTACTTAAAAAACAAGAGGCTTACATGATGCAACTCAACCCCCGTAAAATGACCCATTTGGTACTTTATTTTCTGGATCGTTATCTTTTCAAATGTCAATACTGTGAAACAGCTTTGAATTTTTCTTGCTACAACTATGAACCTTGAATATACCAATACTAGACATAATTTGCAAACTAAGTAATAAATTTAAATTATGTACAGATTCCAAAAGCATGTCCTCCACATTAAAATACGTTTACTGAATCCCAAAGTTACTACAGATCAACCAAAAATCATATTTTCTATAACTATAAGTCAATGTATTATAAAATTATCCGGAAACCATCCTTTGAATTAAAAAGTGAATTCTAGGGGCACCTGGGTGGCTCAGTCAGTTATGTGTCCAACTGCGGCTCAGGTCACATTCTCAGGGTTCATGAGTTCGAGCCCCACATCAGGCTTGCTGCTGTCAGCACAGAACGTGCTTCTGATCCTGTCTCCCTGTCTCTCTGCCCCTCCCCTTGTCTCTCCTCCCCCCCCCAAAATAAACATTTAAAAACAAACAAAAAATAAATTAAAAATTAATTATAAAAATAAAAAATAAAAAGTGAATTATAGTTTTTCTCTAAAAATATTCAGTTCTCTTTCCCATTTAGAAGAACGTGAGTCAGTGTGGATCATGAGATAGTGGAATAAGAAATGATTATAAAATTAGGTAGTATGTACTAAACATTTACCATTGTTAGGCACTTTAATAGATATGATACACGAACCATTAAGTGTAGAGGCGCTATTATGAGGAAGGTACTTTAATTCTAAACTCAGAATTAAAAAAAATGATACAGAGAAGTAACTTTCCCCAAGTTAAAGATATAAGTGGATGTGATGTCAGGCATGCCCATATTCAAAGCCTTGGATCTTAACCACTATGTTTATATTATTGAGATTAAAATATTCCAATTTACTGTAAAAACCAATCTTTTACTGCTTTAAATCGCTTAAGTACTCTCATTAACTCAAAGGTCAAGTAGTCACTCTAAATCATTCATATCTGATAAACTGGGGGAAAAACTGGACCAATAACCTTGCTGAATTTTGATACCTGTTCAGAATAAAAACACATCACACAATTTTACTCTTTAAATCCTTTTAAAGAACATTTATGGCCACGAACAAATCTAAAAGGCAATAGACTAAGGATCTGCGTTTGTGTTTAACAGTTATTTCCCTTTCCCTCCTAAACTAGAGCGACTACTGTACTTGAATATGCCGCTTGAGCCAGTGTGTTTTTCCTCTTCCCTCATCATCAAAGCCCTAAGCAGGAGTACAACACTTCTGCCAACCTAGAGTTGCTTGTCTTTAAAGTAGCCCTATTACCCAAAGGACCAACACCAGCGCCAGTACCATTTCCTAATGAGAGACACTACGTTACTTTTCCTGTCGTTCGTTTCTTGAAAGAACTTCTCACTCTCTGATGGTTCACTTGACACGTGAAAGTACTTGGTTAAACTACTAATTCTCAGTATCAGAGTTATTTTCATTTTCTGCAACCGCCCTCTCGAGCCACCGAAACACTAGGTCCACCCCCCACTGAGACCTGCACCCTGGGGCAAACCCGCCTGGGACACTCACCAAGGTTCGAGGCCAGGGATTCCGGTGTATCTGCTAAGCGGCTAGAGTGGGCATTCAATAAATCCTCATGAATAAGTAAGGGAAAGGCAGCGTGGGTGGAGGCGGGAAGGGGGGGGTCTTGAAAGAATTTCGCGCCGCTGACACCAATGGAGTGGCGCCCCGTCTGAGGAGGGAGGTAAAGGGGCGAGTGGGAGAACCTGGGGCCGGGACAAGGGGCCGCGACCGATGCTTCTTGGAAGGCAGGCGCAGTCGGTCGGACGCAGGCTTTTTGGAAGACGCGGGCGCCGTCTCTGTGACTCACCAAACGCGCTCCCGGGCCTCGGCCTGCGCCTCTGCCTCTCTCTGGGACCCCCGGCCTCCCGCACACAGGAGAGCCCAGCAGATCAGCCCTGCGAAGCCAAGGGCCGAGCGGGGACTCACCCTCGCTCACCTGACGCTCCACCAGCAGCACCCCAGTCTGCATCCGGCGGGAGCTTCACAACCCAGCGGGTCCCTGAGATCAGCTGATTCACGAGGGGCGGGGCCTCCGGGAGGGGGCGGGGCTGCAGGGAGGCTAGCTTGGGTGAAGGTGGTCGGGGATTGCCCCTGAAAAATAGGTAGGGTTGGACGCCGACGGCGTCTGATAGCGATCAAAATTATCCAAGAGTCCTTGGGCACTGTGGGTAAAGTCCTCAGGAGTACAGCCCCTCCCTTAGGACAGGGCGGAGCCACCAGTCCTTACATGCGCTTGGGCGATGACGTAACACGCAGTCGCCGGGTCCTAACTACCCTAGCGCTTCCATGGTAACAGGTGGTGATGAGCGTGATTGGGAGCTGCAGACATTTTGCTGCCACCTCAAACTGCAGAAGTCAGATGAATAAGTTCGCTACTGTTTACAGGGAATATATGAAAATATCTTCAAACTGCTTCTACGGACTACACACAAACAGTAGTTGCTTCCGCCCCCGCAGATGACGTCATCGCCACGCGGCGCCAGTTGGCTTTAGTGTCCACACTGTGTTTACTTGCTTGCAACCCCGAAGGGTGAAGTGGGGTAGGAGGAAATGAATTGGTCTTTTATGATTCCCAACAGGATTCCCCAGTGTACAATCCGAGTAAAACTTGTTTGCGTGCTCAGCGCACAGTTGCACGACAGTCTGTTGTTCTTCGTAGCCACAGCCCCACCCCGACTCATCTTGCAGTTGGCAAGTCCTCTCAGGAAGATTTTCCGGAGCTTGCCACCATTGGCATACAGTGGGTGCTAACTCTGCTGCTAGGCAGAGTGCCGTCGCTGGGCCTGCAAACCTGTATTCAGACCATCGGCGACAGATAATGCAGTCAAGTTGTGAAGTTCCTATGCATAAATGGGTCTATTACGTTCATCCTCAGCTTGGTTGCTTCTTTGATCCTCCACCCACCTGCAAAATCGTTAGTCTGCAACAATTCAGACAACCTCGTCCACTCTTATACCAGTGCTGAAAACAACATAGCTCTGAGAATGGGCAGCACAGCAAACCAAAGGTGTCCAACTTCAGTAGGGAGTTCCATGCGGCCCGGCAATCTTGCTAAGCCCAAACACATCCTTAGCACATCGCTACTAGGATTTTCTCCTTTTCCCTTCCCTTTCTATTCCCGACCCCCGCATACTGATATCTTAGCCCTACCCACTCACCCCCTTTGGTAAACAGTTTAAAAAAAAACAACAACACTGTCTCCTTTGTTTCTGAATAAAGCGAGACCACCAGGGATGAATTTCCGTAACCACTATTCCAAAACCTACCTGCAGCCCTTACCTACCTTCCTTTCCTTCTCTCTCTTTCCCTTTCGAAGAGATATGCTGTCCTCTCAAGATTAATCCCTCCACCTGAATTCAGGATCCCTTCCGATCTCCTTAGAGATCTTGCCCCATTACTTATCCCTTCCTTTTTGTATATTGTTTTCTTTCTTTCTTTTTTTTCCTTCTGTATATCTTCAATCTCTGGTTCTCTTACTACTCTTTTTTTTTTTTTAATTTTAGAGAGAGCATGCCAGCAGGGGAGGGGGCAGAGGAGGAGAGAGAGAGAGAGAGAGAGAGAGAGAGAATCTTAAGCAGGCTCCATGCTCTATCCTCCACCCTGGGATCATGGCCTGAGCTGAAATCAAGGTAGTTTAACTGACTGGGCCACCCAGGCACCCCTTTCTTATTACTTTTATTCCTCAGTATATAACCCTATTCCTACCTGTCACATTTTTAATGTCTTTTTCTTCTGTCCTTTTGTTTGCAACCTACTTTTCTTCCTTTACCTTCTGACCTCCCGATCTTCCTCATCTCAGTCTGCAATCTCTACTTTTTTGGATCGACTGAAACCAGTAGTCACCTCCTAATTTTGGAATCTAGTGATACAGTCTGAGAAAAGAACCATTCTGTGCAGCTGTTTAAAAGAAAGAATAATCTATCTGTATTGATGTGGAATGGCCTGGAAGTTAGGTTAAGATTTAAAAAAGGTAAATGCTGAGTCATATTTATTGTAGTCCACCAATTGTGTGTTAGGTGTGTGTGTTTGAGAGAGAACGGTATATATCCTTGTCTTTCTATATGCATATACGAGCTCTGAAAAGATACATTAGAAGGTAACTGACACTGGAAAGGAGAATTAGGAACAAAGGTGGGAGGAAAACTCACTTTTCACTCTATGGCATATTGCACCGTTTGAGCTTGTAACTTTACAAATACGGTTTGAATATACTTTTTACTTATTTAAAAAACTTCTAAATGTGACAGAAGTATATAATTTTCAGTCTTCCTTTCCCTCATTTCCTCCTTGATTTCTGGGGCACACTCCTTCTGGGTTCTCCCCCAACTCCTTCAGACCTTTCCTTTGCCTTTTCAGACTTGCTTTCACCTGTCCCTTAATTCTTGGACTAAGTAAATATTTATTGCACACTTACTGTGTGTCAGGCACTCTTCTAGACACTACAGAGGTGTGATAATGAACAAAACAAAGAAGGATCTCTGTTCTGGTGGAACTTGCGCCTCAGTCTCTAGAGGTGGCAGCTATTATTAATTCCTCTCTCTATGTAGACAAATGCCGCTGTTGATGTCAAGAGATGAAATCTATTTCCTCTTCACCTCATTATGGGCTAGTTTTGTGATTTTTTTTAAACTAATAGGCTATGGCAGAAATGAACTTCTGAGATTCCTGAATCAAGGCCTTAAAGAACTGGCAGCTTCCACATCCCCCTCTGAGAAGGCAGCTGCCATGTTCTAAAGAAGCTTCAACTGTATTACAGGTTGGTAAGAGACAATGTGAAGAGATAGGCCACAAGGAAGAGTATTACAGTGCCAAACACGAGCAGAGCCTTCTGGGACCTTCCAGGCCAGCCCAGTTACTGGCTAAATGCAGCTGAGTGATACGAGCCTGTGACAAGTGGAGCAGAGCAGCCTAGTCAAGCCCTGCTTGAATTCCTGGTCCAAATTCCCCCAAAATAATAAATTGTTGCTTTTAACCACTAAGCTTGGGGCTGGTTGGTTATGCAGCAACACCTGAAACAAATGGGAAGAGCGAGAGCTAATAAACGAATATGGTGGTGATTGGGCTATAAAGAGGCAACATAGTGTAGTAGCTAAAAGCACATGCTTTTAGCCAGACAGCTTAGGTTCAAATCTCAGCTCCAGCACTTACTAGCTTTGGGAACTTGGCACAAGTTATTTAACCTCTGTGTACCTCTGTTTCTTCATCTACAAAACAGGGATAGGAAAGTTATCTACTTTACATAGTGAGGTGAGGTTTAAAGGCAAATTGCTTAGAATGGTACATGGCATATAAGCACATATTAATGCTGTTATGAACGATAAAGGTAAGAGAATAGACAGGAAAGAGTGCAACTTTATATAAGGTAAGCAGGAAGAATCTTTCTTCTTCTAAAAGGACTTATCTGAACAGACCTATAAAGAAGCGAGGGCAAACCTTGTGGATATCTGACATTCCAGCAAAAGGAACAAGTAACTAGCAAAGGCTAGGAGGGCAGTGTGGCTGGAACTGAATGAGAAGAGTTTGAAAGAAGCTGAATGAGGCTAGAGCTGAATGAAAAAAGGTGAAAAGGTAAGAGATAAGAGAATATCAGGTAGGTAATGACGTGGTCTTTGGGGACAGATACTTTGGGGAGGACTTTGGGCTTATCTGAGCGTGAGCGATATGGGCAACCACTGCAGGGCCACGCATGGGGATTGTTGTAATCTGGCTCCTGTTTTAAAGAGATGACTCTTCTGCTCTGTGCAGAGTGATCAGAGTGTAAGAGTTTGAATGGAAGCAGAAAGATCAGAAAGAGGCTATTGCAAGAGTTGAGTCATAATGGTTTGGCCTGGAGTGGCAGTGGAGAAGGCAAAAAGGAGTTAGATTCCTGATGTATTTTGAAAGTGGGGCCTAAATATTTACTCATGGATTAGGTATGAGCTTTGAGAGAAAGAGAAAGTAAAGCCTAAGTTATTGGTAGAAATGTGCTGTCATTCACTGAGATGGGCAAGACTGGGGGGGGGGGTAGTATGGGGAAATGGAGAGGAAGTACCATGTGTTCATATTTGAGCATGCTAGAGTTTATATCGTTATTAGGCATCTGAATGGAGATGTCAATAGGCAGTTGTATGTAGGAGTCTTGTGTTAAGGAGAAAGATCAGGGCTTTGGAACTTGTTGATGGAAAAGTGAAGTAGTCTGAGGCCTGAGCCCCGGGATACTCCTCTATTTAGAGACTGAAAAGTTAGAGAGACCCTAGTTCAGAGTCCTTCTGGGTTTTGTGAGTGGGGGAAATACTTGTGTTTGAGAAACAGAAAGAAGACTAAAATATCTAGCAGAGTGTATGAGAGGGAAGAATGGTAGCAAATGAGGTTGTAGTGATTATGTAGGGGTTGGTAGGACAGGATATGAGGTTGTTTTTATTCCAAATGCGAGGGAAATCATTAGAAGAAAGTTTTAAGTGGGGGAGTCATCTGATCTGATTTACACTTTTGAAAAATTTCATTCTGTCTAGTGCTTTATGTGTACTTCCTACTTTATTACACAGAATATTAAAAAGAAGCTTAATTAAGGATTGAGATTTAGTATTACTAGTATTTTGCTTCATTAATATTTACTTCATTTAAGTTCATTCTGAAAGAATATATTATAGGAGAGTAAGAACAGAAGCATCGAGACTAAGTAGGAAGTATTGCATTAAGTCAGAGGAGAGATGATGATGCTTTGGACTACAGTGATTTGAATACAAACTGAGAATTAGATTTTTTAAAATTATGTAATTGCCTTTATTTGAACTTATACACTGCTACAAGATTACATCACTTTTCAGAGTTGAGAATCAGATAGATTTGAGATATCCTCTGGAAGCAGAATTGGCATAACTTAATTATGGATTAGACATGATATTCAATTCAAATACTTCCTGCTTTTTTTTCTTGAATAACTGATTCATAGGAACTCCATTTTCTGAACTGGAGAAGACTAAGAAGAAGCATCTTGGCTTGATTCAAGGAGTCTGTTTTTGGCATGACTTTGGGATACCTTTTGGGCATACAAGGGGAAATGTCAAATTGGCCATTGGTCTTTTGGGTAGAAATTGGGGCTGGAGATAGAGATTTGAGAGTCATTTGCACACAGGTGCCATTCAAAGCTGAAGGGATTAGATGAAATTATCTGGGAGGAAAGTGGAGATAAGAAACTGGAGAGGAGGACTATGCACGGGGTTGCCCAAACTTGGAAGTTGAGCAGAGGAGGAGACAGGAAAGATAATTACAGGGAAGTCCCCACAGAGGTAGGAAGAAAACTAGGAAAGTGACCACTTCACAGACATCAAAGAGGCTTTCAAGAAGAGTGACCCCATAAATGGTGTTGAATGTTGCTTTACAGTAGAGATAAGGTCTAATAAGCCTTTACATTTGATAAGATGGACTCTCTGGTGACTTGGCAAGAGGCTTTATTGGGAGTGAGTTAAAGAGAGAACAGGAGGTAAGGAAGTAGAGACATCATCTTCAAGAAGTTTTTCTGTGAATTGTGATATAGACCTGGGGCAATAGCTGGAGGGGGTGTGGAGTCAAGGTTTAGAATAGATACCCAAAACCCAAGCATTAAAAAGCAAAAACAAAAACAAATAGTTGATGGAAGGCAAACTAGATTTCCTATTGGAAAGAATGTGACCTTGCAAAGAAAAAAAGAAAGATATTCAAACATGTCTTTCTATACATTGTCATAGACTCAATACTGTCAGCACACAATCTGAGTTGAATCTGTTTATAAATACAGGGTTTTTGGTTGTTTTTTTTTTAGCATACATTATACTAATTTGCAAGCCTGTAGATTCTAAGCTCCCAGACAGTGTTTTTCTCACTTTTAAGTGGTGGCCTAGAACCAGTGTTTACTTGTTGTTCGTTTTGACCCCATTCATTCACATTGTATGTGTATATGTGTGGGGGTGGGGCTGCATTCACACACATATATAAATGCTGTTATTTAATTAACAGACAATCTGAATGGAGTATAAGATACAGTTCATGCCCTCAAAGAAGATACTTACCAACTTGTTAGGAAAACAATCAAAATAATGGTTAGAACGCACACCTGAGACGATCAGGGATCCAAGAGTTCAGCACTGAGAGAGACTGGGGGTGGTGATAGGAGAGGGATCAAGGAAGAAGGAAAGGTTCAGAGCAGAGCTGTAACCTCAGGGAGGACTTGAAGGAGGAACAGGCCCAGGAAAGGGAGGAACATATCAGATGAGAACATGAGAAAGTTCAGTCACAACGGCAGGGAAGGTTTGGTGGACATTGAGGTGTGAATACTGGGGAACGGAGTAGGTGTATGACTGGGGAACAGAGGTGAGCAGGACAGGATAGCCAGGTTGTGAGAAGCCAGGCTGAAGAATTGAGCCTTGATTCTGTAGGTGCGTAGGGGAACTTTGAGAAGTGATCAAAGAGGAATTTTTAAAATATATCACAAAAAGACCTTTTGGGCCTTCAAAGTAGAGTTTTAGTCTGTGTATCTTATTCTACTTAACCACTAAAATAGAAGCTGAGTATGTTACACTTTTTATTCTTACTGAAGTAGATAAGATTTCTTTCCTGATAAAAATAACCTAGACCACAGGGTACCCGGTTGGCTTAATCAGTTAAGCATCTGACTTTGACTCAGGTCATGATCTCATGGTTCATGGGTTCGAGCCCCGTATCCGGCTCTGTGCTGACAGCTAGCTCAGAGCCTGGAGCCTGTTTTCAGATTCTGTATCTTCCTCTGTCTCTGACCCTCCCCTGTTCATGCTCTCTCTCTCTCTCTCTCTCTCAGAAATAAATAAAACATTAAAAAAAATTTTTTTAATAATAAAATAAAAATAACCTAGACCTTTGTTTTAAAAATGGATGCTGAGATTCTAAATAGCTGAAGGATAAGATAGGGGCACCCAACTCTCATTGACATCAGGGAGCTCCTTACTACGTGGCTGAACTTCATGAAAGAATGTAATGTCTCAAATAAGAAGCAAAGACCTGCTGATGACATATTGTAATTTAGGGGAATTATTTAAATAGAAATGCTTCTACTCATCTCATACTAAGAATAATTAGTGGATTGAATGACTAACCACCAGATGTAGGTAAGCAGATGCTAACATGCTATTTTTAGAATGGAAGCACATGGCTATATGAGAATTGCTGAGACATATATTCATAAAGTCTATATTATGACATCTAAGTAACCATTAAAGCATGTTTAAGTATCTATATCTGTATCTGAGTTGTTGTGTAATATGTGCCTAATAATGTTACACTTCTCATTCTTTCCTTGTCTCTGTTTTGTCGACTAAACCTGTTCTACTGACATATCTTAGCATTCTGGATCTCAAGCTGGGCATTACAAGTCTGTCTTTTTTTTTCCGCTAAAAATAAAAAGTGGTAGTTGGGCTAAAAACTCTTTTTTGTGTGTATTACAATGTATAACTTGTAAATTGTTATAAACATTTAAAGAAAACATTTAGGTCCCAACCTACAAAAAAAGTGTCTCAAATATTTATTTGCAAGTGAGAAGTTTGAAACTTAGCATGTTTTCCCATAGAAACAGCAAGGTAAATTATTGTTTCGTTCCTGAACGAATCCACAAATGTTATTTGATTTATGATGCTGTTCAAATAATGTGCATTTGCAATGAAAAAATACAGCTGAAATACTTTATAATTTTAAAAACAAGAAGGAAAACCCGTTGGTATTGAGCGGGTAATTTTTCATTAACTCCAGGTACTTAAAAGCGGGTGTTAAGGATGGAGAGTTAGATGGAAGTTATGGAGCTCTGGAGCACACAAGGGACCGGGTGGGCAAACGGGAAGCAGTGTCGGCCCAGCCATATTGGGGCCTGGCGCGACATTGGAAAACGTGCCTCCTTACATATGTACGCAGATCAAGATGTCCTACCCTATTGTGAAGCAATTGTGATAAATTAATAAAATCCCTACAACTTGGCAAACATTTATATATAAAATCCCGCATTGCCAATCTGTTGGCACACTCCTGTAAGCCTTCACCAACCGCCCCTCCTGGAGCAATGGGACTGACAGCCACGCGGTGGCGGAATTCTCGGGCTGATTGGAAAACCACTTTTCCCTTCGCATAGTGGTGAGGGGCTGTAAAACACACAAGCAGCTTGTCTTTATTAAAAGGTTTGATACTGTATTTTGTTGACCATGGGTTTGTTTGTTTTGCATTCACCTTTAATTTTTTTACTTTTAAAAATATGGAAGATTTTTTTTTTGTTGTTATTTTGATTTATCTTGATTAGGGGTTTTTTGTGTGGATTTTTTTTAAATGCTCCCTGATGCCTTATCCCAATCCAGGCACTGGTGGGAAGCAGTGAGCAAGGAAGACCTACAGGCAGCACCCCCCCCCCCACCATGTTATACTTTTCTGTCTTCCTTTCTCCCTCTTGCCTTTGTCCCTCCGTCCCTTCCACTTCTTTTTCAATTTTTAAATCTGCTTTTCTTACTTTGGGCCTCCAGCTCCAGCAACCTTCCCTGGCAGTTATGGGAGGCTGTCCCATGGCCAGGAGCCGCCTGGCTCTTGGGGACTGGGAGCTGGGGAGGGCACAGTATTTCTGAGGGGAAGAGACCTAATCTATTTTGACAGGTTTTAAAATGCTTCTTTTTTTTTTTTTTTTTTTTTTTTAAAGCGGTTAAACCCTCTAAATTTCAGAGCTTTGGGGCCAAGTCTGGTTTGCCCATGCCTAGTAACTACTAGTCTTATGTATATGATAAATGCAGCTGAAGGGGGAAAAAACTGATTAAGTAACTAGACAAGGGAAAGAAAAAAAGATTCTTTAAAAAGGATTATGTAAATGTGAGACAGAGATTGCCTGAGATGGAATCACTTTGGCTGTGAGTGGCAAAGTCCAAAGAAAACTGGGGTGAGTCACGTGTGGTGGGAAGAGAGATTTGGTGTTTGGGATGGTTATCCCCTTGAAAAAGAAGTTGAGAGGGAGGAAAAGTTGATTTGGCCAGTTCTGCATGCTGGCCACCGAGTGGTGCTGTGGGTACAGGCTGGTTGCTTTCAGGAAAGAGGCACAGAAGGGTTCAGGCATCCTGGGAAAGAGACAGGGGAAGGTCAGCCACAGAAATTGAAAGAATCAGAAATTTACAGGTCAGGTTTTTGTAAGTTGTACTTATTTGTGTTTAAGTACCCACAATATATGCATATTTTAAAGTAGTAGTAACTTTCAGGAGATATTTCAAACAGTTCTAAAACTCTACTACTTTTAGTACTGTGGAGTGTACTACAGGCCAGCATGGATGGGTTCCCGGGCTAGACCACTTTACTCCGACAGAGCAAGAAACTTTAGGGGAATGTTAAGGAAGTTTATGGGAGCATTTTATAATGCATTCCACACAAATTAACAATGTCAAGTTGGACAAGGTACCAGCATTCTTTAGTTACTACTTCTGTAGTGGACTAATTGTTCTGACTCTACATCGACTATGAGGTGCTGCTAGAAAGAAATGGGTGGAGTTGAAGACAGCAGATGGAGTATGCTCATCTCACCTCTACTTTCAGATACATATGTTTCCTATCAGAGAAGTTCTTTCATGTGAGTTAGGATATTATCCTAAATACCAAGAAGCAAAATTTCCTTTCATACTAGGGAACAGTATGCTAAGTTGATGGACCCACTGTGTGTCAGGGGAAAGAATGTTCATAGCACCTTTGAGTGTTCATGGTGTGGAGATATGGTTAAGAGCATAGACCCTCGAGTTAATGCTGATGGGTTTAAATTCTAATTCTAACACCAATACTCTAAGAAACTTTGGATAATCCTCCAGTTTTCTCAACTAAACTTTGGGAAATAATTATCTATGTCACAGAATTCATGAGATAATGTGACCTAAATGTTTGGTGAGAAAGGATCAGAAAATGCTGATAATGCCTAAGGAAAGAAGGGAGGACCAGCACAGACCTGGAGATTCTTTGGTATGACTGATTATCTCTCTATTTTAAAATTGTATCAAGGAGGAGTATGGTTAAATAGGTTAAAAGTATGGATTTTGGAGCTGCTCTGCCTTGGTTCAAATCCTGGTTCCATCACTTCTTGCGTGTGTGGCCATGGGCAAATTATTTAATACTGTGACCACAGAATTGTTATGTGTAAATACAAATAATGTGTTTGCCTTATTATTATTGTCACTTTTTTTTCTACCTATAGCTGGAAGACTTGGACTAAACATGTGACAAGATCCCTTGCTATGGACCTGATTATGCTATATTTACAAATCTATTTTTTATAAAACATTAAATTGTTCTTTTTAAAAAATCATACTGCTATATTGAAGGTGGAAATTTAAATATGGAATTGGTGTTCCCCCATTTCAGTGGACACCAAATCATCAGTTTAAGTCATATCTGGAATTTTTTAATGCATTCAGACTCAAGAAATTAAAACAAATAAATAATCATACAAATGCAAAGAACAACAAAGAGAAAACATCTGGTCTGTAGAAGCATGGATTTCCCAAGGATTCCTACAATTTTAGATAATTGGTCCTTTTTAGGTATAGTGTTCAGTATAATTGCATTGTTTCACAAGCTAAGTCATTCTGTCATGAGAACACCTTGCAATTAGATTTCTTGTCAGTGAAATGTTTTTTTTAACCGCCATTGCTTTTCAGTAGGTTCAGAATGTGGTTCTACACATATGAAATCATTCAGCATTCTTGAGTGTTCCATCTGTAGTTAACAGTTTTGATTTACAACAGGTAAACTGCTCTTTCAGAAGCCAATGCCAGGATGTGGGGAGAGCCTCAATGAGAGGCAGGAATTTAATATCAGAGCCAGTAGCACAGAACTTAAGCCAGAAAACTTGTAATTGAGGCATTTGACATTTCGAGCAGAAATTTCCAGGGCTCCAGAAATTGTCTTCTAAATCAATAAGAACTTGTGCAATTTGTAAATGTGGTCATTGTGCTTCATATGCTTTCTCAATAACTCATAAGTTTTGATTGTAACTTTCTTGAAGGCAATGAAAAAAGAAGATAACACTGGAATTTATGCCTTCAACTGCATTGTGGAAACTAAGTACAAGTACAACAAACAGCACATGAATATGCAGTAGTAATATGATGTAAATAAAGACGTGTTAGCTACATCTAACAGAACAAAGGAGATTCAGATTCCATATGCTTGCAGTTCTGCTTATTGTCAGAAGACAGCACTCTCAGCATGTAAAAGTTTCAAGTTAAACTATTCCAGGAAGAAGGAAGACATGTGATTTAAGAATTCTACATTATAGCTTTTATTTGGACCAAAGATGATGTCATGTTCTTCCTGATTCATGAACTAGAGTCACTTACCTATTCCTGGTTCATCCTGTATATAATAACTAATTGAAATTTATGCCAAATAAGTAATGAGAAATACAACCAAACAGATTTTTGTGCTCTTTGTACAAATACTATTATCAGAGGAAGGTGGGTGAGAAATAGGCTAGATGGGTGATGTGTATTAGGAGGGCACTGGTGATGAGTACAGGGTGTTGTCTGTAACACTGAATGCTACTTCTGAAACCAATATTGCACTGTCTGTTAACCACCTAAAATTTAAATAAAAACAAAACAAAACAAAAATACTGTTCTCAGTGAGCCCTCATGAAATAAAATTTGGAAAATTTGGTAGTTTGGGGAGCTTAAACATTTTTTTTTACTATTGCTAGTTGAGTAACCTTGAGAAAGTTAAACTCTTTGAGACTCAGTTCTTCCATGATCAAGTGGAGATAATAATGGTATCTACTTCTTGTCATGAAATTGGAGGATCAGCTTGGAGTCTGACACAGAACAAGCACTGATGTGGTTGCTGTTGCTATTATTCTTATTCTTATTCATATTATTTCTATGTTTTTATCTAAAGCCTCTCCTGCCTTGTTGGGAGTAGGCAGGAATACAAGCAGTAAGTAATCAAAATGTTTAGATTTCATGTGAATAGGTTTTTTAAAATATTCTTTTTCTACTTTCTTTTTAGAAAATTCTTAAACACACAAAAATGAAGTTCCATATAGCCATCACATAGCTTAAACAACTATCAATATTTTACCAATTTTTTTTATCCCCAACATTATTTCTCTGGAATATTTTAGAGCAAGGAAATTATGTCATTCTACCTTAAATACTTGAGTAGGCATCTCTAAATGTAGGATTGTTTTAAAAACATATTCACCATGCAAGATTAAAAATAAATTCTTAAGATTATCTGATACCATATTTAAATTTCCATATTTGGATCGGAAATGTTGTTCTGCAGTGGTTACCAGGAGCTGGGACTGGGGGCAATGGGGGAATGTCTGTCAAACGCTGCAAAGTTTCAGGGGTACCTGGGTGGCTCAATCAGTTAAGTGTCTGACTCTCAGTTTCAGCTCAGATCATGATCTCATTGTTCGTGGGATGGAGCCCCATGTAGGGTTCTGAGCTGGCAGCATGGAGCCTGATTGGGATTCTCTCTCTCCCTCTCTCGGTGCCCTCTCCCCCCGCTTGTGCCCTCTCTTTCTCAAAAATAAATAAACAAACATTAAAAAAACACAAAGGCTGCAAAGTTTCAGATATGCAGGATGAATAAGTTCTGGAGATCTAATGTATAGCAGGGTGATTACAGTTGACAACGCTGTACTGTGTACTTGAAATTTGCTAGAATAGGGTTTTGTTTTTGTTTTCCAAGAGAGATCTTGATTGCTCTTACCAAAACAACTATGTGAGGTGAGAGAGATGTTAATTAGCTCATTGTGGTAAATATTCACAATGTATACATATATCAAAATGTCACCTCATACACCTTAAATATATGCAATTTTTACTTGTCAATTATACCTTTATAAAGCTGGGGGAAAAAGAAATGTCACTTTAAAATTGATTTGTTCAAAACAGGATCCAAACAAGGTCTACATATTTTCTGTTTGTTGTGTCTTTGAAGACTTTATAATTCACTTTTTTTTATGCCATTAATTTGCTAGAGAATCAAGTTATTTGTCCTTTCTGATTTGGTTGTTTGCTTCATTGTGGTGTTAACTTCTCTGTCCTCTATATTTCTTGTAACTTGGTTTTAGATCTTAGACAATTGATTAGATTCGGAATCTTTTTTTTTTTTTAATTATTTATTTTGAGAGAAAGAGCTCGAGCAGGGGATGGGCAGAAAGAGAGAGAGAGAGAGAGAGAGAGAGAGAGAATCCCAAGAAGGCTTTATGCTGTCAGCACACAGCCTAATGCAGGGCTCAAATTCATGAACTGTGAGATCATGACTGAAGCTGAAGTCGAATGCTTAACTGACTGAGCCATCCAGGAGCCCCTAAATTTTTTTCTTTAGCCAAAAATATATCACAAGTGATGCTGTATACTTCCTGGCTGTTAGTGTCTGGATATCCCAAATACAGTGGAGCTAAGATTGGTCAGTAGACTCAGATGTTGTAAACCTGACCCTTCATTGTAAAGTTCCTTATCAATCTTCTACCTGATGATTTTAGCCTTCACTGATGATTGTTGCTTAGCTCTGTGACTGTATAATAATGAACTTTCTACTTCAATCATTTCTTCTTCATTTATTAGCTGATATCCGTCTATAAGGAAGAATATCCCCCTCATTAATTATTTGATAACACTGGAAAAACAATTTCCATATAAAAGACAAAATAAACTTAATTTTCCCCCTTTATTTATTATATTCAGTCATGAATTGGTTCACTAGAAACCTCTAAGTGATAATTTTGTTTAGATAAATGTATGGATTTTATCTATTTCGAGTGTTTCAATCCATTGCAGTCATTGTTCTTTTTGATACTCACATTGTCCCATCTTAAGCCAAATGAGAGTCCCTTCAAGTTGGCTCCTATGTCCTTTTAACATGATTCCCATTGACATAAGATGAACCTGGGACATCTTTCTTTTTTTAAAAAGTTTTTATTTAAATTCCAGTTAGGTAACATATAGTTAGTTTCAGGTGTATGATATTCAACTCTTCCATACAGCACCCAGTGCTCATCACAAATGCACTTCACCCATTTAACTCAAGACCCATCCACCTCCCTTCTGCTAACAATCAGTTCTGAGACATCTTTCTTGATAACTTCTTAGATTTCATCTTCTAGGTACTCAGCCACCATTTCTCCATGGATGCTTGGTTCTTTTTAATGGAAAATGATATTTAGGGACCACAAACTGAGTACTAGGGTTGTTCATTACTATTTTTTATAGTTTGTTGTAAAATCGGTTTCCATATAACACCCAATGCTCATCCCAACAAGAGCCCTCCTCCATGCCCATCACCCCCCTTCCCCTCTCCAACACCCTCACTTTGTTCTTGGTATTCAAGAGTCTCTCATGGTTTGCCTCCTTCTCTCTCCCCAACTATTTTTCTCCCTTCTCCTCCCCCATGGTGCTCTGTTAAGTTTCTCCTGTTCCACTTATAAGTGAAAACATATGGTATCTGTCCTTCTCTGCCTGACTTATTTCACTCAGCATAACATCCACCTTGCTACAAATGGCCAGATTTCATTCTTTCTCATTGCCATGTAGCATTTCATTGTATGGATAAACCACATCTTTTTGATCCATTCATCAATTGATGGACATTTTCATTACTATTGAGTCTACATTGTTTCTAGGTCTTTTGGATGACAGAATTCTTTTTTAAAGAAAAAAATTTATAAGTTCATATGGATATTTCCAAATCAAAGTTAAGATAATATGATTTGGGGGCACCTGGCTGGCTCAGTCAGTAGATTATGTGACTCTTAGTCTCAGGGTTGTGAGTTTGAGCCCCATATTGGGTGCAGAAATTACTTAAGAAGTTAAAGATGACATGATTTTTACTTGACTTGTTTGATTTAATATTTATGTCTATTTTTTCTTATGCTGAAAAGTTTAGTTCTGATGACATTGTCATAATTATTTGTTTAATCCTAAAATACACCATTAACAGTTTCAAATAAGAGCAATTCTGCTAATGTTAGTAAAATTACTGACTACAATGTATGTCTCCTCATGTCTTTGCCAGAAAAAAACACAAAAGCATTTTGCTTTTTCCACTTAAAAATATATTTTGATGATCACAGACTGTCATTACATAGAGATCTCTCCTTATAGCTGCATATTACTCCATTGTTGTGGATGTTTATTTTTAATGTTTTTGACAAACTTCACATTATTCTTCATCTTATTGTCTGTTGAATGCTTGTGATAATCTACATATTCTAGAAGGGTTATAATTAAACCACAATTCCTAATAATCTGGCTAAATTTGGACAGAATGCAAATATTGGAAAAAAGTATAAATTTTCAACTATAGTACAGTAGTTTGAATACCCACCGACTGAGAAAGGAAGAAGGACTCCCAAAATGTAGGGAGGGAGAATCTGGCCTGAAATTGTCTATAACCTGTAATTTTACTGCTTGTTAAAAAATGGCTACTATTTGTCTTAATACAGATAGATTCCCTGAAAACAGAGCCTGAAACAAAAGCTTATGTGCTAACACTTAATAATTTTGAGGTGAGGTGTTATGTGCAGTCCCAAGGAAGTAGAAGGGAGGGGAAAAGGAAGCAAAGCAGAGGAGGGAGAGCAGATACATGGAGTATGTTTCTGAGCTGGCCTCACCTCCCTAACAGACATTGTTGGTATCACAATGGTGGCAGTGAACTCTGCAAGACTTCCTCATTTCACCATTGTGTCACCTGGTCCTGGCAGGCTAGTGCCTAGGCACAGGAGTCTCTCCTTGTCAGTCAGCTTCATGTGTGGGGGCTCTTTGGTCTGTGACAGGGGAAGGTAGAGGTAACAGTGGTCATGCTTTGAGACAACATAGCAGGCTTCTCAAGCCATGAAACTGACGAGGTTGCTGAGACAGGTCCAGCCAACCTGGAGTGGTATGAGCCTTGAGTCCAATTCACAATTCAAAATGAAATCTGTCCCTACTCAGAAATATTAGATAATAAAATTTGTTTTGGGCACAGAACTAGAAAACATCTTTTTTTCAATGTTTACTTATAGGGGCACAGAGAGAGGGAAATAGGATCCAAAGCAGGCTCTGCGCTGACTGCAGCAAGACCAATGTGGGGCTCAAACCCACAAACCCCGAGATCATGACCTGGGCCGACATCAGACACTTAACCAAATGAGCCACTCAGGTGCCCCTTGAGCTAGAATTAAATGCCATCTAATATTTTTCTTTGACTTTATTTATTTGTTTATTTGTATTTTCAATATGGAATGCTACATGAATTTGTGTGTCATCCTTGTGCAGGAGCCATACTGATCTTCTCTGTATTGTTACGATTTTTAGTATATGTGCTTCCAAACTGAGCACTTACTTGACTTTAAAGAAGACTGTAAATAATTTTTGAAAATTCTGAAGGGTATTTCACAGTGTCCCTGAGTAGCTCATCTAGTATCTAAACATAGCATTTCTAACCTTAAAAGCATCAGTCTATTCTATTTAAGCAATTTGTGACTTAGGTGAATAACCCCCTAGCTAGTAAAAATGCTAGCCATTTAAAAAATCTAAAACTTATGATAATTAGAGGGTGATAAGGAAAAACTGTCTCACGCATGCTCTGGGTTTTTTAATGATAAAATTCACAATCTCCTTTTAGGCAGAAGTCAGCATTTCTCATAAAATGTATTATAATCAAATTATGATAAATTCTAACAGAATTAAGTATTCTGAGAAATTAACTTCTTTCACTCTCTGTTGATTGTTGGTCAATTGTTTGTATTAGTTTAGCAGGTCACTTTTTTAAACTAAATGTCTCTAATTTGAGTGAATCTTTAAATTGGCCTGTTTTACATCTCTTCTCTTATGGCAATGTTGAAATAAAACTTCAATACATACTCATATTTAAATTATCTGAAAGTTTTAAAATAAGTACCAACTTACTGAGGTTCAGATATCAAATATACATAAATATTGCTGTGGTAATAGTCATGACTCATTTTTCTCCCTTAACAATGCTGTGTGTGTGTGTGTGTGTGTGTGTGTGTGTGTATCCTACATTCTGTCTCACTCTGATTAGTGCATTATGGTGGCATTAACATTAGGAATCTATGAGAGAAAAAGTTCTGTTCAAACACTACAAAATTAGCTCAAGCTATTTCCTTGACGCGTCATGCTATTAATATGGTAAACATTAATTACATTCATGTGGCAGGAAGGGGTGGGGAAGAAATGGGAAGAAGGGAGAAAGAGAAGGAGATATTTCATGCAAACTCCTCTCTCCCCACCATTGGATAATATCATTATTTGTATAGTAAAAACAACACAGGTGCTTACTAGGTCATTTTTGAATCAGTGAATGGATGACTACTGCTCTGGGGCTATTAAATATTATATACTATTGTTTGGAGGCAAAGACATAGAGAAGCTATTTTCTTGTTCTATGATTCTATGGTTTCTTTGACTACTAAAAGTTGGCTAGGTTGCAAATTTATTTTAAAGTCTGAGAAGCAAAATGCTTTCAGATGAAAGGCAGGGAGAAAATACTCTTCAACACGTCCACTTTAGCACCAGGAAGCCCAATCAATATCATTATCATTTACATGGATCAGCAATGTAAATTCATAAAAGCTCAGCAATGTAAATTCATAAAAGCTATGTATACTAACAGCACTAACTTATGCCTGGAATAAGAAATTGGTGCCAAAACTGATCCTATCCAGTATTAGCTGTCCTGTTTTCGGTTGTGCACGCAAGAATGCAGGCGGCCACCTTTCCGATGTAGTTTCTTGCACTGATAAGGAAAAACTGCTGAAGTCATGAGGCTGCTCCGCTCAGAGCCCTCATGTGAGTCATATGAAAGCTCCAGCATTACTGACCTCTGGCAAAAAGGGAGTGAACGAGAACAGGAGAGGCAAAGGGGAGAGGGGAGAGGTTCAAGTGCGGGTTTTCTCCTTGAACCTAGAAGATTATGGGTCAAGAGCTGTGTACAAAGACTCTCCAGCCTGGATGCAGCTGCCATCGCTGTTGGGAGGGAGGCGAAGCACACAGCTGTCAGAGGACTGCGCCTGTGCCGGCGGAGCCTGCGACCGAGGTATTTGTATCCCCGGAGGAGCATCTTCCTCTGTTGATAAACTAAGGAGCTCAGAGAATCCCTTTTTGGAGCAGAGTCTGATTTCTCTGTGGTGGGTCAAAACCAATAAAAAGAAAATTCTATTAAAGTCATTGAGAATTTATGGCTGTTGCTATCAAGTTTGGGGATGTTCTTGTAAACCAGAAAGGAAAAATAATCCTATGCTTCGGGCTACACGAAACTCTGACTCGAAGTTGAGAAAGTAGTTATTCTCTTGGAATATCTGAAGTACTAAGTTACAGAGCTGAGCCCCAGAAAGCAAGCTGCAGTATTGGTATGCTATGGATTCAAAATCATGATTAGCTTATGGTTATTAGCAATGACATACTAGAAAATTATTCCCCAAAAGAGATAAATTAAGAGAACATGAAAAGACAAGACTGAATAAAACAGAGAAAAATTGGAAACGGTCCATCAGAGAGATTTAGGTTAATCTAAGTGTTAAAGAAATATTTTTAAGTGAAGAAACAATGGAGAGTTTTAGCAGGTGATATCATTATGGTCTTTTTTAAGGATGTGACTTTCAGGAAAGGATTTGCTTTTGGGGTGTAGGAGGCTTAGAAAACATCTGAAGAGTAATAACATTCAGGTAAATAAAGGAAAAATGCTTTATGCCAGCCACTGAGTCTTGACTTTGCATAAATTTTATTCCTGTACTCTCTTTTTTCGCTAGCTAACAGACCTAAAAGAAGCATCATGTTCCATGACTTCATTTCACCCCAGGGGACTTCAGGCCATCCGTGCCCGGAAGTACAAGAGTAAAAGGCCACGGAGTAACAGTGATTCTTTTCAGGAAGAGGATCTGAGGCAGGGTTTTCAGTGGGTGAGTGAACAGCTGATGTTGAAGTAGAAGGATTTAATATATGCTTGTCTAGGAAGCTGGCCTTTACTTTCAGGGCAAGTACTGAGAGGGCCTTCCCAAGTATACTTGGGCAATGCTGTCTAATTTCTCTGGGAAGAAAGTCAACCCTAAAAAATGTGTTCTTTCTTTCTTTCCCACCTCTCTCCCCTCCCCCATTCCCCTTAAGCAGAGGAAGAGCCTCCCTTTTGGGGCAGCCTCATCTTACTTGAACTTGGAGAAACTGGGTGAAGGTTCTTATGCCACAGTTTACAAGGGGATTAGCAGGTGAGTGACTCATAAGTGGGAGAGACTCTGGAGATGAGGCTCCCACCCCTCTGATTTGAAATTATGGAGCCAGGTGACACATGGCAGAAGTTCAGGACCGGTATAAGACACCATAATCAAAAGCAAGATTTATAATAGAAAAAGTTAAAAAAAAAAAAAAACAAAAACAAAGTAAAACCTGGTCACAAATGCCCATTGATGGAGTACTGGCTAAATAATCACCATGCAGTGAAATAGTGTGCAGCCATCTGAAGTATGAAGTACATGTACTAATACAAAAAGATGTCCAATATTTTAAAAGACAAAGCAAATTACAGAACTATATGTATCCTATATTCTCATTTAGAAAAATTGCACTCAGTTGTACTATACATGTATAAATTTATATGTGCATTGAGGAGTCTGGAAAAATGCAGAAGAGATTGTGAAAACTAGTTACTTCTAGTGGCTAAAACTGTGGGCAAAGAAAGATTACTCAAACTTTTCACTCTATTCCTTACCACAAAGGCATTACATTTATAATTTTAAAATAAGTTAAAAAATATCTCAGAAATGGATGCCAAATAAATTCAACATCAATTACTACTTTTTAAGACTGAGTGGGCACCTGGGTGGCTCAGTCAGTTAAGTGTACAACTTTGGCTCAGGTCATGATCTCACAGTCCGTGGGTTTAAGCCCCGCATCAGGCTCTGTGCTGATAGCACAGAACCTGGAGCCTGCTTCAGATTCTGTGTCTCCCTCTCTTTCTGACCCTCCCCTGCCTGCTCTCTGTCTCTCAAGATAAAATAAAGACATAAAAAAAAAAACTTAAAAAAAAAGACTGAGCAAGATAGGAATAGCATGATAATTCCTCATTATGATGTAGAATATTTCAAATCAACAATCCACATACCTTCTTAGTTAAATACTAGAGACACTTCCACTGACTCAGAGATAGGAGAGGAATGCCCATTATCCTTCACTGTTAAAGATTATAGTAAATATTCTAGCCAAAATGACCAAAAAAACCCTGAATATCATTTTCGTGGATTACAGAATTTTCTACCTAAAAAGCCCAAGGCAATCATCTAGGAAACCAGTAGCAGCAGTAAGATAGAATAAGGTGATCAGTTACAAAATCTAAATAAACTTATCAAAAGTTGCCTGAGATATTAACAATAACCAGTTACTAGAAATATAGTAAGGGAAGTTACTCTCACAATAACAAAAACAAAAAACATTAGTATCAAAAAATGGGCAAGGGTTTACTAAGGGATATAAAGACTTGAGACAAAGTCAGACAGGCATTCATTCATTCTACTAATATTTATTAAGCACCTGTCTGTTCCAGACACTCTTTTAGCCAATAAAGATTCATTGGAGAACAAAGGTGACAAAATTCTTGGCTCTTATGGAGTGTACATACTAGTCACAGTAAGATAGGCAATAAACAAACTAATGAAAGACTGAGTTTGTCAAAGAGTGAAAAGTGCTTTGGAAAAGAATAAAATGGTGAAGAGGGATGAGGAGTGTCAGAGTGGGGTGGTGGATGACTATTCTAAATAGAGAGATGAGAAGGGAACGCTTGAACACAGATGCTGACAAAGATAAGGCCTGAGCCGTGTGTGTGTGTATGTGTGTGTGTGTGTGTGTGTGTGTGTGTGTAGTAGAAGAGAGCCTCATGCAGAGGGAACAGCAGGTAACAGATCCCTGAGGCAGGAGGAGGCCAGGCAATGGAGTGGAAAGTGGAAGGACATGCAGACAGGAAAGAGCTGCAGTTGCAGTATATTGGGTATATCAGGTCTTATGGATTATTCCAGAGACTATTAAAGTACAGAATATTTGAATTAGAACATCTAATAGTGCAAAGATGTCAGCAATTCTTTAATTTCAAGTTTTAATATTTTCTATTCTTTAAATTAATTTGTTTATTTTGAGACACAGAGAGAGTGTGCATGTGTGTGCGTGCGCACACACACGTGAGTGGGGGAGGGACAAACGGGGGAGGGGGAGAGAATCCCACACTTGATCTTAGCCAAAAGGCCCAGAAGCGATTGGAGGGGGAGAGAATCCCAAGCAGGCTCCACACTGTCAGCACAGAACCTGAGGTGGGGCTAGATCCCACAAACCATGAGATCATAACCTGAGCCAAAATCAAGAGTTAGGATACTCAACCGACTGAGCCACCCAGGCGACCCTCAAGTTTTAATATATTCTCAATATGTTCAAAACCTACAATAATTAAAATAGTTTAGTATAAGAAAAGACAGATCAAAGAAATATGATTTTTTTAAAGTCCAGAACAGTCACAAACCCAAGTATATGTAATACATAATTTAATATATACATCTAATATATAATCAGGGTATATATGTCAAATCACTATCAAGTCAGTGGGGAAAAGAGGACAGTCCAATAAACAAAGCTGGGATGATTGTTAGCAACTTGGAAAAAAGTAAATATACAATATGAATTCCTAGTAGATTAAAGAGCTAAATGAAAAAGAAGAGATAAGAACTGGAAGAATAGAGAGAGGCATTCTGTGTAACCTTTGGGCTGGAAAGGTCTGTCTCTACAAAATACTGAAGTCACAACCCTTAAGTGTCCATGGTGCCCCATCTACCCATGTATGTTCTAAGGAGCCCTAGTTTTGAGAGAACTTCGGGTATTTTATTGAAAGTTACCATTGCCAAATTGTTGCAGGGAACCCTAAAACAAAATAAAAAATGTGATCCTTTATTATAGATGCTCTCAGCATCTTTAAAATGATAATGTGTACTGTGACTGTCTAAGAAAGATTAAGAAAATTTTAAAAAATTGTCTAATGTTTATTTATCTTTGAGACAGACAGAGAGAGAGAGAAAGAAGTAGAGGGGCAGAAAGAGAGGGAAACATAGAATCCAAAGCTGACTCCAGGCTCTGAGCTGTCAGCACAGAGCCCAATGCAGGGCTTGAACTCACAAACTGTGAGATCATGACCTGATGCTTAACTGACAGAGCCACCCAGGTGCCCCAACAAAAATTTTAAAGTATAAAGCATTTTCTAAACATATTTGACCAAGAAACTGTTTGGGGAGGTGGGGAGAATTTCACAGAGGTATGCTCTGAGTAAAACATTTTGGAAAATATTGAACTTCATAAAAATTTTAAAGTTTCAAATTTCAAAGACATATTAAAGTAGACAAAAGAAATTGGTGAAAAGTAAATGCAACAGATTTCCATTAAAAAGATATGCAAAATACTTCAAAATTCATTGCAAATGAGCAAATCGCAAAAGAACAGAAAAAAACAATAAACAAGATAATTCAGGTCCACAAATAGTTAAATAGAAATTAAAATGTGATAATCCTTTTTAGGAAAATTAAGCAGGCAAAAAAAAAAAAAATGAAGATAAAAGTATGACCCCAAAAAACAAACCCCACATTTGTAAGGGTATGTCAAAGGGACACAGGAACCAACTGAAAGAGCTCCCAAAGGACAAATATGGAAAAATTTGAGCAGCAAAATAAACTAATACTGGATTATAACTCAAAGTGTAAAATGAATATCTATGAGTCTACACTGGTATAAATAAATGGCTCAATAAATCAATAAATGAGAGAGAAGAGACAAATTTCCTGTGCAGCAGACTTCCAAGTAATTTATATAAATAATCCACCCTCAAGGAAGTGAAGCATAAATCCCTGCTCTTAAGTGTGACCTACTCATAGTGACGTTCTTCGAAAAGTACACTGCAGAAAGGGAGTGGGGGGGAGGGAAGAACTACAGTGAAGAAACCTGACAGACACGACCTTAGCCTGGTGATTAAGGCCAATATTAACATCAAAAATTCTGATGATAGTATGTATCCTTAATATGATGGGATGAAAATGGTACTTTACCTTCTCAAAATTCATATCACCAGTCTAATCATCAGAAAACCATCAGAAATATTGCAATAGAGAGGTATCCTACAAAATTTTTCACCAGTACTCCTCAAAACTGTCCTGGTCATCAACAACAAGGAAAGTTTAGGAACCTGTCACAGCCCAGAGGAGCCTGAGGAGACGTGACAACTATATATAATGTGGTATCCTACATGGAATCCTGAAACAGAGAAAGGACATTAGGTAAAAACTAAGGAAATCCTGGGGGTGCCTGGATGGTGCAGCCGGTTGAGTGTCCCCCTTTCAGCTCAGGTCATTGTCTCATGGTTTGTGAGGTCGAGACCCGTGTAGGCTATGCACTGACAGCCAAGAGCCTACTTGGGATTCTCTCTCCCCCTCTCTCTGCACTTCCCCACTCCCCCCTCAAAATGAATAAATTTAACAAACAAACAAACAAACCTAAGGAAATCCTAATAATCATACTGCAATATATAAGTGTATCAAATCAACACATTGTATAGCTTTAACCTACAAATTCTGTCTGTCAATTATATCTCAAAGTCAAAAAGACTAAGATAGATAAATTTATTGATTTCATAGTTATACATATCTACCATGATATCTACTTTAAAAGAAATAAAAAGAAAGCATTTTGAAATCACATTGGAAAACCATAATAAACTTATAAATATTATTTTAAAAGGCAATATGTAAGAGCAAATAAATTTTTAAAACTTAAAAATCATCAGGGTGCCTGGGTGGCTCCATCAATTAAGCATCTCACTCTTGATTTCCGCTCAGGTCCTGATCCCAGGGTTGTGGGATTAAGCCCACATCGGGCTCTGCATTGAGAGTGGAGACTGCTTAAGGTTCTCTTTCTCTCCCTCTGTCCCTCTTCCCTCCTCACGCTCTCTCTTCTCTCTCACTCTCACTCTCTAAAAAATAAAATAAAATAAAACTTAAAAATCCTCTGTGAGGCATGGGGATGGCTCAGTTGATTAAGTGGCTGACTCTTGATTTTGGCTCAGTTCATGATCTTACAGTGTCAGGCTTCATGCTGTCAGCATGGGATTCTACTTCTCTCTCTGTCCCTCTCCTGCTTGCTCATGCTCTCTCTGTCTCTCTCAATGTTAATAAATAACTTAAAAAAATCATCTATAATCCATCACTCTAGCATAGCAATTGCACATGCACATTTTGTCTTCTACTTGCAGTTTATTTAAAGTAACAAACATGGTGTGCTTGCTATTTTGTATTCTATTGTTTATTTTATCATGAATATTTTCCACTCTCTACATGTCTCTGGACTTGAGCTTTTGACATGAATTCAAAATATTCCATTGTGTTGATGTACCACACATTTTTAAATTGTTCTAATGTTGCACATTTCAGCTACTTCTATTTAGTTCTATTATAACACAGTAGTGAAAATCTTATGTGCATTTGGAATTTAAAAATCATTATTAAATAAGTTTATTGGGAAAAATTCCTGGGTCTGGTACTTTTATGGCTTTTCCTGTGTATTATCATGTTGCACTACCTCCAAAATTACCAATGTATGATGCAGCCCACAAAATACAATACAATGTTACCATAAAAAACTAAATAATTCTTAATAAACTGTAAGCTTTAGTTAATAATAATGTATCAATATTGGTTCATTAATGACAACAAATGTACCATACTAATATATTAATAGTAGAAGAAACTGGATGGGGGTATATGAGAACTCTCTGTACTATCTTCTCAATTTTTCTGTAAATCTAAATCTGTTCTAAAAAATGAAAAATCAAAACAAAATAAAAACTCTGCCCAGTGTTGGCAAGAAAGTGCTGGAATGGCCATTCTCATGACCAATTAGTGGTGTGATCACTCTGTGGCACAATTTGGGATCATGCATTCAAAGACAGTAAAAACTTGTGCATAGCATACTCTGACTTAGCAATTCCAAATCTACCCTAAGAAAATAAGGGCTGTGTGAAAAGACTGATCTAAAAACATGATCATGACTATATTTTCATAATAGTCAAAAGAAACAATTCGAAAACATTTGGAACTGGCCAAGCATAAACACACTCAGTGTATTTATATGATGAAATATTATATCATTATTAAATATCACACAGTACAAGAATGAATAAAAGAAAAATTAAATGGTGGAAAAGCAAGCTACTAATATGATATGAATCTCACTATACTGAAAATCATATATTTATACTTGTATTAAAATCTCAGTTCTCCAGCACTTCACTTGCATCAGTGAACAAAACATTGAATAAGGAGAGAGCGGGAGGAGATTAAGAGAGAGAGAGGTAATGACGGGCTTGGGCAGGTCAGATGGCACCTAGGAGGTAATTTTAAGAATTTGGCTTTTACTCAGAATGAAATGTGACTGGGGGCATCCGGGTGGCTCCGTCAGTTAAGCATCGACTTTTGATCTAGGCTCAGGTCATGATCTCGCAGTTTGGGGGTTCCAGCCCCGCCCCCCCGCATCGGGCTCTGCACTGATGGTGCAGAGCCTGCTTGGGATTCTGTCTCTTTTTCTCTCTCACCTTCTCTGATTTGTGCACACGCGTGCCCACACACACACACACACACACACTTTCTATCTCAAAATAAATACATAAGAAAAAAAATTTAACAAAGTGAAACGTGACAATAATGGTGGGGTTTGAGCAGAGAAGTGATTTGTTCTGACATTCCTTTAAAAAGAATCCCCTGGCTGCTCTATTGAGACTAGACAGTAGGGGTACAAACGTACAAGTAGGGAAACTGTTAGGAGATCACTACAATAATTCAGATGAACAATAAGGATGGCCCAAATAAGTGCACAAAAGGAAATGAAAGGAACAATATACATCAAAATATTATGAGGATGGGTTTAGTGCCTTTCTGTATTCTCCAAAGTTTCTATAATGAGTATATATCTCCAAGGTTTCTATAATGAGTAAAGAGAAAAAAAATATTTTGGTATACATACATATGACTTTTAAAACAGTTTATTTTTAGAATATTTTGGATTCATATGCTGGAATATATTTGGAAGGAAAAGCTACTTTCATTAAACTATCCTTAGTATAAACTGCTGCTATGAACCATCTCAATAAGTGTGTGTCCTCCCCATCCCTCTCCCCACCCCTGACTCTTCCAGGATAAATGGACAACTAGTGGCTCTAAAAGTCATCAGCATGAATGCAGAGGAAGGAGTTCCTTTTACAGCTATTCGAGAAGGTAAGATCCAAGAGATCTATGTTACAGGTCCTTGATTTGGTAAAAAATCCATGGAGTCTATCCATTTGGCATCTAGCTTTTGATATTTCTAGAAGTAATATTATAATTGCAACTGGAGAACAGTATGGAGGCTCCTCAAAAAATTAAAAATAGAACTACCCTATGGCCCAGCAATTGCATTACTAGGTATTTATCCAAAGAATACAAAAATGCTGATTTGAAGGGGCACATTCACCCCCAAAGTTTATAGAAATGCTATCCACAATCGCCAAATTACGGAAAGAGCCCAATGTCCATCAACTGATGAGTGGATAAAGAAAATGTGATAGGTATGTGTGTAGATATATACATACACAATAGAATGTATGTAGATATAGATATCTTCACTCAATGGAATATTACTTAGTGATCAAAAAGAATGCAGTCTTGCCATTTGCACTAACATGGTTGGAACTAGAGTGTACTATGCTAAGTGAAACGAGTCAGTCCAAGAAAGACAAATATCATATGATTTCACTCAAATGTGGAATTTAAGAAACACAACAGATGAATATAGGGGAAGGGAAGGAAAAATAAGTTAAAAAGAGAGGGAGGCAAACCATAAGAGACTCTTAAATACGAAGAACAAACAGGATTGCTGGAGGGGCATGGGGGAATGGGCTAAATGGGTGACGGGCATTAAGGAAGGCACTTGTAGGGATGAGCCCTGTGTGTTATATATAAGTGATGAATCACTGGGTTCTACTCCTGAAACCAGTACTACACTGTATGTTAACTAATTTGAATTTAAATTAAAAAAAATAATAATTGCAACTGTATTCTTCATAATACTTTTCAGAGCATACTTATACTATCATTTTATGGTTTATTCTTGAGGAAATTAAGATGCAAAACTATTCTATTAGTTGAGGAAGCCCATGAATTCAATGAATATTTACTAAATACCTTCTGTGTGTTTGGCCCCATCCTAAAGTACTAAGACTATATCTATATAAGTCCAGACAAATCCATATAAAAAGGGAGAAAGGATAAAACCACACAAATTCTCAGTAAGCAATTTACCTGAAAATCCTAAGTTGTTTCAAAAGCATTTAAAAAAACTCTTTGGGAAGACACTAACTTTAGTGTTGTCCCTCTATGTTCTCTGTACCCTGAGAGTATAGCACATGGGTAAGGAATCTGGTGTCAGATGGACTTGGGTTTGAATCCCAAATTTGCCAACTGGTATGACCATGGTTAGATTACTTTACCTATTTTAGGCCCCATTTATTGCAGAAAGAGGATAATAGTACCTTTTTTCTTGAGTTATAATGAGGATTAAATGAGAATAGGCATATAAAGAACTTACCACATTTTCAAAGTTCAACAAACGTTGGCCATAATTGTTCTATTCTTGTTCTTTCTCTTCAGTGATGTCTTGTTTGCCATCAAGATAACTAATAATTTATAATATAAAAATCAAAATTCAATAGAGTAAAAATAAATCATTAAAAATACAATTTATTAGGGTGTCTGGGTGGCTTAGTCAGTTGAGTATCTGACTTTGACTCAGGTCATGATCTCGCAGTTGGTGAGTTCCATCCCCGCATCGAGCTCTTGGTTGTCAGAGTGGAGCCTGCTTCCCATCCTCTGTTTCCCTCTCTCTGCCCCTCCCCTCCCTCTGAAAAATAAACATTAAAAAAAAGAGAAAAGAATCACCAATCTACAATCCTGTATCACAAAATTATTTTAAAAATACAATTTATTAACATTATTACATGAGCCATTTGTTTTTTAAAAATGTTTTAATGTTTATTTTTGAGAGAGAGAGTCAGAGCATGAGCAGGGGAGGAGCAGAGAGACAGAGGATTGACTGGAAGCAGGCTCCAGACTCTGAGCTGTCAGCACACAGCCCGACGCAGGGCTCAAACCCATGGACCACAAGATCATGACCTAACCCAAAGCTGGACTCTTAACTGACTGAGCTACCCAGGTGCCCATACATGAGCCATTTGAAAACAAATGATGATAGGATTGCTATTCATTTCAGAAAAAAAAAAGAAAGAAAAAAGAAAAGAATGAAAGAAAAAAAATGAAAAGAAAAGAAATGGCTCTTTCTTTTTACTTTCTCCCTTGTTAACTATTTTATTTTCCCCTTCTTTATGGAACACACACTACATGCCCAGCATATTGCTGGACGTTATGCAGGATGAGAAGAAAAGGCCCTGATCTTTCTCTGTATCATTTTCAGTTCTTAACAGAGCAGATGATTCAAGTTACAAGTGTTATAATGGAGGTTAGAAAGAGACATAAACTAACATGAGAACCAGTTAGTCTCAGTGTGGCTAATGGAGTCAGTAGATCTTGAATTGAGCTTGGAAGGATGGGTTATGTAAACAGGCATGGAAAAAGCAATTTGGAAAATGAGTTTATAACTGAATTTGATGCGATTTTCAAAAGTCTTTTAGAACCCTTGGGAAATATGTCATTTAGAATTTGAGTAGAGGGGCCAAATGGCTGTCAGTTTAGTAGGGAATGCATCCTGGTAGGATCAGGTGCATTCTGGAGGAAAGCATGGTTTTAAGTGTTTAATATAATGGAAGCTGCATTTACTAATGTACTTATTAGTGGTCCCCATGAAAGTATGATCAGATTTAGAAGGAGTTGTATGGATAGGTTGAATAGTATTTCTGAACATAATAGAAATCCCCAGGTCACCAATATAATGGGAGAGCCTCTGGCCCAGCTTCACCGCATTTTCATGGTGTTGTCTTTGTGTGTTTGAGCTTGCCTATTACTTCAGGCTTGCCTTGCTCAGATTTTGCCCACAGCCAAGTTTTTCAGGTTGACATTTGACTTAACAATGAAAAATTTTGCCAGTTTTGCTAACAGATGGTTCTCAGCATGGTTCAGAAAAGCTGGATCTGTATTGTTCTGTATGGTAGATGTTTCTTTTATTGCATATTTACTGAGAAATTGCCTCTCCTTCACAGGTGTTTGCAATTACAGTTAGTATTCAGCTGTGGACTTTCTTGGTTTGTTTTATGGACTTACCTTACTGAACGCTTTGCTTCTATAATATTAAAAACCACTAGAGGATTTTTGACACATTGGAGGTTATTAGGCATCCATTTTCCAACAATGAATGTTTCTTTTTCCATCATTGAAAAAGCTGGGAGCCCTTGTTAAAGAAGCCCTCTCCCCTCAAGAAGAGATGAGGCCTCATTTGAAAACTTTGGCACTGTCCCATTTTTCCTGTAAGAACTTTAAGGATGTGAGAACAGGGAGACAGGAGGTTAAATGAGAAGGGATGGAAGGCAAAATAAGAACAGCTGGAGTTCATTAGTTAAAACCCCAGGTCACTAGCTAAAAAGGCAACCGAAAGCCACATGCAGAAAAACTGAACGAGTAATGCAGATTTTTTTTTTTTTTTTTAAAGAAGCCTTGAAGCAGGAATTACTTTTCCTGAACAGTTTGGCTGCTCTGACGGGATATCTGCCAAAGATTTACTGAGTAGGATTTTACTACATGTATGGTCTCTTTATATATAAGTAGAATACATGTGCTGGTTCAGTAATCTGGTCATTTGGAATACTATTTGATCTTAACATGTAATATTATGAAATTAGCAAAAGTAGGAACAACACAAAGGAAAACCTATCTTAATACACGTGCCAGATACTTTTCATATGTTACCTCTTTCAATCTTTTTAACAACCTTTGGAGATAGATATTACTATTATTCTAACATATAGCCATGATTCAAACCAAGTCTCTCTGATTCAAAAATCTATACACTCTCTATGGATATTCTACAAGCATGTATTGAACACCTACCATGGCCAGGAACTCTGTTGGCTTCTAGACACATAGTAGTGCACAAAATAGACATGTTCCCTACCTTCATTCCTTTGCTAATTAAAAAGGTTAGCTGCCTTTATAACAACTGGAAAAAATCTTCCATAACCAGCTCTAGAATTATATTTTAAATGTTTATTTTTACAACTAGGAGAGCAAAAAAAAAAAAAAAAACAACTAGGAGAAAATACTTTCATTTGAATAGGTGAATTTTTAAGCTTTTATGTAAGAACACATTCCCTAGTTTTATGAAACTGTGTATCAATAGCTTAATAATGTGCATTATTTTTTAAAAATATTTTATTTATTTTTGAGAGAGAGAGAGAGACAGCATGAGCAGGGGAGGATCAGAGAGAGAGGGAGGCACAGAATCTGAAGCAGGATCCAGGCTCTGAGCTAGCTGTCAGCACAGAGCCCGATGCGGAGCTTGAACCCATGAACCGCTAGATCATGACCTGAGCCGAAGTCAGGTGCTCAACCGACTGAGCCACCCAGGCATCCCATAATATGCATTATTTTAAGTATCTTTCAAAAAAATAGAAACTTTTTGTTCAAACCCAGGACTTTCAGTCTCTTAGCAGCATTTGTTTAGGAAACAGTCATATAACTAACCTTTTTTGAAGACTAGGCATGTGACAATCTTTTCTCCTCCTTTCCCCCATTATTTTTTTTAAAACACTTATATCAACTCTAAGAGGTAAAGCATATTATTTTTGTTGTGCAGATGAAGGAATCAGAAGTAACTTATCTGAGCCTCAGAACTAGTAATCAGAATTATTAGATATTAGAATCTATTCTATTCTAATGCTACTTTACTATGACAAATTTAGAAATCCGTAACTCAAGCACTTCTCCTTTAGCAAAAGTAAAAATAAAAATAAGAATCTGGTTTTATGATACATTTTGTATAAGCATTAAGCAAAATGCAGAAGAAATATTTTAAAGAAAATAATATTGTACATTTGTCACTTCTGATTCTATCATGTACTCTACAACATTAGTAATTGCAGTGTTTAAATTAGAAACAGTTTTAGTTGAGAATCTGTTAAGACCATTCTTTAATAGAAAACATTACAGGGACACCTGAGCGGCTCAGTCTGTCGAGCATCCAACTTCGGCTCAGGTCATGATCTCACAGTTGGTGGATTTGAGACCCATATCGGGCTCTATGCTGACAGCTTAGAGCCTGGACCCTGCTTCAGATTCTGTGTCTCCCTCTTTCTGCCCCTCCCCCATTTATGCTCTGTGTCTCTTTCTCTTAAAAATAAATAAACATTTAAAAATAAAAAAAAAGAAAACAATAATATTTCCCAGTCCATACATAAGAAAACTGAGCGAAAAATAGACTAAGGAACCTCCCCAAGGTCATACAATGAGGTAGAGGATACCAGTAAGAACCCCTGAGTTGCCTATTACTACAAATAGATTGTGGGAGGCCTGGTTTATAAAAAGTCCTCCACTGAATGCAATCAAATCACAGCACAGACATAGCACATTTATATGTGTATAGTTATATTTTTACAAAACAAAATGTCAGGATGATGATATGTGATTGGATTACAATTCCAAAGAAATCAGATAAGTACTTATCTAACATTTGTCTTAACATTTATTTAAATTTATCTAGATTTCTTTTCTTGGAATGAATAACTCAACTCATTGACTGGATTTGTGACACCCAGGCCAGAAAAAAATGTAACATCAGGAACCACAAACTCTTTTTAATTCAATGTACAGTGGAGGTTGGCGGTGGAAATTAGCTCCATTATGGACTCCTACATAAACTCAATTACAACAGTTTGGTCTTCATTAATTTACAAGCACGTATTGAGCACCACATGCCTGGCCTATGCTAGGTACAGGAGGTACAAAAACAAGGACAGGGACAATCCATGCCTTCAAAAGCTCACAGCCAGCTATTCACTACATAGAGCTGCACCACAGGACTTTGAGGGTCAGCCTTGTCTTCCTTATCATCATCTTTTATACAAAGTAAAGCAGAACACAGGAGAGTAAAATCAAAACATCATGACCCATTGCACTTGGAAAGCATCGATTTTCCTACAACTTCACTAAGCCACAACCCCCAGTAAAATGAACAAAACCAAGAAAATAAATATTTTCATATAATTGCAAGATGAAAACATTTTTAAAAATTATTAAAATCTTACATATATGAGAATCAAATTAAATGTCATTTAATGTTCAACAAGTTGATCATGCTACTTTTAGACATTTAAAATAAATAAAGAGGGGCACCTGTATGGTGTCGGTTAAGTGGCCGACTTTGGCTCAGATCATGATCTCGCAGTTCGTGAGTTCAAGCCCCACGTTGGGCTCTGGGCTGACAGCTGGGAGCCTAAAGCCTGCTTCAGATTCTGTGTCTCCCTCTTGCTCTGCCCTCCCCTGCTCATACTCTGTCTCTCTGTCTCTCAAAAAGAAATATATCTTAAAAAAATTTTAAATAATAGTAAAGAAATATTTTGCATTTTTTAAGTGAGCTGAATAATGCTCAGTTGTGGCTCATTTTTCCTGATCTTTGGGATTATGTTGTTTTCATCAGGTTTCCTCTTTGGTTTTCTGAGTGTTCTCATACCAAGTTAATATATGCAGAGTTCTTCTTACAACAACGCCTGGCATGTGGTAAATGCTCAATGAGGTATCATCATCACTGAAATATTTTGAAATGACTCAAAGAAATTCCATTATGATTCCACTTGTCTGGAGCTTTAAAAACTTTCCAATTTATCTGTGTGTCTTTTTCTTTGACAAAAAACAAAAATAGATATACTTAGAAAATGTGAATTATAAAAACAATAATTTTACAGGAATCAGAATGCTCTGATTTAAGAATCTTTCCCCTTCTCAGGTGGCTTTTGTATTCCTCAGCTTGTGAGTCTGCAGAACACACCATATCCTACTGTGAAGTTTATGAGGCAGGCTTGAAATTAGAAGAAAGGATTTTTCTTCTTGGGTTTGAGACCCACACATCTGAGGCTATAGGCATTTTAGATCCCTTTGGTAGATGGACCAAACAATATACCAATACTATGAGATAAATTCCTTAAACATCATCTACTCTTTCATGTAAATTGCCTATTATTACTGACCAAAAGTCACAGTTTCCATAGAAGTATTTCAGTAGTTCTGGGGTGTTAAAAAAGCTGTAGTAGACATGGTAATAACACCCAAACATTTATAATCTAATGAGGAAGACAATGAAGAGAACCAACGAATGAAAGCATTTCAAAGAAACACCCTATGTCAACCAATTATAGATACAGAAATGAGATTAGGTAATTAGTGACACTAATTCAATACTAAATATTTACTGGATGTTTGTAATAGACCAAAGATTGTTCTAGACACTAAAGATACAGCAATAAGCAAAAAAGAAGTCCCTGCTTTCAATGGAGTTTACATTCTTAAGGGTGGATAGAAAATAAACAAATAGAGGGGTGCCTGGGTGGCTCAGTCAATTGAGCATCTCACTCTTGATTTTGGCTCCCAGGATCATGGCATGGAGCCCCATGTTGGGCTCCTTGCTAAGCGTGGAGCCTGCTTGGGTTTTCTCTTTTTCTCTGCCCCTCCCTCCCACCCCTGAAAGAAAGAAAGAAAGAAAGAAAGAAAGAAAGAAAGAAAGAAAGAAAGAAAGAAAGAAAGAAAATAGATATATAATATGTTAGGGGTAATAAGCAATAGGCGCTGTGAAGAATAAAACCAGGGCACAGGGACAGAAGATCACTAGGGTAGATCAGGGGTAGGGAGGCTGCTATTTCATTGAGAAAGGTCATGGAAGCCCAGATTTCATGCGTATGGTTTGAGTGGAGACATGAAGGAAGCAGGGAGAGAAATGTGCAGAGAATGGGATAAAAGGGTTATAGGCAGAGACAAGGAAAGGCGTAAGACCCAGAGAGGAAATGTGTTGAAGTGTCCGAGGAACAGCCAGGAGGCAAATGTGTTAGAGCCAAGTGAGCAAGGATAGGAATATGAGCTGATGAGGGCAAAGAGGTAATGAGGGCTGGACAGGCCATTACAAGTCCTTTGTGTCTTATTCTGAGCGGGATGAGAGACCACTGGGGAGTTTGGAACCAGCAGAGGCATGCCTTGACTTCCCTCTGAGAAGGATCACAGTACCTGGCTGTTCTGTGCATGACAGACTACAGAAGGGAAAGGAGGATGCAGTGAAACACTAGCTGGAAGATGTTTGCATTAATTCAGCAAAGATATGATGATATCTTGGCCTGGGATGGTAGCAGAGGAGATGGCAAGAAGGGAGGGATTCTGGACATGTGGTGATTTGCTGAACTGGATAAGGGTATGAGAAAAAGAGTCGAGAGGAGTTTAAAAGGATTTCTGCAAAGAAATTGTGAATTGAAGATAAGACTAATAATACATAAATATAAGTGAACAACAGAGAAGTAGTCAAACTGACACTTTTCCTACTCTTATAAAACAGAAATTATCAAGAAAACTATATAAGATAAAGATTTATCCCCCACAGTTGTTAGCAGTGAGCCTCATCCTAAGTAGATACTGTTCCCTGAGCTTTTTAGCAAATGATAAGATGAAGCCATCACAATTAAGAAAACATGCCACCACAATTTTAAAAATAAGCATCACAAGTTTTAGTAACATCAAATTTAAGTAAGAATAAAATTATATTAAAAATAACTTTAAAATATTTTAACAATATTCTTAACAATTTCAGCCTTACCCATGTCCTTTAAAATCTAGTTTTGGTGCATGCTTTGTAATGCGCACACGTGCGTGTGTGTGTGTGTGTGTGTGTGTGTGCGCGCGTGGGCACACACAGGAAGAGAAAATGAACATAATTCATAAATAAAAATTACACAAAATACAGCATTCTCAATTGACAGTAAGAAGTCATTGCTATAAATATGGAGGGTGCTGCAAACTCTGGCAGAAATATAACATAAACAAAAGTTAAAGTCATTGATCTTCGAGTGGGGGGTTATTGGAATTCAAGGTAAAAGGGAGAGGCAGAAGAAGCTGATGGCCGGGATATTAATTCTAATTTGCAGCCGTGTGATGTTTTATATTTTCTAAGGGTTCCACACATAACATCTGATTGCATACTTATGCCAACCCTGTGAAATCCAGTCAGAAAAGGCGTTAGCACTTTTTCATAAGGAGTGAGATACTCCCCAGAGCTCACTCAGATAGCAAATGATGGGGCCTCTGTCTCCACAATCCGTTTCCGGTTAAGACGTTCAATAAGTATATTTGACAAAATAAGTGCTTACTCTTGGCTGAGCGGCATCCAAAAGAGAGGGAGAGTCACAAAGTCACTCCCTGTATTCCCAAGCAACCTTCAGGCTGGGGCTAGGGACATCAAACAGATGCCTGTGAAACAGTTTCCTACATTTACAAAGCAACATGTTTGTAAAAATGAAATAATAAATTTAGTTCATAAAGATTCAAGGAGCAAAAAGTAAAGTTAGATTATTAGTCATAGAGCACAGTAGGGTTAGCAGGTATAATAGGGCTCCTTTGCTGATTAAAGGTTCCCAGCTCAAACTGATGTTAAGTAAAGAAGGAAAGTCACTGGCTGATAGTTCTGCTAACTATGAGCTAGCAGGACATAGATGATGTAGATGATGTCACCAGGAATCCATACCTCTCCATCCCCAACATTGTTTTTCTCTGTCTTAGTTTATTCCCAGACATGCTCTCACCATGTCAGATGGGTAATCTGGCCAGAGCAGCTCCTGGAGAAATCCTACAAACTCAGCGTTCTTTTCACAGTGGAAAAGAAAGCACTTCTTTCTGGATGACACCAGCAAAGCAGGGTTTTGCCTACCTCTGAAGCAATCACTACGGCTAGAAAGGGCTGTGCTGTGATTAGCCAGACCTGGGGGACACACCCAGTCTTGGGTAAGGATGGGGTCAGCCCCACCGGAAAAGCATGGACTGAGTGGGTAGAGGGCTTATTCCCCAGAGGAAAATGGAGGTGTTCCCACTAGGAAGGAAAATGGCTATCAGAAGGGCAAAATAGCAGAAGATCATTACAACAGGAAAGACTCCTGAAAGGAGTAATTTGTTCCAAAATTTGGAGGTAGTAATTGGGTTTGGTTTTAATCTTATGGGATTCTGGGAAAGAGTTGGTATAGGAAATTCATGACATATAAGCATACCCTGCAGAACATTGATTTGAGTTTTTATACTTCACTTTTCCTTTCCTGTAAGTCTTAAGGACACTATTCATGCAGGGGTGTCCTGAGCCGAGACTCATCTCCCTATCATGCCTTTTCTGGTCTCCACCCTTGTGAAGAGGGGTCTTCGTATCCCTGAAGCTCCCAAAGAGAGCTTTTCAGACTCTTTCCCAGCCACTCACTGGCCTTTTATGCTGACTTCTCCCTTTTAAGGCTGCCTTTACTGACCTAATAATAATCTGTTATTAAAGATGCAAGAGACAATCCTCAGACCTCCCCACTCCCACTCCCCTGGGCTCCCCAAGATTGGCTCTGTCCTCCTTTCAGGTTTGCATTTTCTCCTTTCCACAGAGGTTGGCACTTCTCCCTTTAAGAAATTCTCTTCCCTCTATTATGTTTCAACAATTCTTCATCCCATACTCTTATCCCTGCCTTCCACTAATCACATCCACGGGTCCTGCTGACCTTCTGTGACACTTTCAATTTTAGAGAATGGTCACGTGTTGCAAAGTCCTACTCTAGAAGGCAGAATACTCCATTTCCTGCTCATCCAATGGTCTTTATCTCTCCAGGCCTCTTCTCCTGTAACTCTGAAGCAGAGATAAGATTCCCAGAGGGAAGCATTTGCAAAGTGCTCTGAGTGCTTTGATGAAATTGATTAGATAAATGGAAACATAGTTTTTTGCAACTGCTCTAGCCTGTAAGAAAAATAAGTTATGTAAATGCAATGACTTGCCACTTGACAAATGATGAAGGTCTTTTGTAATTTTTAATATTATTTCACAAGAGTTTTTTCCCAGCAATAAAGAAAAATCAGGATGACTGATTTCAAATGTTTAAAAAATAAATACTGCTTGATATCTTTAAAGCAGTACTTTCATTATCAATGATTGAATTAACATTTTGTTTAATTTGTTCTAGCTTCTCTTCTGAAGGGTTTGAAACATGCCAATATTGTGCTCCTGCACGACATCATCCATACCAAAGAGACACTGACATTTGTTTTTGAATACATGGTGAGTTGGCCCAGCATTTTATAAAGCATGAGGGAAAAGCCTGGTGCTTGTACAATGAATCTGTTAATATTTTATGGCGTGATAAAACTTTCATTACAATGTGGAAAGTGTCATGGAAATTTTCATTATTATGATTACTAGAGCCTATTGTTCTTACACTCCTTCTTTAGTCCTGCTTCTTTACCCACTGTATTTGCTGTCTTTTCCCCCCTTACCGAAAATAATAAATAAGCACTTTGAGTTTGCCTCCTCAATAAAACTTTCGTACTTATTTTTTATCTATTTTTAATGACCATCTGAGCAGAACCCAACATTTTTTCATTGACAATAAAGACATAAATCACAAGGTTTTAAAAAATTGTATACAAGCTTACTAAATAATAACTCATTTTCATATTTTGGAAAGGAAAAAACCATTCAAATATTAGCGGAAATAAATCATAGGGCATATATACTTGACTTGCCTCCAAGGAGAGTGAGAATGCCTGCACCACCGTGTTCAGTGGCTGTCATTTAAAATGAGCATCTTTTTGTGATGAGAAACAAGCTTCCTTGTAAGAAGTCATTTAGAAAGATACACTGTGTTTGACCTTAACAGTGAGGTCTTGGGAAACCTGGTTATGTATCTTTTGTACTGTAGTCTAAAAAATTCTGAAGTTTGTAATACCTCTGACAGTCGATCTATGGTCTACTTTAGGACACTGTTCAAGCTCCACTGACATCACTCTCTCCTTCCCCATTTTGTGTAGCACACAGACCTGGCCCAGTACATGTCTCAGCACCCAGGAGGGCTTCATCCTCACAATGTCAGGGTGAGTACTTTGAGGATCAGGACTCAGCAGAAGAATTTTGAAACAGACTGTCATCACAAAGCAGAGACTCATGATACTAAGTAAGAAGATGCATATCATTGATATTCTAGAGAAAAGTTTTTTTTTAAGAGTTGACCCTCAAGATATAGAGGGGTTATAAATAGCTATAGCTATTTTCCAGGCAGCCTAAACTTGTTAGTCATTGCCATCATGCAAATGTGTCTTTAAAAGTATAAACCAGTGAGCAAGAATTGCATTAAAAGGAAAAAAGTGAAGCTATGACATTATAAAATATTTTATTCATGGCAGACTACTGTGGTTTGTGATAAAATTTGTGTTGTACTTATATTTTCCCAATAGAATCAGAAAATAAACTACCTTTGTTGGCCTAATTTGGTTATCAGTTTGCTTTTTCTATCAGATCCTAATATAAATGGGACCAAGTTCCATTTTCTAGTCATGAGAATAGAAATAATAATAAACTCTTAACTAGCTGTAATTCTCTGTCTGATATAAATTTTAGAAACCATTTTTATTTCATACTTTTCATTTCCTAAGGTTTTTATTGCATTAAATAATTGATTGGTCCTTGATATAACACGTATGAAATTCATATATGATATATTCATATTCATTCATTTAACTAATATTTATATTCCTTCCTTCCTTCATTCATTCAAGAATGATTGAGTACTTCGTATTATATTAAGCTCTGAGGCTTCAATAATGAATAAGTTGTGCTTCTTACTTTCAATAATTTTCAAACTCAGTATGATATATGGGCTTCAATAGCTAATAAGAAGCAAAGTGATAAGGGCTATGGCCATGTTAACTAGAAATGCTTTGAGAATTGATAGTAAGGGAACTTCATTGAGTCCTAGAAACAAGGGGGAAAATATTTGAGGACAGGGAGTTGAGGAGAGTAAAAACATTTTAAGGTAGCTAGTGGAGAATGGAATAGAGACCTAATTAGGCAAAAAGAAGGAGTGTCTAGTAGTGTTTTGAAGATTCCGATGAAAATGAAAACCATTAAATCATCTGCATTATCATAGGATTTCTTTTTTAATGGCAGTGCTTAGCAATTCAAGTAGAAGAATGTAAAGAGTAGACTGTTAGATTGATTCAGAGTTGGGGTTTTGCCAGACATGTGAAAGAAAAAGACAGCTGGGCAAGAGAGTTGAGGAGACTGTCAAGAGAGAGGTTACAGTGATGGTCAGAGACTTCTAAATGGGAGTCTAATCTGAGGGAAGGAAGTGAAGATAGGCAGGTTGCTGATAGCTAGGGACAGAGCAGAAGAGTCAACGAACTAGAGATGTCGATTAGATAGAGGAAGGCTTAGAGAAAGAATAACTGTGAGAAAAATAGAATATTTCCAGGCTTGAGTGACTCTCATACCAGACACTGTGCTAAATGCTTAGGAGGATAAAAAGTGATATAAGACATGAGCCCTACCCTCAGGGGCCTTACAACCAAAAACAAGAGATAAGAAGTATGCACAAATACTATTACAGGACATCTGTGAATAACACCGAGTGAGAAATAAGACCTCTTGTAGATGTAAAAAAAAGTAAAAGATATCTTCTCATTTTAAGAGCTTTTATTAAGGCAGGCATTAAAAGATACATTGCATTTCAAGAGACTGGAATAGGGGAAGATGTCACTGGAGGAAGGAATGTTTTCAGCAAAGGTACAGAGCAGAGAAGTAGAGGATGTGTTCAAGATAGAGGATCCCAGAGTCATGGACTGTTAGGGTTAAAGGAACCACACTGTTTTTTAGTCTTCATGTTTTGACCTATTAGTGGGTTATGAAATCAATTTGGTGATTAACACTAGCATTTTAAAAAATGAAATGGATTAGATGAGAAAAGAATAAAAAATATTAGGGTTTGTAACACCTAGTAAGAATAAGTATTATTTTGTACAACTTTTGTTCCAGTTGAAACTGTACTTATATCTATGTATGAATGTGAGTACTGGCTACAGGTGTATTTCTTATGGTAAGTTGCAGCAGGAAAAAAAAAAAATCCTTAAAAACCCTGGGCTGGCCTAACTTTCTTAATTTGCAGAATTGGAATCTTGGAATCCAAGGTTTGAGAAGACAAATATTTTGCCGGAAGTTACAGAACCAGTTTTTGCCATTGCTAAAAATGATTCTTGGTTAAGATTCTTTTCCACTAGTGCCAGTACTGCATTTCTGGTCCTGTTGGCCCAAAATAGAGACTATATTACTGAAATGAGGGTATGTAAGTCTTGGAAAATAGATTGGGTAGATGGTTGAGAGCCTTATTTTCTAAGATGTGGACTATATTTCTTAGACAGTAGAGTCATTGAAGGGGTTTGCATTGAGAGAGAATGACATGATCAGAAGGAAATTTATGTAACTGTGGTCTGTGGGATGGCTTAAAGAGTAGGGGATTCCATTAGGAGTTTACTGATGTGGGCTGGCCCAGTGCTTCTCAAACTTCAATGAGCAGATGAAGGACCCGGGCATCTGATTCAGGAAGTCTAGAGTAAAGGCCTCAGCTTCTGGGTTTCTAACATAATCTCCTTGATTGACCAGAAGAATTATAGCTCTATTAACAGAAATAGAAGAAGTTGATTTGAAGAAGAGGAGAAGGAGTCCTGTTTTAGACATAGTGAGTTTCTAGTTGAGGTGGAAATCCAAAGGGAAATGAGCAGCAGACAATCGGAGAGGAGATTGGTGTCCAGGAGGAAGATATACACTGGAGATGTAGACTTGAGGGTAACTGGAACATGTAGTTTGTAGTTAAAGATAAGAGAGTAGACAACCTAAAGAGAAAATACATAAAGCTTAAAGAACTGATTATAGAACTTTTGCCTTTAGAGGTTGAAAGAGGAACAGGAGAGCAAGAGAAAAGAAAGAAGCTTTTAGGAATGTGGAGGATCCAGAAAAATACAGTCTCATGGAAATCAAAGGAAGAGACAATTTCAGGGAAGGCATGGTTGAGAGTGTCACTAATACCAAGAATACAGTTGAAAACCATACTTGACTATTTTGTGGATTTGTGAGGGATACACTAATAAATAGAGGAGTTTTTTAGGGGTATGTAGAAGCACAAAGAAAGTTTTCCATTCAAAGCAAGTAGGAGTAAGGATGAATTTTCCATAGCAATGGCAGCAGTGAAAATGCCTAGATAGCACTAGCCCAATGAAATTATCTTGTCCCCAAGAGTCTCACTGTTTTGGAAACAGGACTAACCCCTGGGGTATGAGAAGTCTTTCTGGAAAGAATCACCCATGATCTGGCTTGATGTTGACTAAGAAAACACCATCAGATTGAGTTCTGTTAATGGTGCTTTGGTGATGTGAAAGAAGAATCTAGGTTGCAAAGGATTCAAGAGTGAGTGGATGGTGAGGTTAGTCAGGGCATACATTAATACTGCAGTGCTTTACCATTTACGAATGCTTGTGAACATATAGGTGGAGCGAGGGAGGAAAGGGATTGAAGAGCAAGAAGGTGGGAGGCAGGTGTGACTAATTAGTGAGAGCAGGCTGTACTCCAACATGAAAGGCATTTCAGGCTGGCCCACTAAGAAATTCTGTCTCTGACTCAGCCAGCTGACTCTTCCTTTCCGTGTCAGGTTTTAGTTTTCTTTAGTTTCTCTGAATGGTGTATGGAGTTAGGCAGGTCTGAGTTTGAGTTTTGGCCCTGACTGTTTCTAGACATGTTTTTAAAGTATTCTTGAGCCCTATTTTTCTTATCTGTAAATTGAGGACAGGAGTTATCTCCCTCACGGGGTTACTTTGAGGATTATGAGAGGTGCTAGGCATACAATAAATGTTGTTTTCCCCTTCCTCCCTTCAGTCCCTCTCCCTCCATTGTCTGTTGCTCCCTCTTTCTTCAGTATTTCCACATTGAAAAGCACTGGGAAAACTCATAGACCAGTGAACATTTGAAGTAGGAGTGTCAAGAAATTTTTAACATTCTTAAATGACTCATGAGCCTGACGTAGGACTTGCACGGAGCTACACAGACACAGCTGTGACATGGTGGGCAAACCCCCCAGGCCTCTTCCCCGGTTGGACCGAGCTGCCCCTCAGCTTGGCTCCAATGTTTCCTAGTCATTGTTAGGTCAGTACAGGTCCCAGCATCTCTGAAGTTCCCAGTTTCCAGGATGTGATGGAAAAAGTGGATATATCTGCACAGCTCTGCATCTGCTATTTTGCCTGTGTCTCCAGGAATGCTGGGGCTGGGCTTTCTTTTCTAAACTGCCAGAACACGTTCTCAGTTGGCATAGGTCTTTGTAAACAACTAATGTCGGTGTTTCAATTCTCAATTGCCAGTGGTACTAGAAAAGAGCAAAAGACATTGGAATCCTAAGCATTCTTTTTTTCCTTAAGCTTCTACATTGGTGGGAACCTAATAATGTCTTTGGTTTCTATGCCTTATAACCACATGCAACATTTAAAATTTTGAGCCCAGAATGTATTTTTCCCTCCTATTTCTTCTACTATTTATTCCTTATGCTTTTTTTTTTTTTCGGTCTAATTTTTTTTTTTTGGTCTCTCTTCTCTTTAATCAAATGGCTGCACTATAGCTTATTTTTAGCTTTGAACTTCAGACTTTAAAAATAGGTTTAAAAAAGTAATGGTTCCTTTATTTCCTAATACCATCTAAAGATATATTTCTCAGTCTGGTCTCCTTGTGTTATGTTTTTAAAAGGGCTTCATATCAGAGAGCCTGGAAAACTTAAGCAGTTGTAAACCTTAGAATATCATTTCCAGGTCAACTTTGATCTTATATGCCAAGTTCATTGGTGGGGAAAAAAATTAAATCTTTCACATCTAAATCAATAACTAGTTCCAAAGGAAACTTCAAAGTTTCCCTTTAGATTTTTAAGGAAGGGTAATTCCTCCAGTATCAAAGAAATGAGATGTCAGGAAAAGGCAGAATCCCTTTGTTTAGGACATGGTCTACTTATTTGACTTTCTTTGTCTTTTTTTTCCCCTCTCTGAATGTAAAATCTTCTTTTTTTTTTTTTTTTTGGTCTCTCAAGGGACACTTTTACTATATTCTTTCAGACGACTGTTTTTGATTTAGAGGAGAAATCAACACATAGTGGCTCAAATCTGCTTAGATAAGGTGTTCATTCCTTCCAGCTTTTCATGTTTCAACTTTTGCGGGGCCTGGCATACATCCACCACCAACACGTTCTTCACAGGGACCTGAAACCTCAGAACTTACTCATCAGTCACCTGGGAGAGCTCAAACTGGCTGATTTTGGTAAGTCTCCCCTTGAGTCTCTTTCTGGGCTATGAACAATGATGCTTTTGTGTGCACGTGTTTAAAGCATTGACGAGGCCTGGGCTTTGAAAAGTGGAGGCAAATGGAACGTGGTGCTTTGTGAGGATGTCAAACTACCATATAGGAAGTGTGAGGCAAGAAACAAGGCAAGATTGGTAGCTTCTTAGGATTCCATCAAGCCTCAGTCTATCAGATCATAAAACTTGGGCACCACTACTGCCCCATGGCCATTTTTTATAGAGAGACATTCGCGTACAGAGTGAACTGTACCTAGTAGGTTTTCCTACATCTGAATGGATATAAAAATTCAGAATCGATCAAGGTTATCCCATGATGACAGGATAAAGAGGTAAACCCCAGATTTTAGGATGCACTCCTATTGATATAGAGGCTCCAGGACACTTGTTCTGGTCACCTACATATAGAGCTGTATTGCATGAGTACCTGAGGTTTTTATTCCTATTAAAGTGACACAGATTTCCCTGGAGCATCGCTGTATCTTTCCACTTTAGCACTTATTGCAGTTTATAATGATATGCACACATATATTTGTGTAATGACTTTGTCTCCTCTGATAGACTGTAAGCATTATGAAGACAGCCGGAGTCTATTTTGCTCATCATCACATCCCTAATGCCTGACACCACAGCAGACACTCAATAAATATTTGTTAAAAAACTAGAGCTGAGAAACCACTCTTCCCTGTTTGGAAGATATCAGATGACTATTGTACTTTATTCTGATATATTAGTTGTCATCCGGACATGTAAGCATTTGGCATATATTCAGTTATGAATTCCCCACAACAGAGAACTCATCTGTTGATGTTTTTTCCAAGCTGTTCATCATGTGATTCTGCAAGATAAGTAGCTGACTAACAAAAGTACATTTATATTCCAGAGGAGAACTTGGGAGTGATGTGTTCAAGGTCCTACCAAGCTAATTAGTTTGGATTAGCAGTCCCCACCTTGTATGTACTAAACATGGAAGGCAACCACATTAATTGTGAATTGAGTTCTGTTGCTGTTACAGAGACCCCAAATTACAGAGGCGTAAACATGCTATAAGCTTAACTTTCTCTCATGTGACAGTCTGACCTAAGTAGTCAGAGCTTGTATGGTGGCCCCACAGTGTCTCGACCCATGTTCCTCTGTCACGTGGTCCTACCATCCTTAAGGTATTGCCCCAACTACATATATAAGATGGCTACCACCTCATTCTCATTGTAGCCGAGAGGAAGAAGAAAAGGGAAGAAGGCTTAACCCCTCCAAAAGGGCATGATCTGAAAGTTCACACATCACTTCTGTTTATAGTGTATAGGCAAGAGTTTAGTCACCTTACTATACTTAGCTGCCAGGAAGGCCACATCTAGCTGCAAAGTAGGCCAAAATTTGAGGCCTCTTCACTTGATGAAGAGGTACGCAAGCGTCAAGATAATGGAGTAACTATTAAAAGCATCCAAATTTTGTGTATTTTTTTTTTTAACATTGCTTATTCTGCCAGTTATTAACTCCTTGGTAGCATGCATCTCTTCCTGACTCTCCAGAAAGTCATAGGACAGTGAGTTCTGTGCTTTTTCTCTTTGGCCAGGTCTTGCTCGGGCAAAGTCTATTCCCAGCCAGACATACTCTTCAGAAGTTGTGACCCTCTGGTATCGCCCTCCTGATGCCTTGCTGGGAGCCACTGAATATTCCTCTGAACTGGACATATGGTAAGAACTAGTGTCAAGGAAGTGAAGAAAATGTGGGTTGTTTTACCCATGAGAATTGCTTTATCATCTGTATTGCATTTCAAGTAATAATGTTAATAATGACAATCACATTTATATACAGAAACATAAAGTACTTTCAAATACATATCTCATTTGATTTTTGCAATCATTCTGTAAGTTTTTATAGTTAAAGAAACTGAAACTCAGAGAGATCGTGCCCAAGGCATATTCTCAATCAGATGCCTCTCCTCCTAGTTCTTCTCTTCAGTCCTTTGTTTCCTCCCCGCCCCTTGTCCTCAGAGAAACACACACGCACTCCCCAACCACACACACACACACATACACACATCTACACACTAATGCTCACACATGCCCAAGCACAATTCAGAGCTTAGAGAAAAAGGCACACAGACCATGATTGAGTAGACCCAATTTTCACACAAGTTCTATTAATTATTCTGAATTATGTTATCTTGAAAATTCAAGTATCTTCTTTGTGTCTATGTTTCTCCATTTTTAAAATGAAGATAATAAACTCTCCCCATGAGGGGTTAAATGGGGCTATAGTGTAAGTATAAGAATCAGATAAGCATTTCCAAACAGAACCACATCACCGGGGAGGCTCTTCGATTAATGGGGTGCAATAGTGTGGGATCACTCATCATCCTACAATAGCAGTGTTACATTATCAGATCTTATTTCTGTTAATATCGCAGTCATCCAGGGGCCACAGTTAAATGTGTGGTAACTTTGCAATCATAGCCACCCCCTCAAAGTTAACAAAATGTATAGACATCCTTTAGTTCCTTAGGAGGTCTTCTATAAACAAAAAGCCTCGTTTTTAAAAAATCAATAATGGGTTTTTAAAAAATTAAACAGTATTCTGAAACGCTAAACTAAGCTTTTGGATTTCCCAAAGAATTGAGAAAGGTTGCAGAAATATCCCTCCAATGTCTCTAGAGTCATTGATTTCCCAATACCCAGTACCATTTCTAGAAATATCACCAGGTAGTCAAAATCCTCCTGAAACTGTCAGCTCTCACTGCTCTGCACTGTCACTTCAAAGGCCTGTGCAGGCTCTGGCTTTCTCGGCGCTTAATGATTACTTCTTAGTTGTGCTTCACAGACAGACTGAAACTTCTACTCATCACTTCTAAACTTTGTTTTATTATGGAACATTTAAAACATTCAGAAAATGTATCATATATATATACCAGTGATTCTCGACCAGGGCCAATTTTGCTCCCCGGGGACATCGGACAATGTCTGGAGATATTTTTTACTGTCACAGCTGGGAAGCAGGTGCTACAGGCATCTAGTGGGTAGAGGCCTGGGATGCTACTAAATATCACAACAAAAATTTATCCAGTCCCAAATGTCAACAGTGTCAAGATTGAGGAAACTGATGTAGATTAAGAAGTATAATAAAGTGAATTTCATGAACCTGCTATTCAGTGTAACAACTAGAACATACTGCCACATTTACCTGTACCCCCTCTCCCATCAACCTGCCCCTCCATCAGATGGGCTCCTAACCTGAAGTTTTTTCTTGTCGCCATTCCCTTACCCCTTTCAAAAATAATATTTTGCATTTTTGATGTGTTCTAAAAATACTGTTTTGCTTTACTTGTGTGTGAGTTTTGTAAAAATGGTATTATATTGTTTTTTTAATGTTTATTTTTGAGAGAGAGAGAGAGCATGTGCGAGTGGGAGGAGAAGGGTGAGGGGCGGGGGGTAGAGAATCCCAAGCAGGCTCCACACTGTCAGTGCAAAGAGCCCAGTATTATATTGTTTTTAGCCTTCTGTGACTTGCTTTTTTCCACCAAGGTGTTTCTAACATTCATACATGTTGATCTATGTAGCTATGCTTTATTTCCTGTTGATAAACATTTCATTTATTTAGTTTGGGTTTTTGTGTGTGTGTTTTGTTTGCTTTTGCTGTTATGAATATACTTGTTATTTATATTTAAGGATTTCTCTAGAGTACTTAATAGATTTCCTGTCTCATAGTGTACATGAATGTTCAACTCCCTGAAGTAGTGCCGAATTATTTTCCAAAGTAGTTCTAACAATTTATATACCAGCAGTGTATTATAGCCCTTTATCTACATCTGCACCAACTTTATAATCAAGTAGAGTGGTATGTTGTGATCTAAATTTGCATTTTCCTAATTACTAATGAGGATGGATACCTTTTCATGGATTATTTGTGTTTCTCATCTATGAAATACCTACTTGTGACTTTTGCTTATTTTCTTTTGGTCTCTCTGTTTCTGTCCCCCACTGTCCTTCCCTCCCTCCCTCTCGTTCGTTCATTCTTTCTTTCCTTCTTTCTTTCTGTTCTTCTAATCTGAATATTAATCTTTTATCAGTCATGAGTGTTGCAAGAATTCCCATGAAAACATGGCTTATGTTTTCATATCCTTATGTTGTCTTTTTGAATAAAAGTTCTTAATTTTAATATTGTTGATCTTATCAGTCTTCTTTTTTTGGCTGGCCCTTTTGTTTCTTGTTTAAAAAAAAAAAATCATTCTCTCCTTGAGGTCAGAATGATATTTTCCAATACATTCTTTAAAAAATTGCTGGGATGCTAGGTGGCTCAGTCAGTTAAACATCCAACTCTTGGTTTCAGCTTGGGTCATTATTTCACAGTTGATGAGTTTGAGCCCCATGGCAGGCTCTGTGCTAATACCGCAGAGCCTGCTTGGGATTCTCTCTCTCTCCCTGTCTCTCTGCCCCTCCCTGTGTGCACTCTTTCATTCTTTTTCTCTCTCAAAATATTAAAAATAAATTTAAAAGTTATAAAGCTTGTCCTTTCATTTTAAATCTTTCATATATTAGAAATTGACTCTTGTCTATGCCAATCAATTGTCTCATCCCATTTTCTTCTGTGATCTGCCATGCCAAATCTCTCATATATCAAGTTTCCATGAATACAGAAGTCTACATCTGGGCTCTCTTTTCTGTTTCACTGAGGTCACTTTCTCTGTCCTGGTACCAATGTCCTACTGTATTAATTTCTATAGCTTTACAATATTCGATATCTGGTAGGACAAGTGTCCCTACCTATTTCATCTTCCTCACGAATGTCTTAGCTATTTTTCCCCTTTGATTTTTCATATACATTTTAGATTACTGGTTCAAATTTCATGAAAAATCCTGGTGGGATTTTCACTGGGATTGCACTGAAATTATAAAACTCTCTGAGACTAATTAACACCGTTGTGATATTGTTTTCCAATTTTTAAACGTGGTATATTTCTTCACCTGTTTGGCTTGTCTTTAATGTCTTTTAGTGGTTTTATTATTTTTTCTCTAAGCTCTTACATATCCAGGGCAAAGGTCCTTAAGTCTATTTCTATTGTCTATTATTTCTTTTGGTTCTTGCATATAGTATCTTTTTCCCATGCATATTTAGTTGTTTTTGACAGCGATATGCTAGCTTACCTTGGAATTTCATTTGTGGGATTTTTTTTTTTTTGAGGACTTGAATAAAGTAGGTTTCTTCAGAGAAGATTTGCATTTAATTCTGCTAGGTGCATTATTTTTAAAGAAATTAATTTTTGTATTTTATATAAGTATTGGTCTGCCACACAGATCTTGATTTTCTGATACCATTCCCTACTAAAAAGAACTAAGACTTTTTGGAGAAATGGCCAATTCTAAGTCTGGGGCATGGAAAGTATAAGATGAGCCAGGAATATCTTGTTGTGCCAGAACATTTTTTTACAAAGTGGTCAAAAAATGAGGGGATTATGTCAAAAGGATAGGGGGAGTAATTTGAAGAAATACCCACTAGCTAAAGATGTACAATTTGAGTAGAATTTGATTTATAACCAAAGCAAGTGATGTAGGTAACAGATTATAGGCCACTGAATAAGAATGCATAAGTGCATACCAAAGATAACTAGCTAGCTTGATAAGAAAGGAAGCATCTCCTTATAGTAGAATGCCAACTAATAACTGGAGAAGAAATGATGGGCTTAGAAAATCACTATTTTGCAATATGGTAGTGATTGGTTCAAACAAGAATTAACAATGCTAAACTAGAACAGAAAGTTTGATGAAAAATAAAAAATTTTCATAGTCTCAAAGTACATCTCCACAAATTACTTACTAGTTACAAAGGAAAAAATAGTAACTTTATAGGGGAAAAAAACCCAACTTGGCAGATACCACTTTCACCAAGTGATTAGAGTTAATATTATCAATAATGGCACTGACTGACACCATGGGCCTCCATGAGGCCCTGAGATGCACTGAGAAGGATACAATATCACTTATGCGGCTTTCCAGCAAAAAAAAAAAAAATCTCAACCTGAATCAAACAATGAGGAAACATCAGATAAACTCCATTTGAGGGACATTTGGCAACATAAGTGGCCTGTACTCTTTTAAAGGGTTGTAGGAGAGGGAAAATTTTCCTCTGTCCTCTTAGAGTCTGTGGATGAACCTGCAAATTGACAGCAGATTAATGGGAGACAAGCATATAAATTTTATTTGATGTTAAAAGTTTTATGTGGCATGGGGGAGGGGGCTCTATGGAAAGAAGAGAAAACACCCAAAGAAGCAGCTAGGCTTGGAGGCTTTTATACCATTCTGACAAAGAATGATAAATTTGTAGGGAAGTGATAAGACAAAAGAAAGGGGTTTCTGGACTCTTTAGGGGCAGTAAATTGTGGGATAAAATCCTCATAAGGGGAATTTATGCCCCACTTTCAGGCAGATACAGGGAGGCAGAAAGCTCATCCTATGTTTGCTTTTACTCAGTTGCCTTCAGCTCAATATTTCTTTATACCAGAGTGGCATATTTTGGGGTGGCATTTTTTTTTAATGTTTTTATTTATTTCTGAGAGAGAGAGAGAGAGAGACAGTGTGAGCAGGAGAGGGTCAGAGAGAGAGAGACACAGAATCCATAGCAGGCTCCAGGCTCTGAGCTAGCTGTCAGCACAGAGCCCAACATGGGGCTTGAACCCATGAACCTTGAGATCATGACCTGAGCTGAAGTTGGATGCTCAACTGACTGAGCCACCCAGGTGCCCCTGGGGTGGCATATTTTGATCCCCCTACTAGGTCAAGAATTTAAAAGGCAAAGAAAGACTGAGGAATTGTTCCAGATTAAAGAAACTAACAGGATATGCCAACAAATGCAATACATGGTTCTACATCGGATTCTGGAGGAAATGGAGCTAAGGAACAGGACTCAGACAATATGTGAAATTTAAATATGGACTGTGGATAATTGCACTGCTGTTATGTAAGAGAATACTTTTGTTCTTAGAAAATACAAAATATTTAGGGGCCAAGAATTATGATCTGTAACTCACTCTCTATGGCTTCAGAAAAAAATAGAGAAAAAATGAAAGGCAAAATGTTGGCATTGGTGAGTCTGTTTGAAGACAGTTCATTCTACTATGTTTGCAACTTTTTTTAAGTTTAAAATTATTTCAAAATTAAAAGTCACCCCCAAAATTGAGAAAAACCTGGTGTTTCAGCAGAGATAGTATAAGTAGCACTAACCTAGTATGTGATCTCTGTTTGCAAATATTTCACACGTGTTTGAGAAGAATGCAGATTTCTGAATTGTTGGGTACATGTTTTTACATACGTTCAAAAATTCAAGGGTAATTGCATTATCCAAATCTTCTTTATATCTTTTATGTCTGTTTCACTTATCAAAAGTGTGTTGAAATTGTTCACTATATTTTTGATTTGTCATAATTCTGTTCATTTCTGCTTTACGTACTTTAAAGCTATTTTCATTAAGTGCAAATAAATCTAAAACTGTTCATTATTCCTTCATGAACTTTAGATTTTACTTTTGGAGGGTTGCTCGCTGGCTCAGTTGGAGGAGTGTGCAACTCTTGATCTCAGGGTTGTGGGTTCGAGTCCCACACTGGGTGTAGAGATTACTTAAAAATAATATCTTTTTTAAAAATCTTACTTTTGGAATAATTTCCTTTCTTTTTTATTTCATTTTTAAACTCACTTTTTTAAAAATTTTTATTATTTTTTAATTTATATCCAAGTTAGTTAACATTTGGTGTAATGATGATTTCAGGAATAGAATTTAGTGATTCATCACTTACAGATAACACCAAGTCCTCATCCCAACAAGTGTCCTCCTTAATGCCCCTTGCCCATTTAGCCCATCTCCCCACCCAAAGCCCCTCCAGCAACCCTCAGTTTGTTCTCTGTATTTAAGGGTCACTTATGGTTTGTTTCCCTCCTTGTTTTTACATTAGTTTTGCTTACCTTCATTTATGTTCATCTGTTTTGTATCTTAAATTCCACATACAAGTGAAGTCATATGATATTTGTCTTTCTCTAACTTATTTTGCTTAGCATAATACACTCTAGTTCCATCCATGTTGTTGCAAATGACAAGATTTCATTCTTTTCAATTGCTAATATTCCATTGTGTGTGGGTATATATATATGTGTATATATATATATATATATTTTTTTTTCTTCTTTATCCATTCATCAGTCATCGGACATTGGACATTTGGACTTTCTCCATACTTCGGCTATTGTCCATAGTGCTGCTCTGAACATTGGGGTACATGTGCCTCTTTGAAACAGCCCTCTTATAACCTTTGGATAAGTACCTAGTAGTGCAATTGCTGGATTGTAAGGTAGTTTTTTTTTTAAATTTTTTTCAATGTTTTATTTATTTCTGAGAGAGAGAGACAGCATGAACAGGGGAGGGTCAGAGAGAGAGGGAGACACAGAATCCGAAACAGGCTCCAGGCTCTGAGCTAGCTGTCAGCACAGAGTCCTACACGTTGTTTGAACCCATTAACCATGAGATCATGACTTTAGCCTAAGTCGGATGCTTAACCAACTGAGCCACCCAGGCCCCCCTCGGTAGGGTAGTTCTATTTTTAATTTTTTGAGGAACTCCATACGTTTTTCCAGAGTTGCTGCAGCAGTTTGCATTCCCATAATTTTCCTTTCTTTTGAAGTAAATCTTTTAGAATTTTCTTTAATGTAGGCTAATCAGTGGCAAATCTGTTTTTGTGTTTTAAGATAAACTCTCATTGTTGAAAAGTAGACTTGCTAGGGATGTAACTCTAGATTGATGCTTATTTTTTCTCAGAACTTTGAGGATATCATCTCCCTGACTTGTCTTCCATTTGAGTTTTACTGGGCAAACAGTTTGTGAAGTCTGCTTTTAGCCTAATTGTGGAGAAATTTGCTTTTAGACTTACTGTCTTCCTTTTGTAGGTGATCTCTTATTTTATCCTGATGCTTTAAAGAATTTTTGTTTGCCTTTACTGTTATAGCATTTTCACTTTAAGGTGTGTGGTGTGGGTTTCTTTTTACTTACACTGCTTGGTATATATTGTGCTTCCTCTGTGTTATGAATAGTGTCTTTGGTCATTTCCTCTTTGAATGTTGCCTCTATTCCCTTCTCTCTCTCTGGAACTCCAATGAAAGACTATCAGAACATGTCTTTCTATTATCTACAGCTCTTATCCTCTTTTTCATATTTCTTGTCTCCTTAACTTTCTGTGCTGCTTCCTAAATAATTGCCTCAGCTCACCCACCAGTTCTCTAAGTCTGTCTTTTTAAAAAAAATGTTTCTTTAGGGGCACCTGGGTGGCTTAGTTGGTTAAGCGTCCAACTTTCGCTTGGGTCATGATCTCGCGGTTCGTGGGTTCGAGCCCCGCATCGGGCTCTGTGCTGACTGCCAGCTCAGAGCCTGGAGCCAATTTCAGAGTCTATATCTCCTTCTCTCTCTGACCCTCCCCTGCTCACGCTGTCTCTCTCTCCTAGAAATAAATTTAAAAAATATTTTTAAAAAAATAAAAATAAAAAAATAAAAAAATGTTTATTTATTTTGAGAGAGAGAAGGGGAGGGGCAGAGAGAGGTAGAGAGAGAATCCTAAGCAGGCTCTGTATCATCAGTGCAGAGGCAGACACAAGGCTCAAACTCACAACTGTGGAATCATGACCTGAGCTGAAATTAAGAGTCAGTCACTTAACTGACTGAGCCACCCAGGTGCCCCTAAGTCTGTCTTAAGCTACACATCCCTTACCTTTTTACTGCATATACAAAAATGTGTGTTTTTAACATTTCATGAATAAATGTTTCATAAATTTAAGCATGAATAATAATAACACAAAGTAGAAATTCAATTGTAGTTAAAATTATTGTCATTACTCTTATTCATTCTATTATTATTATTATTTGCCCAGTAAAACTCAAAAAGTAATATAAAAATAAAACAATAGACATCTTCCATTCAGTTTACTATTATTTGCTCACTCTACATAATTGTTAGATATTGAGTGTTTACACTGAGATTCCTCTTCCTCCATTTTTTTTTTTTTTTGTTCTTTTCAGAGTGGTAAAAGGGGAAGTGAGTAGGGAGATTTCCAATTGACAAAGGAAGAAAAGGAGGAAAAATCCTATTGTGCTAGGTCACGAAACCCCATAGGGTATAAACTGAGTGCATTTTTGGAGGCAGATGACAGTGGGTGAGCATTAGAGACTTTGTCTTAAAGAAACTAATTATAACATGTAGTGCCAGAGCCTTTTATTCACAGTGAGCCCTGGTGTCAGCAGCGTCAGCGGGGGGCCTGGGGCAAATAGTTAGATTATGGAAAACATACAAGTAGGACGCATTGATTATTCCCACCCTTTACAACCAATGCTCTCTAGTCTCCTATTGTCTCTTCTTTCTTTCTGTCACCTTTTTAGACCTCAAAAGATTCTATTAGCAACTTTGGTGAGAAAATTTAATGTTTTACATAATTACATTTTTTGGTTTTGTTTTTACTTTTTTGCATTATGTTAAAATACATATAACATAAAATTTACCATTTTAACCATTTTAAAATGTACAATTCAGTGGCATTGAGTACATTATTGTACTTAACCATCGCCATTATCCACCTCGAAAACTTTTCATCATCCCAAACTAAAACTCTGTACCCATTAAACAAAGACTCCCTATTACTCCCTTCCTCCAGCCCCTGGGAACTACTATTCTAGTTTCTGTCTCCATGAATCTGACTCTTCTAGGCACCTCATATAAGTGCAATCATACAATATTTTCCTTCTGTGTCTGGTTTATTTCATTTAGCATAATGTTTTCAAGGTTCATCCATGTTATGGTAAACTGATTTTAAAGAAAGATTTATTTTGGCACACAAAGTGTTCCCTTCCAAACTGACTTCAGGCAGCTGCTGGTTTAGGACTATGAAAAGTTGCTCTTGCTTGAGAGAGTGCAGATTTCCTGCTGCAAACTTCCAAATATAAAGAGTGGCCCAGGGAAAAGCAAATGGAAATGTCATGTCACTGTCATACATTATGTCATTCTGAACTAATTTCAACAGTGAAAAATGAAATACTGACTCATTTCTCCCAACAACATTTTTGTATGCTCCTTACACTAAACCTAAAACTCCTGAAATGGTTGATTTCCCCAGAGACTGCCTAAGGAATTTGAAGAATCTTTTCCTCTCTTTTGGAAGAATTTGTTCATGCTCAGAATAGAGAAAAGGTTAGGAAGAGAGCCAGAAAAAGCAGAAAACCTGGAGGCTGTTTCCTCTAACTTGACTGAAGAACCACAGTTAGAGCAATAAAATGACCCAGTGCATCTCTCCTTTCTGGAAAGACTCACTGGTTGATGCCATCAGGTCTTTTCCCAAGTGTAGGAAGTTCCCCTTCATCTACATGGGCTGCCCCAAGTTTATCTCCACAGAGCAGAAATCCTCTAAGAAGCCTAAAGATAAGAAGGGTAAGAAGAAGAGGTAAGAAGAGCCACAGGAATGAAGATTTAAGAACAAAACAGAGGAGAAAAAGGAAATAAGAGCTGGTTTCTTTCTGAACATAAATGTTCAGAATATTTTAAAGGTTTGCTTAAGGCTAGACAAGGGGTGGACAAAATAGATGATAGTCACACAACTTGTTTACAAAGCAAATTAAAAAATACAATAGCTTTGAAAAACAACTGAAGAAAATAGGATGATGAAATTGAATAGTTTTTAAAGAACAGTGCTTACACCTAGAAATCATCTTCTGTTTTTCAAACTTAAGGTGCACAGAATCATTTTCTTACCAATGCACTGATATTTATGATACTTGTGGATATTCCAGGTACAGAAATAGAATTGATTTAGGAATTCTGTTTGTCTTACAAGTGTCCCAAGTAGACACATGGGCACTCACACGCCTGCGCTCACTCTCTCTCTCTCTATATATAGGTATATGTATAAATATTACAAATATGAATAAGTAGCCTTAGACTCTATATATTTGTTAGGTTAGAAGTTTTTTGTTTTTTTTACATCTATTCATGTTTGAGAGAGAGAGAGAGTGTGAGCGGGGGAGGGGCAGAGAGAGAGAGAGGGGAAAGAGAGGGAGAGAGAGAGAGAGAATTGGAAGCAGACTCCAGGCTCTTAGCTGTCAGCACAGATCCCAATGTGGGACTTGAAACCCACGAGTGGTGACATCATGACCTGAGCCGAAGTAGGACGCTTAAACAACTGAGCCACCCAGACACCCCAGAAAGGTTTTAATCTACTGCTAGGTGAAGCTTAAAAAGAAGGACTCAAGAAAATGCCAGTAAGGTACCCACCATACAAATGCAAATGGAGAACTTCAACCAAATATTAGCATATTATTCTGTAACACAAACACCTTATGTTACTTTGTACTACTTGCATAATGGCCTTAATGTCCAGCTTTCTCCAATATTTTACATGATTTTGTACACTGTTCTAGTGGAGCAGAAGACAAAGGACACTAAGAAATTGTGTGACAAAAGGACTTCCTTCTTGTTTCCCTACAGCCACTAGTATGAAAAAACGAGTTTTTTCCAAGCAATGAAGACCTTTGGAAGGGATGAAAAAAGTGGACTACAGGTTTAAACCTGATAATAACTATGGTTTTGAACCTTATTTAAAATGCCATCAGGCCTTCTAGTGGCTTGTGAGCCCCTGGGGTTTCTAGAAGGTATTAGAAGGGGCACCTGGGTGGCTCAGTCAGTTAAGCATCCAACTTTGGCTCAGGTCATAATCTTGTGGTTCGTAAATTTGAGCTCTGTGTCAGGCTCTGTGCTGACAGCTGAGAGCCTGGAGCCTGCTTCAGATTCTGTGGCTCCCTCCCTCTCTGCCCCCTCCCTGGCTCATGCTCTGTCTCTCTGTCTCTCTGTCTCTCTCTCAAAACTGAATAGGGGTGCCTGGGTGGCTCAGTCGGTTAAGCATCTGACTTTGGCTCAGGTCATGATCTCACGGCTTGTGGGTTCGAGCCCTGTTGAGCTCTGTGCTGACAGCTGAGAGTCTGGAGCCTGCTTCAGATTCTGTGTCTCCCTCTCTCTCTGTCCCTCCCCTGCTTGTGCTCTGTCTCTCAAACATAAATAAATGTTTTAAAAAATTAAATAAACATTAAAAAAAATTTAGAAGGTATTAGGGTATTCAATAGATAGTTGGCTCAAGTCTTCAAAAACCAGTACATTTCCATTTCTATTTTATATTAGTTAATATACAATTACATTTGTTTTACACACACACACACACACACACACACACACACATTTTTTTTTTTCATTTCAAAATGAAATGGTTTAAGACCTTTCAAGCACATATAAACATCATGGGTGGTGGCTAGAGACCATTTGATGGCATTCACTAACTCAGTTTCCTAGTTGGCTTATCTTATAATTGACCACTGCTAGCAAACAGGATGGTTTTTAACCATTTGACAGTATTCTACTACTTTTATTTTCCTCCACTTTTCCTCATACCTTTTATATCTGTTGCTTTAAAGACAAAAAGTAAAAATTTAAAAAAAACCCAAACTACGTGGATTCTAAAATACAACCTGATGAGGAGCCTTAAAATGGCAATAATTCTAAAAATTCACCTCAAGATAATAGTCACCAGATTCTTTTTTCTAAGTTTATTTTATTTATTTATTTTCAGAGAGAGAAAAATGTATATTATTAGCAAAATAAATCTTACCCCTTACTGTCCCTCAGGAATTACACTCCAGTTCGACTACTTAGGAAATAAATTTTATATTTCACCCTATTTCATCTATTTTGAGATGCACACTTTCCGCTAAATCAGGGTGTACCTTATAATCAGTAGTGTCTTACCAAAGCTGTCAGCCAGGCTGCAGTTATGACTGCAGCTACCATTGCACATGTGCGAACATCAAATGCCAGCATCAAAAGTTGCAGAATGGATGTCAGTGACTTGGAAGAAAGTTTTGCAAACAGGAGAGCTTTTTCCCCCCTTCTTTTTAACTAGGAACTGAATGGTGGTGGAGAGGGAGTTAATCAGACATGTTTAACAACAGTCTTTAAGGAGTCAAAAGTAGGTTAACTATGTAACTGCAAGGTCAGTTTAGGAGCCCAGAACCAATGACTCTTAGTTTTCTTATGGATTATTTTAAGAAATGCTGCATCATCAAACTCCTGATATAGAGGATGATCCCATGGATAAAAACAGACATCAAAGAGTCTGAGTCAAATGCTGAATGTAAAAAAGTTTCACGAGTACCCAAACCAATTTATTTTACTTACTGTTCCATTTTTGCATGTACAAGTATGATATGTGGTAAAATAATCCTTCTAATTAAGTTTATAATAACCCTTGCTATAGCTATGAAAGAAACATTCTGATTGTGTTATGGTTCAACTTGCAGGATTTTTTTCTTAATCAATACCTATACTAATGGTGCCTCTTACAAAGATAGCATTATAAAATTTTTTTTTAATGTTTATTTATTTTTGAGACAGAGAAAGACTGAGCACAAGCTGGGGAAGGGCAGAGAGAGAGGGAGACAGAATCTGAAAACAGGCTCCAGGCTCTGAGCTGTCAGCACAGAACCCAATGCAGGTCTTAAACCCATGAACTGGGAGATCATGACCTGAGCTGAAGCCAGACACTTAACCAACTGAGCCACCCAGGTGCCTCCAAAGATAGCATTTTTGATTCTGTGAAAGAAAGTAGTCAATGTGGAGATTCAATACTTTCCCCTCTTCGCATAAAATGGATAATGAACTTGAATGAGTTGAAATGTTTATTATCTGTATTGTGTTCCTAAATGCTGGTTGCAGGTCATTTTAACAAAAAGCTGCAGGCTGTGCTTATATTTCTTTTTCTTTTCTCTTTCCCAAGACTTTTAATAGCATATGGTCCCTATTTAACTCTCCAAAATATTTACCGTGTGGAGAAATACTGGTAGTTCAGTTTTGCATGTATGGTTTCCTTAAAAGTGTCCGGCTGACTCTTGTCTCCTTTGCTAGGGGTGCAGGCTGCATCTTTATTGAAATGTTCCAGGGTCAACCTTTGTTTCCTGGGGTTTCCAACATCCTTGAGCAGCTGGAGAAGATCTGGGAGGTAAGGGAAGAATTCCTCTTAGGAAGAAGAAATATCTGCAATTTAAACTTTGAACCAAATTCGCTTTAGAGACAGTGAAGTAGTCCATCTGCTTTGAGATATTATGCCTCATAGTAAGGCTGTGGAAACTGTGGAATTTGCCACAGGTGGAAGCACCTAGAGAATGAAGATGTGGTCAGGAAACCCCTGTTGTCCTGTAGCAGCCCCTGAGTCTACCTGCCCACTCTCATTATTTTCTCAACTTCCCAGGACAATTGCTGCTGTGGCTACTTAAGCACGTCCCTGCCTTGCCACCCTCAGCTCTAATTCTACCATGCATTTGGTCGTCTGTCCTTGTCAACAAAAGATGAGATGTTACATATCCACAGAACCCTGATGAAACAACGGCTTACCATGTTAGTGTGAGAAAAGCATACTATTTGTGCTGCTCTTTCAAAACCGAATTCCTAAGGTGTGAGGTGCTTTTCTGTGTGTGGTTCCATTTCTTTCCTTATTATTTATCCTGGCCTTATTTGCACCATGATGCACTTCATTCTTTTGTCTCTTGTAGCTTATATGCTACATACTATAGTCATCTGTATATATATAATTTTTGTGGTGATTTTTTGTCATTGTGGTAAAATACACATAAAAATTACTATCTAACCATTTTTAGGTATATGATTCATTAAGTACATTCACTGTGTGCAGAATCACCACCATCCAGTTCCAAAAGTTTTTTTATCACCTGAAACAGACGTTCTGTATCCATTAAACATTAATTCCCATCTTCCTTCCTTCAAGCCCCTGGCCTGTCTCTACGAATTTGCTTATCCTAGGTATCTCATATTAGGAATCATACAGTCAGTATTTGTCTGATTAACAGTATTTATTCCACTTTTGTTTGTTTGTTTGTTTTAAACTTATTTTTGAGACAGAGAGAAAGCATGAGCTAGGGAGGGGCAGAGAGAGGGGAAGTAAGGAACCAAAGCAGGCTCTGCAGTGACAGTAGAGAGCCCAATGCAGGACTTGAACTCACAAGCTCGTGAGATCATGACCTGAGCCAAAGTCGGACACATAGCCAACTGAGCCCCCAATGCGCCCCATATTTCACTTATATTCTAAAGGTTCATCCATGTCGTAGTGTGTGTCAAAGTGCTTTAAACTATGCTGTTGTTATCCCAGATCCTGCTCCCTTTCAAGTTTGCTTGCTTCAAGCAGGCATCTGGAGCATTCTTGATAATGAGTTTCTTGAGAGATATTGCCAGAGTGGGGGGTTTGTGTGTAAATGAGGAAATTTGTCTCCTCTTGAACTGCTTTACAATTTTGAGGTAGAGACACGGTTTTGTTATCACAGTCACTGTTCCACGCTCTGAGGACAAATTGAGAACATTCAGCAGCGTGTTGTCTTCTATACTACTTTGTTTAAGCAAGTTAGAAATGTAAACATTACAAACAACTCCGGAATTAGTGCTTCATTTAACGTTGTCTACATGGATGTAAATAGGAAATCTCTTTCAGGTTCCGTGATATTTGATGTAGGAGTTGGTTCTTTGAAAGCAATAGGTCCAGGGTGCCTGGGTGGCTCAGTCATTTGAGCATCCAACGCTTGATCTTGGCTCGGGTTATGATCCCCGGGTCATGGGACTCAGCCCCACATTGGGCTTTACACTGAGTATGGAGCCTGATTAAGATTTTCTCTCTCCCTCTCTCCCTCTCTCTGTCTGTGCTCCTTTCCCCTGCTCATGCTGTCTCCAAAAATAAACAAATAAATAAACAAACAAAAAATTAAAGCAATGGGTCCGTTCTACTCTCCTAATCTTTAACCCCAATATCTCTTACATTTTTGCCAAGATCTCACTCTCACTCTTAGGAATGAAAACATAATGAAAAATCCCGAATCTTTATTTTGCCATCTTTCTAAAATGCCTGTGTGTGTGTGTGTGTGTGTGTGTTCATCTGAATAGCTGTCACCTCTTTCTGATCAACTTTTTAGAAAGTGAATTCTTATAACACGTGTTTTTGGCAAATAATCCCAGATGTAATTCTAAAATCAGAATAAAATAATCTATGCAAACTTTAAGTCCACTAATCAAAATGCCTTCAGTTTCCATTCCAACAAAGGCAGAAAACAGCCCTGTTCAGTTCACTATGTTTTCAAACATAGCACTCACTGGCTGCCTTTTAAGAGACTTCAGGGAGGGAATAAATCAACAATTTCGGTTTTCAGTTTCCCAGACAGTGAAGTGGAGATTTAGTAATTTTCTCAACTGAAAACAAATTCAGTAACTTTCAAATAGAAACTGAGCATCAAATTTCCAAATGAAGGAGATTGAATTTTTAAACTTCAAAAAATTGCAAGCTTAAAGTTTTTAGTATAATAAGTTGTTTGGTATCCACTTTTTTGACTTTAATTAAACATAATACAAAGTAACCAATAATTCTAGTAACTGTTACCTTAGAGAAAATATGGATGTGGTCACTATTGATTGCCTTTGTTGCTTTTTCTTCATTGTCTTTGCATTCTTTTCATTGTGCTTTGCCAGCCACCAGTATGGGTGCCTGTGAATCACTTGTTTACATGCACATCTGTGCAAATATATAAGACGGTAGGTTAAAAAAGAAGAACCAGCTTCCCATCCTCTCCCCCTCTCCCACAAAAGAAGAATTAGTCCAGTTGGTTTTTCAAAATGGATTCCAGGATTCTTAGTGTTCCCTCAGGCTCAGAATGGTTGATAGGAAAAGCCTATAATCCTCTCAGTAGCTTTTCAGTTTGTTTAGGGAATGGATCAAAGAAAGATTTTCCTGGGTGGCATGATTTTTTTATTGTATGAGAGAAAATAGCACTTCAGTGTCTTTTGTTTGAAGACAGTCTTAGCCAGCACCACAAAATGTACCTCTCAGCCAGAGTCCTAGTCAGCAAGCTGGTAGACATTAAGATTCTGAATTCTTAATTGATTATTATTAGTCATTGTTGGGCAGTTGACTTCCTGCCATAACAACTGGGCTGGTATCTATATCTTGCATTTTGTAAATGGATTGATTAGATTCTTTCTATGAGAGATGCTTCTAAAAAGGGTTATACTGAGATATGCTTCTAAGGAGAGTTATATTGGGTAGTGGTGTAGTGAAAGCTACTGGTACTTCACTAATATTTTGCAAAAACTATGTTATTTTAGCTCCCAGATATAACTGACAGTGGGCTTTTAAGGTTAAGGTAAAAGAATGGTAGAATCATGCCCACAAAAGAACTCACAGTAAAAGCACTAACCAAAATCTGAAGTTTTGACTTTGTACTTCAACAGACTTTTATTTTCATGTTAATTACAAACTGGAGCTTCAATTTGGTAATCCAAAGCATAAGTGAGCTCTTTTTCAAGTGATGTTACTTTTTGAACCCACCAGTTAAAAGTCAAATACCATACTCCAAGCTGCCAGGCCACCAAGAAAACAAGGTGAGATGAATTTGGTAGAAAGGACTAGAGTTAGGTTTGGATCACTTTTAGCCAACATTCCACTGCCTAAAGGTCAGTAATCTGAATCCTTTTTAATTTGAACACATCGGGGAAACAGCTGAATGCTCATGCTGAGGCATAATTCAGGCTGAGTGTCTTTTGTTGTGTGTGTGTGGGGGGGTATTTTTTCATCTAATGTAAGGTAAAAGGACAGTCACTCCTGCTTCTTTATATTCCCAACTCCCAGAGTAGCATCCTGCTATTTGGTGACCATGCAATGGATAGTGATGAGAATATGACTTTAAACAAGGCTATGTGATCTACCTCAGAATAAGAACAAGTGAGTTAGTAAAGACACAGGCTCAGGACCTATATTCATGTTCTCCCAAGAAACAGAACCAATGGAATGTATAGAGATACATAAGAGGAGATTTATTATGGGAATCAGCGCATGTGATTATGGCTGAGATATGCCGTCTGCAAGCCGGAGAACCAGGAAAGCTGGCGGTATAATTCAGTCTGACACCAAAGGACTGAGAACTGAGGGGATGCTGGTGTAAGTCTGAGTCTGAAGGTCATAAAACCAGTAGCTCAGATGTCTGAGCAGAGGAGAAGATGAATGCCCTAGCTCAAGAAGAGAGAGAGAGAATTTGCCCTTCCTCTGCCTTTTTATATGGGCGCTCAACCAACTGGGTGATGCCTGCTCACGTTAGAGAGGGCATATTTCTTTACTCTTTACTCTGCTGATTCAAATATTAATTCCTTCCACATTTCATAGACACACCCCAAAATATTTTACTAGCTATCTGGATATCCCTTTGCCCAGTCAAGTTGGGCATCAAATTGACCATCACAAGACTTTAAGAATACACTACAGTTTTGCCCACGAAACTGCAAATGTTGGACCCTCAAGTTTCTTTCCTATGTACATCAGCTGGCATAATGTGACATATGTAACCAATTCTTCCCTATTCTCCCTTGATCTTTCACATCTCCTGCCTCATCTTCCTTTGTCTTTCTTTGGCTTTATATAGGTGTTAGGAGTCCCTACAGAGGATACCTGGCCTGGAGTTTCCAAGCTACCTAACTACAATCCAGGTAATATTGATTTGAGTTTCTGGAATACTCTGAGAATTAGCAATATGAGAGCATTTGCCACACAGATAGGGTGACCTTCTTTTATTGTTAACTCAACAGTAAAGATGGACCTAGATGAATTTTTAAATTCCTATATTCCCTGATAATCCTTTTATGAGAAGGACACTGAAATAGTAGTTGAGGTTAGATCAGTTCTCCAACTCTATACAACACAAGTAGCAAGCTGCATAAGAATTTGGAATGACTATTGCTGTGGAGTCCATATCCATTTCCAAATATCCAATGGCTCAGAAGAACTCAATAGATGGTCTCATTTTTTAGCCTTATGACTATTATTGACTTTATTTGTTAGGTTATTATACCTCATAAAGTATAAAAAGAAAGCTAATGTAACAGAGGGGAGGTAGAGGCTCATTAGGCCAAGGACTGGCCAAGTAAGATGTTTCTAGTTTATACAAGAGTTCCTCCATTGTCTCTAAGCCTAACACTTGGTCATTCTTGTCACTCATTTGGTCCTCCAAGACTGGCTCCTGGGAATGGATTTGGAAGTGTTGGAAGTGTTGTCTTTGGGGGAAGTCTTTGAGAAATGGTCCCAAGGCCATGCCAGAGAGATCAGAATACCCAGTAGTCATTCAAGGATATTGAGATGGAAGGAAGGAGACGAGCAATGAGCTATAGGATGAAGGATTGTATCAGAGGCTGGGGAAGCAAGAAATGGCTCTATCAGAGCTGGTCTCCATTGCTGGCAGGATTAAAGGGGAGGTAGATATATACAGATAAAGACAATATTGGGGTGATTATGGTCATTATGGCTTAAGCCAGATTTTCTAGTCTTTATATTCTTAGAGTGACCTATCACTAAATATGGACTTTCTCCAAATTGTTGTCATTACTAACTTTGGTATGAGATTATCCTAAAAGGATCTCATGAGAGCAAAAAATTGTAGGAAGATTTAAAAAGCAGTTAACGGGTGGGGAAAGGAGAAAATGGATGAAAGGCATTGAGGAGGGCACTTGAGGAGGGCATTGGGATGAGCACTGGGTGTTATATATAAGCAATGAACCACGGGAATCTACCCCAAAAAACAAGAGCACAGTTTACACACTGTATGTTACCCATTTGACAATAAATTATAATTAAAAAAAAGGAAAAGAAAAAAGAAAAAAGCAATTAAAAAGCAATTAAGCAATTTATGACAGGGGTGCCTGGGTAGCTCAGTCAGTTAAATGTATGACTTCAGCTCAGGTCATGATTTCACCACTTGCGGGTTCCAGGCCCATGTCGGACTCTGTGCTGACAACTCAGAGCCTGGAGCCTGCTTCAGTGTCTCTCTCACTCTCTGCCCCTCCCCCCCTCAAATATAAAAAAAAACACTAAAAATTTTTGTAAAAAAAAAAAAAAGGAGTCTAACAAACGACATAAGAGGCAGGGGATTTTTTTTTTCCTTCTTTTCTCCGTCATATAATACTTATGCTCAAACAGCTATTCATAGGGATCAGGCATCTTGGACTGACCAGGTTATGAAAGCCCTACCACAAGTGAAAGACTAACTGTTAAGTCACTTCAGCTGCCTTATATTATTTGCATTGCTAAATGGCCTCAGGGTCATTTATAAACAGTTTATCACTTCTAACTATTTTGCTTGAGTTTAGCACCTGAGAAAAATGCCACTCTGGCCATAAGGCTTGGAATAATGCCTCTTCCTTTTGGTCTGAAATAGAAAAAAGAACAGACTTCTCATAGAGACCATGGTACAGTCTGCAATAGTTCTGTCTCCAGTTGCCATGGTTTCTAGGAGAACTTGGTTCTATTTTCCCATCCTGCCTGTACCTCTCCTTACCCACTCTCCTCTTGCAGGTGAAAATGGCTCAGCTTCCTACCACGATTATGCAACCAGAAGTTTAGGGTCACAAATGGGTTATAGAAAACAATTTGGGTGATGTCAGTACTAAGCTGCCATGGTGGGCATATGCTATTTCTCCAAACTTCAAACGTTTGGGTTTCAGGTTGGCTCAGGCAAATAAGCAGTGATCCTAAACATAGAATGCCTTAGTGAGAACAATAATAATAGAAACTTGTTCAAAATGCTTCCCTGCCAGATTCTGTACTAAGTAAGATAACTGGGTCCCAATAAAACAGCAAGAAATATGTTGCATTTTTCATTTTGCTGTCATTTCAAAGTAATGTGCAATTTTTTATTTATGAAGAGAATTCTCTAGGCCCAACATCAATAGGGTTCATACTCTGCATTGTTTTTCTAGTAGGGATTCAATTTAATTCAAATAAGCCAAAAAATTTTGAACACACTACTATCTGCCAGGCATTATATTATGTGTTGGGTCCACACAGACAGATATGGTACATTCTTGGATCTCTGAGAACTTGGGTTTGTATTCGTTCATCTACACTGTCTCACCAGCTCTCCTTATTAGGGGTGGGGGGAGGGCAGCAGTGATCGTTTGTGAGCCCTGCTTCCATAGGTTCAGGCAGTGGGTAGCCATAGGCCAGGCCAAGCTTATGAAAGGAAGAGAGTTGTAAACTTAGCTACCATGAGGATGTCCAACTCTTAATTTGTAAATCTTAAAAGTCCAGCATGTCTTGAGCATGGGGTCAGGACTATTGATAACTCAATCATAGGGACTGTGTTTTAAAAGGGTTATCATTTTTGTTCTGGGACCATCCTCTTATATCAATTGAGAAGACCCTTTGAACTATCCCGCACCCACCCCCATCACTGAATGGCCACTGCTGCTTCCACACACTTGAACTCCAGTGATCAAGAGAACAGAAGAGGGTATGGGAGCCAGAAAAATATCACAGAGAGAACAGTAACAGTATTCGGGATGAGATTTCCATTCCTTTCCTTTTCATTCTAAGTAGTAGTAAGAGCCCCCAAACTTGGAATTCAGTCAGAGCCAAGAGCTCAGAACTTGGGAGCACCATCCAGTGTCCATCTCTGCCTACTCTACCCTTTCTCAGACCTTGTCTGGACTATGTCTAGGAGGACAATACAGTTTCTGTTTGCATAGGTTTAAAAAAACACTTGGTGCTGACTCACCTGGACAGGTTTGTCTGGCCACTTACTTGTTTTGTTGGGACACTGATGAGCAGGACTGTAGGTTTTTAGCCATCATCAATTCAGATTCGTGTACCTGATGAAATCTGGGCAAGGGAAGAGAGTATATAATTTTAGACACTAGGCTTCTTTCTTTCTTTCCTTCTTTCATTCCTTCTTTCTTTCCTTCCTTCCTTCCCTCCTACCCCCCATTTTAAGCAAGCTGGCTGAGAACTCTGTGTCCTCTACTTCAAAGGGCCAGTTGTCTTATTTTGATGTGGGCAGATTGAGAAGTAGGCTTTGAAAAGTAGGCTTTTTTTTGTTTAATCTTTTCTCCTGGGATAGCTTTCAGAGCAATATATCCAAGTGTCAGTAAGGGGGTTCTGACGAGCACAGATTCCCAGACTCTCAGCAGGATCATTCTCTAACAGAAATATAAAAGTGAAATATTAAAAACCCTGGAACGTGAACTCCATCTGCAGAGTAGCCAGTGGCTTGCCTGCTTGCACCATGGGAAAAAAAAATAGATCTTGAAAAAAGAGGGAGGAGAAAAAAGTGCTTTGAGTAAGAGGTTTACAGGTTTAGTAGAGCATAGTAACATCCCCTCAAAGAAGTGGGTGTTGCTCTGTGACCCCCCAAAATGCTCCACCTTTGACTCAGCCGCCAGAACACTCACCCTCTCCCCCCCCCAGAAACACCCCCTTTTCACATGCTAACTGAGGCGCCTGTGATTGGCTGAACAATAAACTGGTCACACTTGCTAAAGGCCTGCCATCTTTCACACAATTAACCAAGACATATTAATCAAACTGGCGGTGAACTGGGGCTGTGCTGGCCTCCAGCAAAGGGGGAGGGGAGAAGTTTTGGTGATCCTTAATAAGAGTCCATAGGAAGCAATAATAAAGAACGACATGCTGGAGGGGATTCTACTGTCAGAAAGTCTGAAAAGGTTAAAGCCCCCATTGATACCATCTCTGGGATGTACTACTGGGTTTATGGCAGAGAGGATCCCAGAAGCTTAGAGCAAACTGGATATTGGTCTTGGCGAAAATCCGCTCATACAAGACAGCAGTGTGAATTTAAAGGGTAGACCCCTATAGACAATTTTACAAAGTTCCCTGGTGCTCTTAGCTTCACCTCCAGCCTCCCTGCCCCCAAAATGTACTCAGGAGTTACTCCCCTTCTGAGCCTCAGGCACTTCGAATCCAACTAAGCCAACAGAAATAAAGCATATATAAGAACTAGAGAGCCACTTAGAATCAATTAATGCTGGCAGGGTGTTGTTCCTAAGCTAAATATTTGGAGGGCATAAAAATAATTAATTTTGAAAGAGAAGAAAGATAAGCAAACATTTATAATTTGAGTGGTAATATCTTCGTTCTTTTCTTTTCCAAATTCCCTTTAAATAGATTTTCCAATGGCAATATAGAGCTAATAAGATCACACCTTAGAGACCAGTTTGCTACAGAATCATGTAAGGCTTTTAGGAGAACCAACTAAATATTTAGACGTTTCTCAGTGAAAGTAAGCGAAGGCCTTACTCCTCTGGAGGTTGTCCAGTCACCATCTCATTAGATGCAAAGATCTCGTGATAAAGAAAAACTTTTTTTTTTGTGCCCACATGATTGCAGCCCAGTTGTGGTTTTTAATGTGTCATTGATTGTTTCATCCAACTCCTTTTGCTCTGCTGAAAGGGTCTGCCGTGGCTCTGTTTGCTTCCTTAAACACGGGTTTTGAAAGCACTCATGCTGTGTGAGCTCAAATCCTAGCATTAATGTACTGCTGGGTTCATTTCACTGCACTCAAAAGCGCTGAGTTTAAATCCCTCTCAATTCCATTTGAGGCACCAGAAGACTTTATCCTTCTCCACTAATGGTTCCAAGTTTACATCTAGATACTGGGGGTCAAGGACAGGAGAGGATTTAGAAATAACAGTGCATGACATTAGTCAATGCATTTGCCAAATTGGCAATTAGTTCCTGATGTGCGTGCAAAGCATTTTATTCCTGTCTCTTTGATGCCTATTCCCATTGAGAAGGGAATAGAGTCCACAGAGGCCTTCAAACTTTTAAAGAAATATCTGCTGAAAATCATGCCTGATTTGTGACATGAGCTCAGCTGCAGGGAAGCATCCGGGATTATCCTGGTTCTTTCAGCCCCAGAAAAGAACACTGCACATGGAAAGATTTTCCACTGGAGGAACTTAGTGGAAATCAAAAGGCAGGAAAGCAGTACTAAAAGCCCTGCAGGGACCCAGAATCAGATGTACTATAAACCATAGGCAAAAGGGTCCTACTGATGCCGTTATTTTCAGGACGCCTGCTTTTTCAACTTTTGACCACCAGGTGGAAGCAAGAAATAACGGGCATGGAATACCAACCTCAGAATTACATTAGAGCAATCCAACCTGACTCTTGAAATGTTTCAGTCTGAGCTGAAATCCGGTGTGAGAGCTTCATTTCATCTGACACCACAATGGGACAGATGATGATTGCAATCTAAAATGACCCTTGTCCCTATTGGGATGACAAAGAGCTACATGCTTTGGGCTCAGAGGGTTCTGAGCGTGTCTTTGTGTGTTTGCTGTGAACACAATGTAAGATCTGCATCAGCATCCACTTTGTCACATGAGCTGTTCGTCAAGGGAGTTATGCAGTGGGCTTAACTAGGGAAAATTACTGATAGGAGAGGTTTTAATTATGGACATCACCTCCTCATGAAACAGCAAGTCCAAGCTCCACTTTTTACTACCTGGGGCACTTGAGGAAGTTCCCTAATCTGCAAAGTGGGAGCAATCCTGTCATTTTAAGTGTTCCCACATACCAGGCACAGAACACACATAATTACTCCTCCTTACTACTGCCTACCAGGGTCCATGCTGCTGAGAATAGCACAGTTTTATGCATGAGGAGGCAGGTTTTCTCCCAGGTCCACCCAGAGGCATTTCCTAGATTGGAGAGGAGTCAATCCATGACCAAACCTTATTCTCTTTCCATTGGGCATGCTGCATCCCTCTGTCTCATTTTTCAGGGTGGTTCTGAGAAATAAGTGAAATTATTGAACCTTATCTGCCATGGTTCCTAACTTCTAGTAGGTGCACAAAACAAGTTAGTTCCCATTCTGTTTCACCCAGTACGGAAATTTATTCAGTGGTTCAGTGACTTACCAGTGTTCAGAGTCAATGCAGGTGTGTGAGAACTGAAGCTATGCCTGTTTGTCTGTTTAGTTTCCTTAGAATTCCTGGCTTCCCTCTAGATGTTAGGCACACCTCCCAGTGCCAGAACTGACTTCTATGTTAGCTTGCTTAGGCCTAAACCTTGCCCGAATTCATACTCTCTAAAAGCCAACCCTCAGTTTTCAAATTTCTACCTAAGTCAGTGTGAGCACCTGTTAAGACCATCTCTTGTGAAGGCTCCATTCTGCACCCCCCACTTAAACTACTGTGAGATGCCTGCCTGCTATGACATGGGCTCTTCTCTGGCAGAATCCTTAGTGTCTGTATGCTGTGTAATGGGTGTCTAGTAAAAGATACTAAATCACAAAAGACATCAGTATCATCTTTATTGACTTCACCGAAAGCCTAGTGTGGTAGAAAGAGTACTTAAGTTTTCTACAGAGCAAACTTGACCGCATCTAGTGCTTTTAATATTTAACACATGCCCCCTAATTGGCACATAGTAGTGAGTCAATACATATTAGTTAAAGGAAATTAGTGATCAGGAGTTAGAAAATGTGCAATTCTAGTTCCAATCACATCCTCTAGGACTCTAAGAGTCCTTGTTCTACATGCTTGGCCAAGGAAGTACATTATTATTTCTGGGTAATAATGACTACTGTTTATGGAGCACTAACTATGAGTTAAGCACTTTACTCACATTATTTTACTTTGATTCACAACAGCCTTATCACATAAGGGCAATGTTATCATCCCTACCTTACCCTAGGGTCACCTAGCCGGAAAGGGGATACTCCAGAATATCCAGACCTATTGGGTCTATATTCCAGCTGACTTTCCAGCTATCAAAGGGAAAATATGATGATATAGTAATTAAACAATGCCCTAGACTGGTGATCAGCTAATAACACTTTCCAAGTTCATCTCCAAATAATTATGTCCTTCTAACTAGACATGGTCTTAAAATCTGTGAGCTTGGTGACATGTTTTTGGAATGTAATGTGAATAGAGTCCCCATCCTGGGACTCGGCAGCCCTTGCTTGCTACAGCTAATCTGTGAACCCTGATTGGGCTCATTACCATTGCACTTCTGCAAGGCTGCTGAAGGCTCCTGGGGAGTTACTATTAACATCTTTATTAACCCGTCCCCTAAATCAGTCAGTGAAGTTCATTTAGATACACAGCCTACTTTGATCTTCATTAATAGTTTCTTCTAGTTTCTACATTTATTTTTAGTTTTCTCATCTTTAATTTATTTGGTGGCAATTATTAGTTTTTATTGAGAAGGACTAGATGATCTTAAAGTAGTTAAGATGAGGAAAAATTGCAAATGAGTGAAAGCAGGTAAAAAAAATTTTTTTAATGAAACCCTGCTATATTCCTTCCCAGTCCAAGAAAAGGGGCCTTAAGATCCCAAATATTGTGAAACTGGCTCAACCTAGAGTCTCCCTCCCCACCTTCATGGGCAGTGCCTCATTCCACCCATCTCTGTAAGGCACAGAGCAAAACATGCACGTAGGCCCTGTTGAGGTACTTTCACATTTTAAGGATAAAGTTTAGTAAATTTATTTCATTTTTATTTTTTATCCAGGCATCAATTTTTCATTCATTTAACAAATATTTATGAATGCTAGGTGTTAGGGACTAGGAGATTAAAAAATAAATAAGACATTGATACCTACCTTCAAAGAATACAGTCTAGAGGGGGAAAAATATAAATAATACAACTTGGAAAGTATTATTCTAGTAGCATCCCCTGGGAACCTCTGAGAACACTAGGAAAAAGGCACCCTTAGTTTGCCTGGGGAATTTAGGGATTTTTTTTTTTTTTTTTTGAGAGAAAGAGACAGAGCTGGGTCTCAAAGATGATGAAGTGGGCTTTCTCTAGGTGAGCAATAAGGGAAGGACATTCCAGACAATGGAACTGGGCACAAAGGAATAAGAAAGGAGGTTTAGGGGCACCTGGGTGGCTCAGTCAGTTAAGCAACTGACTTCAGCTCAGGTCATGATCTCACGGTTTGTGGGTTCGAGCCCCGTGTCGGGCTCTGTGCTGACAGCTATCTCAGAGCCTGGAGAAAGAAAAGGTTTATTTGATATTGTACCAAGCAGGTAAATTGCTCAAGGAAGCTAGAATGTTAGCTTTGTGGTGGTACATTGCTGGAGATTAACTTGGAAAGGTAGACAGGGACTAGATTGAGAAGTTCTTTGTAATCATCCTAAGGATTTGGACTTTGACCAATAAGCAAAGAGAAGACATTGGATAATTTTTAACAGGGAAATGATATGGCAGGATTTAAATTTAAAATTGCTTGCTAAGGAGGGCACTTGTGATGATCACTGAGAGTCAGATGTAAGTGATGAATCACTGAATTCTACTCCTAAAATCAATATTGCACTGTATATTAACTAACCAAAGTTTAAATAAAAATAAATAAATAAATAAATAATCATGATCAACAACAACAAAATTGCTTGGAATACTATATGTAAAATTAAATTGGTGGTGCAACTGAACTCAAGTCCATCTGCCTTATGCACAGGAAAGTCAATCACTAAGACATCAGGTATGCATCAAGGAGACCAGAAGCAATGTGGCAATGCTTTAGATTCTAGAAGATGGGGGTGCTTGGCTGGGTCAATTGGTAAAGCATGTGACTCTTGATCTCAGGGTTGAGTTCAAGCCTCATGTTGGGTGCAGAGATTACTTAAATATAAAATCTTAAATAAAATAAAAATTGGGGTGCCTGGGTGACTCAGTCAGTTAAGCTTCAGACTTCAGCTCAGGTCATGATCTCATGGTTTGTGGGTTTGAGCTCCACATCGGGCTCTGTGCTGGCAGCTCAGAGCCTGAATCCTGCTTCTGATTCTGTGTCCCTCTCTCTCTGCCCATCCCTTACTCACAGTCTATTTTTCTGTTTCTCAAAAAATAAATAAACATTAAAAATTTTTAATAATAAAATAAAAATCAATAAAAAAAGAATAGATTCTAGAAGACAAATAACAAGTCTCAACTAGAGCAGTGGCAATGAATAAGGAATGAAAGGTACAAATCTAAAAAGCATCTAGGTGGTTACAGTGCAGGGGAGATTGTAACTGATGGGATTCTAGTGGGTGAATGAGAGCCCCATTCACTGGCACAGAAAAGAAAAGCGAAGCAACAGATTTGTGGGGAAAGTAATGAGTATAAAATTGGAACATTTTGAGATTAAGATATCTATGGGACCATCAAATGTAGATATCTAAAAAGCAATCAGAAATACAAGCTTGTGATTATAAGAGTCCAATGTAGAAAACAAAATTGGAAGGAATCTGATTGAAATGATATTTGAAGCCCCCTTGTGAACTCAGTTACCCAAGGGAGAGTGTGAAGAGAAAGAAGACTATGATAGAGCCCTGGGGCACCAGTCCTGAAGGGTCAGGCAGAGGGAAAGGGGTCTTTGGAAGCTGAGAAGGAACAGCCAGAGGGGCTGGAGAAGACCAGGAGATGAAAATAATCATAATACCACTAAAATCATATGGTCATAAGCTCACTGGGGGACAGGCAATATGTGTCTGTGCATTCCCAGTCCTGAGCACATGTGATGGCCCTTAAACATTTGTAGAGACTATGGAGCAGTGGTAAATGTCAAATAATGCATCATCAAACACCATACACACCAAAAGCACGATCAAGCTATAGCTCAAACATCATTTGTGGAGGTGGACTGATGTTAAACCTGATACTCTCCCGAACCTCTGCCCCGGGGAGATGAAAGACTTGGATTATACCCATTCCCTTCACCTTCTCCACCTACCAGGAGCAAGGCCTGGCTTCTCCTTCATCTACAGAAACCATTACCTTAGGAAGAGGCTTCAGAGGATGGAATGTTTTCTTAGAATCCACAGAAAGTTTTGATACAAGGTTAGAAAAGTGATAAAGTATAAATGTGAGTTGGAGTGCCAGGTTCCAATGCCAAGGAGCACCCCTCATGGGCTTTCAGCACTCTGGTGACAAAGCCCAAACAGAATCTAAAGCCTGGTAATGCAAAGCATCAGAAGCGCCAACTTTAGACTCCTTGAGCCAAAGACCAAGGAAGTAAGCAGCTGTGAGGGCATGAGTATGGTTAAGGAGGAGGTGAGAGAAGAGCTACAGATTTTTGCAGTGCAATTTTAAAGTTACTGCTTGGGCTAACAACATTATCAACTATTTAAATATATGGTATCTTAAGAATGCATTGTATTTGGGAAATTCCAGAGGTGTAGTTCAGTAGGCTGCATTATAAGATAACCTTAGGGTGATTGTGGTAAGACTATAGAAACCAGAAAATGTTTTACCTTGAGCTAAGACTCAAGATGATTCTTGTGATGTTTTATCAATCAACCAGCAAATCTCTATTGACTTGAATCTGTTGTGAAATGAGCTTTCTCATTTCACTTACGAAATAAGATTTAAAGAAAAAAATGCATTATTGTATTATGGCAGCAACACTTCTGCCCTCATTTTAATTTTATTTCATTTACTTTGGAAATTAATATGTTTGGCATTTTAAGTTTCCCTTTGCAACTTTCTTCACTTTTCCTACCGCAAATTCCAAATGAACTCAAATGAGAACTCTTTTTAAAATAATTACAAAAGAAAAAGTAGAGAATTGTAGAAGGAGGAGATGGAGAAAATTTAGTCTATTGATTTACCATCATTTTTGGAAAGACAAGGGAAAAAAGCTACCTATAGACCTATTATGTTAAAGGCTACAGAAACCAGAGAAACAAACTTGAAATGGTGCTGTGTAGGATGCCTGTTTGTGGATCATTCTCTCATTGATCGTTTGCAGCTTAACTACTGATAAAAATCAATGGGAGAGAGGCAAGGTCATCCAGCATCAGGTTATCTGCAGGAGAGTGGGGGTGGGATGGGGGGGCGGGCAGGTTGCAAGCTTTGGGCTTTAGCTGTGCTTCAAAATAGCAAACTGATCGTACCCTGGACACATCAATCCCCCCATTTCAGCTACTGTAGCTACAAAACAGATGGGGGAAGAGAGTCAAGCACTGTCTTGCAAGATATGGAACCTCAAATTCAATGTTACATTGCCTCCTGGGACAACTCTCAGGCAGAATGTATGAGGACTGATCTTTCCCTTGCCATGCATCCTCTTTTACATCTTTGAAAAATATATTAAGTATGCATCAGACACTATGTTCTGCAATTTTTACATACATTGATTAACTGAATTTTCACAACTAGCTTGTTTGAGAAATGAGCCTCAGAGAAGTGTATGGAAGTCACTGATGAGTGGTGACTTGCTAGACCAGCACCTTCTGCCTTATTTAGTGGGACACTAGAAACATCTGGAGATTATTAAAGACAACAATAACAACACAATAACAGACCAATGCTGGGCTGTCCCCAGGTTCATTGAATCAGATTCTGCAAGGTGGAGCCAGGGTTTCCTTTTGGTTCGAAACTCTCCCAGTTGATTCTAACATACAGCTTAGCCTGAGAACCACTGTGTAGACCATGCTGCCTCTCCAAAATGAAAAGTGAAAACAAGACAAAAAAAAAAAAAAAAGGAATAAAACTAACATTTATTAAGCCCTTACCATATTCCAAGTGCTTCATCTTATCTAATCCTCCCAAGCAACTGGAAAAGTATTCCTGTTTTACAGATTTGGAAACTTCTGAGTTACTTAACCAGAGAGGTTAGTTTCCCTCAAATCCCAGAGCTCGCAAGTGGCAGGAGGGAGATTTGAACCCGTGTTTGGGCCTGTGTTCATATGACTACGTCACACAGCTAAGAAACACACCTCTGGTCCACGCTGAAGATTCAAAAGAAATCGAGTGGGGTTTGTAAGAACTAGAGCTTAAGGCATATTAGAATTTCACTGCAGTGCAATGGCAAGTTATTGAAGGAGAACAATAAGGCAGAAATAGCTGAGAGGTGAGAGTAGAGAGAAAAATATGGTACATGAGACCAGAGAAGAGGCAAAAAGAAAAGAGACAAAAAGGTGAGGAAATACTTATATTACACTTAATCATCCTTATTCTCATGACAACTCGGTGGAGCAGAAATAATAATTATCCTCCTTATGCAGATGGGCCTGTGGGGTCCTAAGCAATACCCTCAGGTTTCACAGCTGGTAAGTGGCATGGTATGGACTCAAAACCCAGGTCCTGGGTCCAAACCACACAGGGTTTACATTGCTCATCACTTCTCAAAGGAAGAAAAAGAAGAACAGGATTTATTTTTGTTTAATGCTGAGAGGCAGGCACTTTACATTCACAACCTCACAAATCTCAATGAATTCAATGAATCACTTTGTCCTTGTGGGATGAATCTGACCTCCAACTTGAGTTTAGGAAACAGGCTGGCCATGGTTATACTATCTTGCTTACGGTCTCAGTGAGGCTGACACAGCAGTTTCAAACCCCAGGCTCAGTATTTAAGCCCTAATTCAGCTAATTCCAAGCCTATGTTGTGAAAGAACAGCACTTACATTAGAAACAGCTTTAAATACTAAAGGCCCCAAAACACAGTGCATAGGGCTCTAGGACCAGAAAAACAAAACATGGGAGGGCACTGAAATGGATTTCCTTATGTTGGTTGGAAATTGATTTATTAAAAAAATATTTTTTCATTTTGTTTTGAGAAAGAGAATGTGCACACACACACGTAGGGGAGGGGCAGAGAGAGGAGACAGAGGGTCCAAAGGAATCTCAGTGGCATTGTGAGCACAGAGCCCAGTGTGGGGCTCGAACCCACAAGCAGTGAGTTCATGACCTGAGGCTAAATCTAGAGTCAGCTGCTTAACCAACTGAGCCACTCAGGCGCCCCTGGAAATTGATTTATGACTGAATGAGGAAATATTTTAATTTTGTTTGGCCAGAGAAGAATTGTAAATAGGCAGCCAAAAGTGGTTTGGAAATAAACATTCTAAACAAATACCAGATATTCTTATTTTTACTGGTTAGTTGTATTCAGGCATAATCATCTGAATAGAGAGTGAAGAAGTGATATATACAAGCACTTCCCTTTGTGCCTACCTGGGACTGTAAATCACCAGCAAAGTGGTTCTCATTTGATTACATCTGACCTTGAAAACTCCATGGAAATCACTTTCTTTGAACACTGGTTCCACTCTACAAAGTCTTAGCACTATAAATTCTATTTTTAATTGAACTTAACTTTTGAAGTTATAAAATCATGTTTTTTTTTTAATACATTTAAGAAAATAAGCATAGAAGTAAAGGGGTAAGCCCCAGAACCATTATCCCTACCAGATGCATAGTCTTCCAGATCTTTTTTTTTTTAATTTTTTTTAAATGTTTTATTTATTTCTAGGAGAGAGAGAGAGAGACAGCGTGAGCAGGAGAGGGTCAGAGAGAGAAGGAGTCACAGACTCCGAAACAGGCTCCAGGCTCTGAGCTGGGAGTCAGCACAGAGCCTGACGCGGGGCTCGAACCCATGAACCGCGAGATCATGACCTAAGTGAAAGTCGGACGCTTAACCGACTAAGCCACCCAGGCTTCCAGATCTTTTTTTTAATGCATATACAGACAATGAATATGCTAGTATTATCAAAATCATTTCTTTGCCCAAGTATGAATAAATTTTTTGTTGGGTAAACAGTCTTGGTGTATTCCATTCCTCTAAGAGCTGGAAGAAGAGCTCTTTTAAAAACACTTACATTTCAGGCCCAAGAAAATATAAGGAAGAAACAACATTTTAAGCGAGAGCTGAAATACTCTTTTCTCAATCTTGAGTGGGTAATAAAGGGATTTGATAAGGAGCATCAGTTTATAGCTCCTGCAGCATCTCTTGTTGCCTGTGCATAGAGGAAGCATTCAGTTAGTACTTCTTGAATGAATGAGAAATTGTCCCCTTTTCTGGTGGTTTTATTTTGGGTTAAATAGTGTTGATACCAGGAATAATAGAAACACATGTGTTCACATGTGAATGTTGTAAAGAGTGCTCCAAAGAAAATGACAAGTCTTATCATCATTCATTTGGAGTTATTCAAGCCAGAATTCACTTCCATTTTTACTGTAAGTGACATATAAAATTAGTCCCATCACTTTTTACCACTTTGAGCCTTTGAGACTTTACCTCATCATTCATCATGTGACTTTTTATGCATGTATGTGTGTGTGTGTGCATACACATGCACACTTTGTTCTCGCAAATGAATTGTAGGCTCCACAAGGTTGGGGAGGGTTCTTTTGATTTCTCCCCAGCACTTGGTACGTGTTCTGCACACAGTAGTTGTTAAATAAATGTTCATTTGACTTTAGTGAATATGGTGACCATATTAGTTTGCTAAGGCTGCCATAACAAAGTACCACAAACTCAGTGACTTAAACCACAGAAATCTGTGGTCTCACAGTGCTGGAGGCTAGAGCTAGAATTGAGGTGTTGGGGGCTGCCTGGGTGGTTCAGTCGATGAAGCATCTCATTTTGACTCAGGACATGATCTCACAGTTTATGGGTTTGAGCTCCACATCAGGCTCTGTGCTGACAATGCAGAGCCTGGATCCTGCTTCAGATTCTATGTTTCCCTCTCTCTCTGCCCCTTTCCCCACATAGGCTCTGTCTCTGTCTCTCAAAAATATCTAAATGTTTAAAAAAGTTAAAATTGAGGTGTTGGCAGAATTGTTTCCTTCTGAGGGCTCTGAGGGCAACTGAGAGGCCAAGGCCTCTCTCCTTCTCCTTGGCTTGTCTTGTCTTCTTCGTCTTCTTCTTGGGTCTTTTCACAACATCTTCTCTTACCCTGTATCCAAATTTTCCCTTTTTTTTTTTTTTTTTTTTTTTAATGAGGACACCAGTCATATTGGGCTAGGGACCATCCCAATGACCTCATCTTAACTAATTACAACTGCAATGACCTATTTCCATATAAAGTCAGATTCTGAGGCAGTTGGGGTTAGGGCCTTGACATACCAATTTTAGGGGAACATAATTCAACCCATGATAGTGACGTTCCACAGCATCATAAAAATCCACAATGAGAAGAGGCCTTAAACATTGCTCACTTAGCCTACCTGATGCCTGAACTTTCTTTGCCTGAACTCTCTTTGCCTGAACCCTCTTTGCCTGAACCCTCTTTGCCTGAACCAAGAAGAACATGTAGAATTTTTCTCTTAATTCTTTTAATGTTTATTTATTTTTGAAAGAGAGAGAGAGAGAGAGAGCGTGATCAGGGGAGGGGCAGAGAGAGAGGAAGACACAGAATCTGAAGCAGGCTCCAGGCTCTGCGCTGTCAGCACAGAGCCCAACATGGGACTTGAACCACTAACTGCGAGATCATGACCTGAGCCAAAGTCAGAATTAACCGACTGAGCCATCCAGGTGCCCCAAGAGCATGTAGAATTTTAATAATATTTTGACAATGGGAATTTAGGGTTATTTTTGGTTTTTAATGTGTTTGTTTGTGCTTTCCAGAGTGGTTCTCACTTCCTAAGCCTCAAAGTCTTCAGAACGTCTGGAACAGGTAAGCACCAACTTGGAAAGCTTATCTTTCAAGCAGGGTTAGAGGATCATTTCCCTGGACCTCAGTCCACTGTGAACTGTGAACACACAGCCCTCAGCACCTGGATCCCTGGGGCCACAAGCCCCAGGAAGATGCCTCTGGGAGAGCCAGCCACCTGTGAGTCTGTTAGTTTTTCTCTATGAACCATTTTACTTTCAGGGAGTTTGGTCATTAAAATTGTTTTGTGCCCCTCGACCATGCCAGAGGCCCTGAGAATGAGGGAGTGTTGGTCTGCAAGAAAACCTAGTGGGTTTATTATTCTCCAACACAGAGAAACCAAATAACATCATTGAGTGGCTATTGGAGGGGGGGGGCAACTTGATTCATGGAGGTCATGCTTTCCCAGGCCCTCTCCACGCAGTCTCAGCTCAGACCAGGGCAGACTTTTATTACCAGCTTTCAACAAATCCCTAGTTTCTTTTACAAAGTAAAACAGATAATAGAGACATTCCCGGAATAGTTAGCTAACTAAGCCGTGCCAGGCAACCTCGGGGCTAAGAAGAACTCAGTGTTTTCGGACAATGACCAATTACAATAACCAGTATTATTTGATCTGAGAGTAATTAGCCGAGGCTCTGTTCTTTTTGCTTCAGTGAGGAGGCAAAAAGGGCAGTGAGGAAAACATCAGAGACAGGGGGAACAAGCTCAAATGTCAAAGAAAAACACACTCTCGCAGGTGGGGAGAAGGAGAAGAGATCCTAACTGAACATTTGAACATTGTTCTTCCCTGAAAATGTGGTAGGGTTTAAACCAACCAAATTTTGTTTGATTTTTTTCATACTTACTGTTCATGTGCTTTAAAAATCTTCCCTGGAGAGTGAATATCAGAGCACAAAGAGGTCAGAACATAGAGCTGTGGGCTACCAAGGATCTCTTGTTGGAAGGGACAGGTGTCCTCTGGAGGGCTGCACTCTCTACTCTTATTTTCAAGCTCACTGTATCACCTGAACCCCCCCCCCCATTGTTTTGGAGACAGGTTCCAGGGAACCACTGTTTACCATTTCGTTCAAGGTGTGCAAACTTTCTCTTGCCTGTACAGTCAGGTTCCCTAGACCCAGCTAGAGATATGTGGGTTTTAGCATTGCCCAGAGCTTTCCTCCATCTCACTATTGGCTTCCAAAATAAATGGTAACTCCAAACCTAACAATCACCTTAATCCCCTATTGCTGCTGCTGGTGGCACTGTTGCAGAGCAGAAGAAAGTGCCACGAGCCTCCTGCTATCACGCCACCAACCCTTCCTTCTAGACCTAGCAGGACCTGGATCCACTGAATGTCCCTCTGGTTTTACTGACCACACAAAAGACCAACCACCTCTGCCCATTTCCTTGTCTCAACAATAACTTTGCCTTAGCTCAGACTTCTGGTTTCTTTTTGCTCAGGGCTTCAAATCAGGGAGCAATATCTAGTGATGTGCTGCTTAATACAATAGCCACTAGCCACATGTGGCTATTTAAATTTAAATTTAATTGTTCAGTTGCACTAGACACATTTCAAGGGCCCAATAGCCACATGTGAGTAGTGGCTAACATATTGGATGAGGCAGAAATAGAATATTTTTATCATGATGGAAAGTTGTATTGGACAACACAGGTCTATATTATCATATGAGAAAATTCTTAGCTCTGAGAACAACGTTGTCATTGAACTAACATTAGGCAGAATGATTGCAATGTGCCTAGCAAGGTGCTGAATATATTATTGCATTTATTCCTCACAAACCAAAGTTCCACTTCGAAGAGGTGGAAACTGAAACTCAAAGAAGTGAAGTAACTTGGCCCAAGTCACCAAGCCAAGTGGAGCCCAGATTCATCCGGTATACAGGTCTCTGTGACTTTGTCAGTTGAGTCAGGTTGCAAGTGTGATGGATAAAGAGGAGCTGAAAACTGGCTTTTCTACAAGATATCTGCAAGGTACAGAAGAACTGTGCATGGACCTCTGTGCATAAATGCACCTCAGGGCATTGCCTTGGGTTTGGTGGTGACCCAATCAACATGGGCCTAGTAAGTGCACACTCACTTGTTACATTGATTGGAAAATTAGAGACAGCCTTTGATGTTGTTTCTTCCTAGTATTGGATATATTTCTTATTGTGGGTTTCTGCTTTACCATGTCCTAAACTGGCAACATTAAAAAAGTACCCACTCTCCCGGAGCAATGGCAAAAAGGTAATTATTGAAAAAAACCAATGATATTTGAATAAAGCCTGCAGCTTAGTAGCATTGTGCCAATGGTAATTGCTCAGCTTTGATAATTTGACTATGCTTATGTAGAATGCTAACATTGGGGAAAGCAGGTGAAACATACAACTCTGTGTATTATTCCTGCAATTCTCCTGTAAACCGAAAATTACTTCAAAATAAGAACAAATAAAACTGAAAAAAGAAATTGAAAAAAAAATCCCTGCCCTTTTTTCTTTTTCTATGGATCTAGGGCAAAACAATAAAGAACCCAGGGGAACTAACAATGACCAGCCTTGAGCTGCAAGCAGATAAAACCTTCCACTGCAAAGGTCAGTGGCAGTAATGGCAATGGAGATTTTTATACTCAGAGCCAGGCTGTGCTGAGAAGTCAAGGTTATTGCCCCAGGCCTCTGAGAACCACCAGATTTCACATGTGTGCAGTGATGGCCAGTGGATGGAGCTTCACACAACCACAAAGCCCAATTTTCATTTTTTCTTATTGTTTATGTTTCTGTTCTGGACTTCTAAAATTAAATGTGGATGTCTTCACACCCGGCACTTCCTTTAGGATTGGTTTACAATTTTAATTCTTTTTACAACTTTCATAAGTGATGAAGTCTGTGGCAACTCACGTCTGCTGGAATGAATTTGTTTTCTGTGCACACAGAGAAAGGAACTCTACCAGACTGCTGGTGGAAATGGAAATTAGTACAACTAGCTCATAGTCTTAGTCAAAAACTCGAACATATTATATGTCCTTCAATCTGGGGATTTCAATTTTCAGAATTTATACTAAGGAAACCACTGCACAGTTACACAAAATTTCTCATTGAGGAGTCACAGCATGATTTTAATTGTAGCCTCTCACACTCCAATAAAAAGGAAACAACTTTGACAAGGGTCTGTCTATGGAAATTATGGTATGCCCACATAACAGAATGCTACGCAGCGATTAAAATTATGTCCTAGAAGATGATCAAAATAGTCAAGTACAAAAAGTAGGTTACAACAGCATGCAGAGTATGATCTCATTTTTTTTGTAAAACAAAAATATATCCACTTAAAAATAGAGGACTAAAGAAGAAAAACAACATCAAAGCAATAATGATCATCTTTGAGTGAAGGGGGTTATCTCAGAAGGATGGAGCAGTTTTAATTTTCTTTCTCTGCATTTTCTAAGTGTTTCTAATAAATATGTATTATGTTGTCAATGGAACACTTCTTGCTTCTGGAACTGTTACTAGAAGGAAGTGTTCATTGGAGGATTTTTGTCTTTATTAACAGACTCCCATTAATTGGGTAGGTGGGTTCACCTAACTCTGCAAGATGTTCCTGGCTTGTTTGGGATTTAACACCACAAGCCTAACACATGATATTTACTGACATTTAGCCTATGTGGAAAGATGCTGGTAGGCAAATTAACATTTGTTAATGTCACTTTCCCTCCCAACTTCGATTTCCAAAGTAGTGGTTGTAACCATTGAAGCTTTGTTCTAGCAAGAGTTAGAGGAGGTGGCAAGCTGTAGAAATGTGGTGATAAAGGCAGTGGATAGTAAGCAATATTATAGATGGCAGAAGGAAGTAGAATGATACAAACATGGAAATAAATTAACATTTGTGCCCAAAGAAGCAAGATTTTTATTCCTAGGGCTCTTTTTGCAGCTCCCAAATAAGAGTGCAACATGCCAATCACAAGGTAGAGATTATCAGGACGCTTCTTCAGATGGGGTAGTCTCACTACAAGTGCTGCTAGTAAAGGCTCATATTCAGGAGGGCATGGACTTGGTGTATACAGGGAAGAGCAACATGAACTTGGCTCATGGGATAAGGAGCAAGAGAAGTGTGCCGTAGCTGTCATAGCCTGGAGGCCATAAGACTAGAACAAACAGAGGTGCCAGGAAAAGCCTTGATACAACCTTGTGGGAAGGATTGGGGGAGAGCTAGTTAGTTGAAAAGAAAAGTCCTAAAAAAAAGAAGCGTTCATATTGCTGATCAGTACCTAGTCTCCTTTCTTTCATTGGCGTGGTGAAAATGGCCAGTTCTTCTTATATGAGATCCTTCTACTCCATAAGAAGCTCTATCAGCCTTTCCCTGCTTCCCCAGCTACCTCGTCCAAATACAAAGCGTATGCATACCATGCTAACACAAGTTCAAGTAGGTTTCCTAGTCTTCCTTATCCAATGAGATTGCAGTTCCTAAGCCCCGTCTATAGAGCAATTCTGTAACAATTCAATTATTGTGAGCCAATGGGTAGGAGGGTTGCGAGAACTAGCCATTCACTGGGGTGGGAGTGTGGAGGTGGAAGCTGATGCCCCCCTCACCATCAACACCTACCCACCCACCCCTGGAGTTTCATAGAGTGGGTTCAGGCCCCAAATTTGGCACACATCCCATCCTCCCACCTATAGTGAGAGTGGACTAGGTAGAGAATTTCACAAGATTTTTCCTTTAACGTCCTTCTAGGCTGATTATCAGACCTTAGTGATCTGTATCACCTTCCCCATTCCAAACCCCTGTTTCATTTTCCCTATAAACCTGTGCCTGGGCAGGGCACCCTGGATGCAGAAAATACCCTCCAGCCTTTTCTCAAGCCACAAGCGTGTTCCTTTCTCTTTTAACTAGTCTGGAAATTGGCAAGGACTGGGGATTTGCAAATTGTCCTCTATCATAAGTCTATGAAGTAATTATTCCTAGGTTTGAGGGTAAAGTTATCTGTTTGTAGAAACAGTTTTATGTCATGGGAATCAGCTACCTGAAAGTTTTTTTATGTAAATCTTATGCAAAAATTGGCCAGCTTACAGCTCTGGGCCAGAACTTCCAGCATCAGTGCATCAGGGCACCAGGAAAGGGAAGGTATCAGTTCTTTGTTGCTTTAGGTTGGTATGTATATTCAACATTAAATAAGCCCATCTATTTTTGCTTAATTGGGGATTTGCGTGGCCATGCAACTTCGTTCTGAATGTCAGACATCAGGCCTGCAGTTAATTGCCTCCTGGAATCTGCACACTTTTCTGTCTTGTGGCTTTCCACTTGTAAACCTGGCTGTGGGCTCTAGAGATGGGTGCACTTAAATGATTGGCACTAGAAAAGCAAAGACTTTCAAATGCTCTAAGTGAATAAGAAAATTAAGACTCATAAGTCCTGCAGGCTCAGCCCCTACCACCCTCCTAGCTTCAGGTCTGTCCCCTCTCTCGCTCTGTCCCAGGCCAGCCAACTGGCCTTTCTTCCCTTCCTTAAACTCACTCTTCTCCCTCTAATCCCAGGGTCTGTGTGAGCACCACAGATCTCAGCCTGCACAGCCTGCCCCTCCCTTGCCCTAATTCCTTCACTCTCAGCTCAAATGCTTCCTTCTCAGGGAAGCCTTCCCTGACCAGCTCTGACTCTAAGTCAGATATCTGGGCTTTTTCTTCACAGGTAATTATGTATCTCTATGATAATTTGGTTAGTGTCTGACTCCCTCTAGTCCAAACTGCCAGAAGGCAGATCCTTCCCTGTATCTTCCACAGCCAACCACCTACTAGCATATAGTACTTGCTCAACTAAAAGATTTGCTCATCTCCAAATTTACAATTCAACACAGATCAACTTGAGGATCTGTCCTTACTGTAATTTGGACACTTCATTATCTCTCTTTCTATGCTCCATCTCAGCAGGAAACCAAGCAAACTTCTTAAGTAATATCCTAGAAGCTGAGCTTCAGGAACACTGTAAATAGGGGTATTTTCCACCCAAGTGTCACCTTCCAAAATTGCTTTTCCTCCCTCCCCTCCAGGATTTGCCCTCGGAACATATGTCAAATTGGGCTTTTCTGTTTGGTGGGCACTGTCGCTCATAGAAGCATCCTTAATTACATGTTTCTGCTTCTATAATGATATTTCTGGGTCCTTTATGTATGTACGTGGTACCCAGAGCCAGTGGAGAGGTAGAAGCTGAATGAGAGCATACTGAGGATAGGTAAGAGTACCTGTGCGGGTATTATTTTTCCGCTTGCCATCAATTATACTAATCCCAGGATATTCTACCTGAAACACACTTCTAGGCTTCTCCTTTTCTCTCCTTTTCTTCTTTCCCCCTCTATTTCTCAGAAGGAAGACCTCTGGAGAAACTATTTTTCTCTTCCACTTTTCCAGGTTGGGCAGGGTTCCTGAAGCTGAAGACCTGGCCTCCCAAATGCTGAAAGGCTTTCCTAGAGACCGAGTTTCTGCCCAGGAAGCACTGGTTCATGACTATTTCAGTGCCCTGCCTGCTCAGCTGCACCAGCTCCCTGATGGTGAGTGAGGGACCGTGTGTGTGTGTGTGTGTGTGTGTGTGTGTGTGTGTGTGTGTGTGTGTGAAAGAGAGAGAGAGAGTACACATGTGTATGTACATGCACATGTGTAAATCTCAGTGTCTAAGCGTCTTCTCCAAGCACTGGAGAATCAGAATTTGCAACCAGAAATGAGCCTAGAGATCAGTGTGCCTGGGAGAAGCAAGAGGGGACCCAATCTTGCCTGAGTTTTCTATGAGATTCTCTAAAACTGAAAAGCACTGGTGGGTTGAAGTGACACAGACCTCCTTGTAATGATCCAAACATTTCACATATACACTCTTAGAAATTGGATGAGATGAAAGTTGCCTCTGAGTTGTTTGTTTTCGCTAGCATCTGCCAGGAGAAGCAAAACCAAAGTTTGTAACAACCCCCTTCTCTCTCCATAGAGGGTAAGATGATAGGTGACATGGAGATGTCACATGAGGAGAGCTGGCCTGTCTCGATTGGTAATTTGATGCTGCTGAAGGAAGTACTGGGGTGGGGCGCTGTGGGGAGGGGGGTGTCCTCCCAGGCCGGATGCCCACGGGGAAACACAAGTTACCCTGAAATCAGCCTTGCTGCTTGGGCCTGAAGTCATCCTCCAAATCCGAAATCTGCTGAGGGATCATGTGGCTGGAGCTCTCCTCATGTTTCTCAGAATGTGGCCAGGAAGGGCTAGGCAGAGGATGTGGGCAGTGTGGTCATGGCCTGGCTATTTGGGGGGGACCATGCTTAGGTAGAGTTTCTCTGGAAACATCCACCATTCAACTGAAAAAAAGTTTCAGAAGCCCTAAGCAGGAGTAAAGAAGGCTAATAAGGAAGGTATAGGGACTCCGGCTGGGAAGAGGGCACTAAGAAGGCATGCAGGGGTGACAACAAGGACAGAGGAGAGAGCTGCTGCCCAAGGGGCTTAGACATATGGTCCAGCCAAAAGCTCCATGGTCTGCAAACGCAGCCCTACGCAAATAGGACATTGTCCTGCCTCAGCCCAGAACTCTTAGATTGGGACTTCTTGAGGCATTTCATTATTAAAATGAGTTATTTAGGATCTCCAAAAATAATCATAATCATAAACTGGGGTTAATGTCTTACTTAACCCTGTAGGAAGAGTTAGTCATCAGTATTTATTAAGTCGCCATTAAGTGTCAAGAACATATTAAGTGCTATAAAAATTGAGGGAAGAAAGAGGCTTGTCCTTGACCGCAAGGATCCTACAGTGTGGGAGGAAAAGAGGGTGAGGAAGAGGAAACAGGGCACCTTTGTACACATATTAGCACAAATCATATCTAAACAGCTCAAGTCTGTACATAATCAGCCACAGATGTTCTGAGGATATGTGTATGCTAAAGGCAATTCTTTGGAAGAATTAGAATAACTCACATGAGATGGATTGGACTGGAGGTGAATCTGGATTGGAATGTGGAAGGAGGGTAGGGACACTGGCATATGTGTGGAACAAAAGATGTTCCAGGCAACTACACTTCTTACCCGCTTTCCAGGACCCTCATTCCCACTGTACCCTCATCTGCTCCCCTACTCTCATCCTGATACACTGTCCCCGATCTGAGCCCCTAGAGCCCTCTTTAGCTTTCTTCTCTTGGGCCCAGGCTTTCTAACTACCACTTCAGGCAAATATCCACATTCAGGAGTGTGCACGCACACACATACTCACACCCTCACACTCCTACACACTCACACTCCCTTCTCTCCACTTAAAGAAACTCCTTCATTGGTCCTCATCCAGGATCTATTATTCTACATACTGAGAACCACTGGGGACTTTCAAAATTTTCTGGGCATAAGCTTTCACCTGATGAACAGTAATTAGGAAGAAACAGTCATTGTCCAAACTGATGTGTTGTTAGAAACTCGGGTTTTGATTCTTCTTGGCTATCTGAAGCAAAGCCACCAACAGAGGGACTCTGCTGTGTGTGTGTGTGTGTGTGTTAGCATGCACACCCATGTGCGGGTAGAAGAGAGAGACCCATCTGTATTCCTTCTCTGTTCACCCAGCCACAGAGCCTAAATCTACTTTGACACTTTTAGAAAAATGAAAAGATGGAATCTTGCAGGAGCCTGCCTGCGCTGGGGGGGAGCTGAGGAGTGCTCACAGCAGGAGGGAAGTTGACTTTTCTTTATACATATAGGGGTTTTTCCATGCAGAGTTTAAATTATGCCTGATAAAAGGAGTTTCGTGGATGTTTCAGTTCTTTCAAATTCTCCTGGCTTCCTCCCAATTAAATGAGGTTTGTCAAAGCCACAGGGCTCTGCTGCTGCTGCCTCGGCCGACAAGCACTTCCTGCAGCGACATCTCGAATCCCCGAGGGAGAAGATGAAAGGGCCAGTGCCAAGAGACAGGGAAGGGGGGGTGGCAGGATTGTGTGTGTGTGTGTGTGTGTGTGTGTGTGTGTGTGTGCATGAGGGAGGGGGTGCAGAAATAGGTTTAGAGACAGACCAACAGATAGATAGGACATGGGACAAGTAGAAAGAAAAAGCAAGGCTATCAGGAAAATAGGAAAGAAAAATAGAGGAGGAGAGAGAGCAGCTGGAGCCAATCTGTGCACCTTGACAGCAGTGGCCCTTACCAAGTACATATCTACTCAGGGATGCACCCCCTTGGCTTAACAGTGCCAGCCTACTTTTACATTGCCAATGGCAGTTAGCCTTTATTAAGAGCCTCCTTTGTGGACAGAGAGCCCCAGACAGTTATCACAGTTCCCAACCTGCAGGGACACAGAATCTCTGTCTCTGTGGTGGGCTGCCCCAGGCATAAGAATTGTGCAAAAATAAGACATGCTCTTGTGAGTGGTTTGTAAAGAGAGTTTCCCTGCTGTAATTATGCAAGAAATTTTGTTCTCTGGTGGCATTTCAGTATGGAATCATTTAGGAGCTTATATTTATATCATTTTATTATTCTGGCTTATTCTGGTTGCAGGATAACAAAGTTGTCACTTTAAAATATATTCTGTTTCCCCTTTGATCTGAGAGATGCCAGCTCTTATTGTTTGCCCTCTGAAGAAGACAATTTGAGCATGAAACCTGTGGCTGAGAAATATGTGAAGCGTGGAGGGACGGCCTAAATCCCAGTGGAAGAGTGGCAGAGAGACTTCCCACAATGCGCAAGAATTGTTCCCATCTACCCATGTCTATTTCCCCAAACTTGAGTCATCCCATACAACACTTTCTCTGGATCATGGCAGTATGCTTATAGCCAGAGGAAAGCAGGGGGTTACTTGCCATGAAATTCAGGGTTTCCAACATTAGTTCCCTTTTGGAGCACTCTTAAGTGGAGAAGCATGAATATTAGAATGGCAAGAATGTGGGAACTTCTGGCAAGCGCTGACATTTTCCCTTATTGACTCTTGAACACCTGAAGAAACATTTGTTGATGGGGAAATTATTGGTAGTCTCTCTCAAAACACACCCAACAGCAAACTAATTGCTTTTGCAGATGGCAGGGGAGATGCTCGCCCCTCTCAGCCGCCAGCTCACGGCCACACTTGCGGTCCGCACAGCTGAGCCAGCAGCACAGAATGTCAGCTGGGGCAGTGAGGACCTAAAATTAGGTCCTTGGCAACTCTCTAATCTTAGCTGCAGGTTCAGCTTCTTCGTTTAATTCCCTTTGCCCTCAGCATGAACTTGGGCTCTGGGAAAGGAACACTGTTTAATGATTTGGGGATGGGGAGAGTAGAAAATCATTAAGCTGCCCTTTCTAGAAACTGGCTCCACTCCGTTCTTGCAAGGAGCCTTCCAAATGTTACCCTTGGAAAGTTAAGACTGATTTTGGAATCTAGCCATTTTGAACCACAGACACTGATCCACAAAAGTTTTTTGTTTTTTTTTTTAATCTGGGGCAGTAAATGCCACGTGATTTAAGAGTCTGGTCCTTAAGCCTCGGTCCTCGATCGTCAGGACATCAAAGGCTGTCTCTCTCTGTGGGTTGGTCCCATTTTGCTTTCCAAATCCCAGACTTGAGTCTCATTCCTTCCTGGAATAAATCCCCCTTCTCCTTTAAAACAGGTTTCAACATCTTAGTAAAAAAAATCCTGAAACTTGAAAGCTTACAATTGTTTCACAAGTAATTTTTGCAAAAACAGCTTACCAGGGTCTTTTTCCTCATCAAATGTTTTCTTCCTTTGCAGGCATACAGAAGGCAAGGCATTTACCCCTCCAGTATGTCATACCACCCTAGTGTCTATCCTCTGGAAGTTCTTTAGCAGGCCTTATCCATATTACCCCATTAACATCTGGGTAATTTTTTTGTTTTGCTCCAACAAAAGAATTTCAGGCCTCTTTTAATATTATCTCTTTAATAGATTTGAAGATCCCTTGATATCACTTTCCAAAGTGATATCACTTTTCTAGGCTGAGTGGCTTTGACTTCCCTTCTCCCCAGTATAGATTCAGCCTCTCTCACTCTTTAATCATTCTGTTTCATTATTCTGTTCTGAACCTTCCAATTATTTTGCTGATCTCTGAGACTATGGACCCACTGTAGACTCAGATTTCTAACATAGTGGGAGAATTATGTTCCAGTTCATTCATTAAAGATTTACGGAGGGTCATTAGTATGATACTGAGTGATACAAAAAGGAATTAGTCATGGAGTCTGTCCTCAAATAGCTTATAGTCCTTAAGGAAATGAGACAGTTATATAAACACCCACAGATCTAGTGCAAGGTGCTCTGGGTATTCAAAGGAAGTGAGATTAACTCCAGCTGTGAGGACCCAGGATGCCTTTGTGGGTGGTCCTTCAAAATGAGGGGTCTGGATGGTTGAAGAGGAATGACATCCAGGGAGTAGAATGTCATTCTCCGCTTAATACCATCTAACATCATAGTGAAGTTGTCCTCTTTTTAATAATAGTGGCACAACCCTGACTCATAATCCATCATGGTTTTTATGGCTTGTTGCAATAACTTAAACATTCTCTCTCTTTTTTTTTTAAAGCAAAAAATTCCCAGTGTGGGGCTCAAACTCATAACCCCAAAACCAAGAGTCACATGTTCCACCAACTGAGCCATCCAGGTGTCCCAGTTTAAACATTCTTTAACATGTACTAGTAAAATTTAGTTTCATTCTTTATATGCTAATTTCAAATCCATTTTGTTCTTGCTTCTATTGTCTAGTCATTCAAAATTTAACCAGAATATTTTGTCATTCTTTTTTTTTTTTTAAATGTTTTATTTATTTCTAGGAGAGAGCAAGAGAGACAGCGTGAGCAGGGGAGGGTCAGAGAGAGAGGGAGTCACAGATTGAAACAGGCTCCAGGCTCTGAGCTGGCAGTCAGCACAGAGCCTGACGCGGGGCTCAAACCCACAAACTGCGAGATCATGACCTAAGCGAAAGTCGGACGCTTAACCGACTAAGCCACCCAGGCGCCCCGAATATTTTGTCATTCTTGAGGCCAGTTCTCAGGGGATGGGAGGAGGGAAGGCAGATTCTGAGCCAGGTCTCTCTTTTCTGCCTTCAGGAGTTTGTAACCTAACTCAGACCGCCTTCTCTAACCTTTCAAATCCTTCATTATTTGATATGTAGGCAGTACATTAAGAAGCAAGAAATTAAAATGTATCCTCCATAACACACTTCCTTACCTTCTATGCTCAGAGCTGTCCTCAAGAGATTCCAGTACATGAGAAGAGATGCTGGGAAGAGAGGGAAAAGTTAGAGATTCTTGGAGTGGAAAAGGATTTCAGAGACTTGCTATTCCATATCTTCATTATACAGACTGAGTCCCTGACTCCCTGGGAATAATAGTGGCTGTCATTTATTGGGCATCTATGTGCTTTACACAAATTCTCATTCAATTTGTAGACTAATTTGTAAGGTTGGAGTTATTATCCTCACATTACATATCAGAAAATCGGGACTGAAAGAGGCTAAAGAAATTGCTCAAAGTCATGCATCTAGTAAGTGGGAGAGCCCAGGCTTGACTTTAGGTCACCGAAGCCACTCTTCCTACTATTCATTGCTGCTTGGTAACCATCAATGGGAACTTAGTAGCAAAATGAGGATTAGAACCAAGGTCATGACTCCCAGCCCTGTGACCTTTCCACTGTCTTATGCTCTATGTTTATTTTAGAGCCTCCCAGGAAAGACTCCACTTGTCCCCAGGTAACATATTTAATATCTCACAATTAAGAAGGTTCAATTTTATGTTTAATAGAGATATCCCTCACCACTTCCTTAATCCTCAATGTCATTTTGTCTTAGTTTCTGTTCCTCTTTTCTTTTCTTTTTTGTTTTTGTTTGTTTTATAATCCACAGTCACCCTTGGGTTTTAAGACTTTTTATTTTTTGAGAGAGAGCACACATGTGCATGAGGGGGAGGGACAGAAGGAGAGGAAGGGAGAGAATCCTAAGCAGGCTCCATGCCCAGGGCAGAGCCCAATTTAGGGCTCAATCTCACAGCCATGAGAGGATGACCTAAGCCTAAATCAAGAGTCTGACACTTAACTGACTGAGTCAACCAAATGCTCTGGGTTTTAAGATTTGTTAATCAATGTTGGTTCTTTTTTGTTTTACTATAACTCATTAAATTTTATAAAGTAATTTCAGGAGTCCAACAAAAAAATGGGAAAAGGCACAAAGTAGCAATTCACATAAGGAAAACAAAAAAAGCGTACCAACATATGGAATAAAAAGACAGCCTTAACAGTGATTAAATAAATACAGATAACTGTTAAAGTAGTTAATTTTTCCCTCAACCTAATGACTCCCAGTGTTAGTGAGATTGTGGTAAAATGATATTCTGCTGGTGGTGTTGTAAATTGGAGCAACCTTTGCAAAGCATTATGGCACACATATCGGGAACCTTAAAAATGGTCACAACCTTCAACCCTACACTTTAGTTTCCAAAAATTATTCAAAGAAACAATTGAACCCCCCCCCAAAAAAAGAAAGAAGGAAGGAAAAAAGATGCATAAAAGTTCATTGCAGTGTTTTCTATAATTTTATCTTAAAAAATATAACAAAAATAAAAGAAACATTCTAAATAGTCAATACTAGAAAACAGGTTGGAAAATGTTATATTGACTCAGCATATAGTACTATGTAACCATTTAAAATAATTCACAGAAGGGGCGGGGCACCTGGCCATCTCAGTCAGTAGAGCCCATGTGACTCTTGATATCAGGGTCCTGAGTCTAAGCTCCCCGTTGGGCATGGAGTCAACTTAAAAAAAAAAGAAAAGAAAAGAAATTCACAGGAGTGTTAGGTAATACGGAAATGTTTATGCTATTATGACATGAGCTAAAAGAAAGGATACAAAATTGCATATTTTAATATACCTGCAAACATGTATTATGCATATCAATAAAACTGAAAGAGCACAAGGGGGATTGTGGGTAACTTTTTTCCTTTTTCAAAGTTTTCTTTAATGTTGATGTTGTATTGCCTTTATTGTTTAAAAGACTGAGGTGAGGCAAATGGTATTGGGAGTCCACGCTCCTGACTGAGAATTAAAGGACCTGAGTTATCTTCTTTTTTTCCAACATAGCATGTGTTATTGGCCTTCATAAACCTCAATTTCTCAGTCTGCACAATGGGTTAACATTAGTTTCCTTTACCCCAGATTGACAGAATGTTTATTTTATAAAGCTTTTAACTCACTGAATGTAAGGGTTCACATAAATGTGGTCCTAGGAGAATGAGAGGTGGGAGGGAAAGGAAAAGATAAATAGGCACTAATTAATTTTAAAAGGAAAGATCATCTGCTTTAATCGGAAATGCATGTGTGCTGTGCCCCCAATCAGAGTTTTAAGTGCACTCTATGTTAGTTAGCAACTTCAACGTAAAGTAGTACTGTGTGATCCTTTGGGCTTTGAAGATACGAAGCCTATATACATACACATGAGCTAAAATTACTGTGTAGTCACGAGGCTGTGTGCACTCTGAATAATTAAATGCACTAAGCAACTCCAGCTGATGGATTGACAATGTGTAAGAGCAGTGCAAAAAACCACGTGACTGGGAAATTACAAGACATTTTGAAATGATGGTTTAATTTCCCAGCTTTCTTTTCAGCTCGTGCTTTCTCTTTTAGCCATTACAGGCAAGTAAAAGAGATTTGATTATCTTGTTTCCTGTGAAAGGTTATTTAGCTCCTCAATCCCATTAAGTCACTTTCTGCACTCCAGTGCACCCAGCCTTCACCAGGTTATCAGCCCAGGAAGAGTAAATGGAGACACCAGGATCAGATTTCTAAAGGAAGGAAAGTTAAAGCAAAGTTTGAAAGGGGTGACAGCCAACAGCCAGGAGCTTAGGAACTCAATTAGACTGAAAGACAACTATCTCATTATCTCATTCCGAAATGATCTAAATACATAAGAATCTAAAAGTTTTAAATAAACTTGTCCTACTGACTGTCTAGATGACTGAATTTCCCTTCTCAAAAAATTTTAAACACCCACTTTCGTATTTATTTATTCTAACTGCGAAGCAGCTGTGATAATTACGCTGTCAGCTTCAGTAAGCTAATGAGGAGTCAGTAGAATGGAAGGTTTTGCATCTGTGAGATTTCTGCAGAACCGCTCTGCTGCTTTTTTCCTTCTCTCTTTTTCTTTCTCTCTTCCTTTTTTTTTTTTTTTTCTTGCTCTTGTTTTCTTTTTCTATGAGTCGGGAAGGAGAGTCAGGCAGTCCATGACCAAATAGGAATCCCTTTGATTAACTGGTTGTTTTCCCAACACTGTTCCACCAGAGAATTTGTCTCTCTCTCCTTCCTGTCTCCCTCTTCTCCCTCTCTCCCTTCTTTCTCCCAATTCCCTCCTTTCTCTCTGCTTTCTTCCTTTCTTTTTTTTTCATATAAATATCTGTTTCCTTTTTTAAAATGTTTTATTTTTTGAGGGGGGAGGGGCAGAGAGAAGAGGGAGACAGGATCTTAAGCAGAGAGAGTCCTATGCAGGGCTTGAACTCATGAACCCATTTGATCATGACCTGAGCCGAAGTCAGATGCTAAACCAACTGAGCCACCCAGGTGCCCCTCTTTCTTCCCCTTCTGCCTTCCTCTTTTACTCTGCCTCTGATTCCTCCTCCTTCTTCCTCTTCTTCTCCCCTTCTTTGGCCTCCCTCACTTTTCCTTCTTTCCCTTTCTTCTCCTCCCCCTCCTTTTTTTACCTATTCCTCTCTCTCCCTCCTCCCTCCTTCCTGGCTTTTCAGGTGCTGCTGCTTTTGAAGGACAAGGAAGCCTGAGAGAAATCTTCATACCATTATCCCCAAGGCAAGGGGACACTTCTCTCTGAGGGAAATTCCCAAAGTGGTTTCATTTTGCGTTGATAAGAGAATAATCTGTGAAGTGTATACACTGTTTATTTTAGCTGTTTGTTTATGCTATCACATGAGCTAGAAAAAAAGTAGAATACAAAATTATGTATTATAATGTACCTGTGATAAATGTATCCTGTGTCCCAATGAAACTTGATGCCTCCCCTTTATAGCCTAGCAAATGTGTAATTCCAAACCCAAGCACTCAAGGCCACAGACTACTCATGACCTCGAAGGCAGATGTCTAGGCCAAGCGAGGCAGAGACGGCCCTGCAGATTCATTTCTTCTCTTTGGGTGTTAGCGGCCTCCGGCAAACAATATTATTGAGGCATCTTATGCTTTTGGTGTGCCAAAGCTAGAATCTTCTCTTCTTGTTAAGTTGTCAAGTATTTTTTTTTCCCTAAAGTTTATGTATTTATTTTGAGAGAGAGAGAGAGAGAGAGAGAGAGGGAGGGAGAGAGAGAAAGGGAAAGGGCAGGAGAGAGGGGGAGAGAGAGAGAGAATGAGTAGAGGAGGGGCAGAGAGAGAGGGGGACAGAAGATCCAAAGTGGAGTCTATGTTGACAGCAGCGAGCCCAATGTGGGGCTTGAACTCACGAATGGTGAGATTATGACCTAAGCAGAAGTCAGATGCTTAAATGACTGAGCCACCCAGGCGCCCCAAACTGTGTAATATTTAGAGCCACCCAGGTTTGCGTACATTGTCAGCCTAGGAAAAGTGATGCCCAATGAAAGGATGCCCTGAGTAGGTTTGTGGATGTGCTTTGGTAACAATGTGGCTATTGCCTCTTGCTATTTTTCCCAGATGCTATCTATGCTGATAGTCTGTAACAAAGGCTACTAGTTATTAAAAATATACTGTGTTATGCTTCCATAACAAATTGTCACAAACTTAGTAGTCTTATAACAACAAATGGTTATTAACTTATAGTTCTGTGTGTCAGAAGTCTTACAAGGGTTTTGCTGGGCTGAAATCACGGTGTGAGCATGGCTATAATTCCTTCTTCTAGGCTCTGTAGGAGACTCCCTGTACACTATCAGGAAAGGCTTTCTGCTTTTAAAGATCTTCTAGAATATCCTTATTAGAAAATCTAGGATATTCTCCCCATCTCAAGGAGCTTATAGATGACATTTTTGAAGCCCCATTTTTGTTGTAAATAACATTCACAGGTTTCAGAGATTAGGACATGAACATTTCTGGGAGGAGGTCAAGAGTGTATTATTCTGCTACTCCATCAGACATGCGTTTTGAAAATATTTTCTAATTGATGGTTTGTCTTTTCATTCTCTTAACATTTTAACAGTATCTTCCACAGAGTTTTTAGTTTTATAATGGGAAATTCCCAGCTAAGCCTAGCTATTCCTTTTAGTTTTCTAGAATTTGGTAAATCTTTTTTAAGTCCTTCACACCAGCCCATCCATAGCAACATATCAATGAGTGACCTCCGTTGATGCCACATGGAGTGGGGGATTGCCCAGCACAAACTCTGTCCAACTTCTTGTCTCACAAGATCATGAGTATAATAAAGTGATTATACTTTACAAAAAATAAAAAATAAATATTTTTTCTTGATATTGTGTATCAAGAACCCAAGATGTTTTGCATATATTATCTCCTTTAAACTTACAGCAACTTCTAGGAAGTTATATCATCCCCATTTTGCAGATGAGTCCTTTAAAATGTTTACTTTGGGAGAACTTGACCTATAACTTTAGTGTAATAAGCACATAGGAACCATACACACTTAACAAACACAGGCATTTATAAAAATGCAAACTCCCAGCATACTAAACTAACCCAATACATAAATCAGATGGCAAAGGCAGTGAGTGTGTGTGTGTATACATTATATATAATTTACAAAAGTTGTACCATAGAGTCTATTAAATAGATTGCCTGATGTAATGAATACACTAGGATTTTCCAAAATACAACTAGCCCCAGCATGATACTCATCACCTACCATCACTGGGACCCTTATCCAGACTCCTTGGCTTGATATTACTCCCTTCACCATCTGGTTCCAACTCATTTTTCCAACTTTATCTACTAGTCTGTCTTGCTCTAACCATTCAAGATTACTTTGCAGTTCTCTCAAACACTTTCCTTCCTCCCTGCCTTTGCTCATGCTGATCCCCAGCCAGCAATAGCCACCCTGGAATTCGCTACCTGCTCAAAATATAAACCTCCTTCATGGGCCCCCAGTGTGCTTGTCCATGCCTTTCCTGTGCTTCCTGGGAGATGTAGGAGAGCGACTGTCATAATTCTTTGTTTGCACCTCACTTTCAGTCCTTGTTTGTCAGTGTGTGTCTGTCCCCAGGTCTATTCCTGTTTTTGGATCAACAGGATAGCATAACACCTAGCATAACACCTTTCCCAAGTATTTTGGTAAATATATGTTGAACTGAATCAAATGAGAGGCATTTGGCAACTATTAGTAGATTCAGTAAAGCAAGTTATCCATGAGTCAGTATAAATTATTGGTGGGTAAGCCTGCCTCATGTTTTGATGTCTCTTCAGGTGAAAAATATTACAACAGACATAAAAAATACACCATGAAAGATTCCAGGAAATAATATGTTTGTGCTTTTCTCTTTTCCTTCCTACAGAGGAGTCTTTGTTTACAGTTTCAGGAATGAGGCTAAAGCCAGAAATGTGTGACCTTTTTGGTCTCCTACCAGGAAGGTCACCTCCCAGCCCAGTTTAGCAAATGTTGGTAAAAAGAGGGGGCAACATCACCAACCTCCTTTCAGGTAAGTGGTCCCAACAGTGAGCCTCCTTATGGGTGGGATTGAACAGTCATCACTGCCAGGTGGAGAGAACATTGTTCACAGATTCAGAGCACCACTGCTGTGTCTGGCTCTTTCTTCCCAGTCTAGGACAGGTGGCCTAGCCTCTTCTGGGCACATTGGGTCACAGGGAGGATGATAATGTGCATCTCCTGTCTCTCTCACTCCCAGAGGAATAGTAAGACTCCAAGACAAAACTGGCAAGTCATTATAAGGCCTTTAATTCCTAAAACAAAACTGGCAAGTCATTATAAGGCCTTTAACTGACACACACGGGGTAAAGTAGGACACTGTCATGTCTCATTCTCTCAACCATTAAGTTTTCTTCATCAGCTGATAGGACAAAATCAGAGGTTGGAAACCATCCCCATTGGCTCAAGACTGAGGAGTGTCCTGGGATGTGGGACATTCAATGCTAAAAATGGCACAGCCCTGGGTAAACCAGGATAGTTGGTCACCACAGTGGTAGAAATTACTACCTGGCCTGCCCCCAAATGCCAGAGAAGACCTGGTTCAGGGCCTGGGCCCATCCAGGAGATGGTTTTAGATTCCTATGCGAGCCATCCTTGCCCCAGGCCTCTTAGGCCACCCCTTCTGCACAGTTGATCACAGGGAGTTCTCTCATTCAGGGTGAGTTCTAGGAACAAGTTTCTGATTGGGAGCCATCCACAATGTCTCAGACACAGCTACTCTCTTCAGTCAACCCAGGGTAGCCCAGCCTTCCAAGGCAATCTTGAGGAGGAAGGGTACAATGGAGAATTTTTCTGGAATTACCATACCCTAAAAGGAGTTCTGCTGGTAGGCCCAGGAAGGCAGGTGAGACAACTGCAAAAGCCACCCGAGTAGAGACACCCCTAGATGTGACCAGAGCACTTCCCATACTGGGCCTTCTACAGTGGGTAGGGGGGACAATAATCCAGATAGAGAGATCAAGGTGGAGCCCATGCACAATGCCACCCAGTCACCTGGCTCTTTAGGTGACCCTAGCTATATCCCAAGCCACAAGCATTAGACTATGGTTTGACCACCCATTTGGAAACCACAGCTTGGCCATGCTTCCTGACAGAACTTTCAGGGCCTGGTGTGCTCCTCAGACCTGCCGGCTCATAATGTCATCCACAGAGCAGGGTTCAACTCTTTGCCACTTTCTCTTAGATCTCTTTTTGGCTGTTGGTATTTAAAGGCATGTAAAGATGTTTGCCTCCTGGATTTTCTAAGATCATTGCATTTAGAAATTTAGAAAGTTCCAAGGTATCTGGGTGGCTCAGTTGGTTAAGCGTCCAACTTCAGTTCAGGTCATAATTTTGTGGTTCACGAGTTCAAGCCCTGCATCTGAGTCTGTGATGACAGCTAGAGCCTGCTTCAGACTCTGTCTCCCCCTCTTCCCCTCCCACACTCACTCACTCTCTCTCTCTCAAAAATAAACTTTCTTTTAATTTTTAAGAAATTTGGAAAGATTAGAGAAATTTAGAATTATAGCTCTTCCTCAGAGCATTTTATAAAATATCCAAGTTTGTATTTTGACAGTACACAATTGGAATTAACAATAGGTAACACAATAATATGGTATTTCCCAAGCACAGTATTTTCTAAAACAGAGATTTTGCTATATATTTATGTCATTTCAAACCCACTAGTTATAAGAACAGGATGTACTTTAGCTACATTCTATAAAGTAAAGGATTTGCCCATCATAAAATTATCAAAGACATTGATAGAAATGGTCTTACATGGTGGTGTTCCATAAGTATTACTATTATTTCTGTTATTGTTATTTTATTTTACAAGCAGCCTGAAGGTAAGGAGGTAACCCTGCCTCTCTGATCTTCAATGACTTTCCACATAGGATTGTTACCTATAGATATAAAATGGTCACAATAGAAAGTCAATTAAATGCAGCACGTCGAACTTAGTGCCTGTGCCAGCAGTTGACAGGGGGAGGAGGCAGATTTAGCCTCAGTTGGAGTAATCTCATGATATCCCTAGGCCCTTGGTATTAATATAAGGAGATAAAACCGTAGGAGATGAACCACAATAGGGAAAATCTAGAGCAATTAAACTGTTTAATAAATGACTTGGGATCAGCAAAATCTGGGTGTGCTGGAGTTAAACTAACTAAAGGTAATCACATGGACACTTGCGGCCTGGAAATCTTTTCCACTAAATTGAATTTATGTTAAAATATTCACTTTTCAGAAGATCCAAAATGTAAATTGGGATATTAGGACCTGTAACTGGCAGTAATGTCTCAAAATTAAAACTCATATCCTCAAAATGTCAGTTTCAGGAATGGAAACAAAATGTATACTGATGTCTACAATAGAGAAATAGAAAGGAACTAAAATTTACTGGATATATTATTGTGTGCCATGCACTTTACATGTTTTATTTTCAAGCTTGGCATGTTTTGAACAGTGGAGTATGGTATATCTAGAGATCAATTTTTATTATTTTTAAAGCTTTTTTAGTTCTTATTACCAGGGGTAAGATAATGTCTCTGTTATAATTTATTATTATCGTTTCTATCAATATATGGAATTCCATCAATAACTTTGCATTAATGTTTAACACATTTTCCTTACTCAATCTGATTCATATCTTTTGATTTTGTTTATTCTTCATTCACTTCCAGGGCCACATTACTACTGTTTCCATTTTAATTTGCTTTACCTTACTAAGAAGCTTCAAACCTAACTCCACAATGGACCAGGGTTTTCATACTGTCACCTGTGATCTGGAATATTGCAAATGTGATGTCCAAAGCAACGGACATGATACTTGAAGAAAAAGCAATGAATGGTTATTGCTCTTGTCATATGCCTAGAATTTAACAGTGATTAGCTCAAAAATTAGACATAGAGTGAAAGAGTCTAAGAAGAGGATTTCTGAAAATTTTCAAATGTTTTGTTATTTGATAAAGAGATCCCTAGGCCAGAAGGGCTACAGGACAGATAAAAGGCTAACAATTAAAAGAATCTGGAGACTGAGCTGGTGCTTACAGAGGCCTGTCCCTCCTGCGTTCACTTACAATTTCCCCCAACAAAAGGACTTCTGTGGCAAGGGGAGGATTAGTCAAAAGTTTAGAAAAGTCTCGAGGAAGATGGTTTCTTGGATAAAGTTGTCAACAAAAGGACTTGGCTAAGACTCTTTGTTAAGATTTCCTAGGGGGTGCTTCTTTCTTCATTAACTGGATTATCAAAACAAACTACTACCCCACTCCAGCTAGATTTTAGAAGTTTAGATTGAGCTCCTAGTTAGATTTAAATTTTTGGCTATCTCCTTCTACTGAATCCCAGTTATCAGTGATGATAGCAAAAGCAATGAGGAACCTAAGCTCTGATTTGATGGTAGAGATATTGAACAGTAGGAACAAAGAATTCCAAAGATGGAATTCAAGCCCTATTACACCATCAGACATACACGCATGTGCTCACACACACAACCCCCAAATAAAATGAGAGATCTGTCTCAGCTGAAACATGTATCATTTTCTATAATGACTCCTTCTAAAACAAACCAGGGAAACTCAAATTACTTCATCTACATATCATCTACTCAGGAAGTGTAGTAGTCTAGAAACCAGAGACTTCTATGTATCCCTTTTAAAAAATGTTTTATTTATTTCTGAGAGAGAAAGAGACAGTGTGAGCAGGGGAGGGTCAGAGAGAGAGAGGGAGATACAGAATCTGAAACAGCCTCCAGGCTCTGAGCTGGCAGTCAGCACAGACCCCGACAAGGGGCTCGAACCCATGAACCGTGAGATTGTGACCTGAGCCGAAGTCAGATGCTCAACTGACTGAGCCACCCAGGCACCCCTTCTATGTATCCTTTAGAAGAACAAGGAAGAACTAATGAAGAAAGAATTTAAAAAATAATACCTATAGACTCAAAGTCTTCCCAAAGATGGGAAAAGGAAAAATGCATACAAATAACCCAAAGAAATCTACCTTAGTAAGTATTTGATTTTAGTAAGGTATGTGACAAAATCTCTCCAAACATACCTGAGAGATGAAACTGTGGGCTGGATTATGGGACAGATATATGTCTCAATGAATGGTGGTTTTTCAACCTAGATAAAAGTTAATAGTGGTATGGTACAAAGTACAGTCTTAAGTCCCATCCTGGCCAAATATTTGTATTAATTACCTGAATAAAGTCAGAGAAGGTCCACAATTTATTCATACAACTCACTGAAGTAGTTATAATTAATATATTACTTCCATTTTACCAAAGAGGAAACTAAGACTCAAAGAAGTTAAATGGTAGTATACCAGAGTTAAGCTACAAACCTCAGGTCTGGCTGTCTCCAATGTGTATGATCTTACCAGTAATCACATACCTATCAGATCTGGAGAATCTGATCTGTTCTCGAAGAAGCAGATGATATTTAGCACTGGATCATAATTCAAAAGACTAAGCCCTTGCTAAAAGCTAATGTGTATGTACCACTATATACCTATTAGGATGGCCAAGTTCCAGGACACTGACAACACCAGATACTAGCAGGGATGTGGGGCAACAGAGGAACTCGTGTTTGTTGCTGGTAAAAATGCAAACTAGTTCTTTGGAAGATAGTTGGGCAGTTTTTTACACAACTAAACATACTCTTACCATATGATCCAGCCACAGTGCTCCTTGGCATTTACACAATGGAAGTGAAAACATGTCCACACAAAAATCAACACAAAAGTGTTCATTCATAATCACCAAAACTTGGGCACAACCAAGATGTCTTCCAGTGAGTGAGTGGATAGATAAACTGTGGTACATCCAGACAAAAGAATATTATTCAACACTTTAAAAACAATGAACTATCAAGCCATGAAAAGACACGAAGGAGCCTTAACTGAATATTACTAAGAGAAAGAAGCCAATTTAAAAAAACTGCATATTACATGATTACAAGTGTATGACACTCTGGAAAAGGCAAAACTATGAAGACAATAAAGACAGCAGTGGTTGCCAGGAGTTAGGAGGGAGGGATGAATAGAGTACAGATGATTTTTAAGGCTGTGAAAATAAGTATGATACTATAATTGTGGATACATGTCACTATAAATCTGTCCAAACTTACAGGATGTACAACACCAAGAATGAATCCTAATGTAAACTTACGGGCTTTGGATGATAATAATGTGTCAGTATAGGTTCATCAATTATAACAAATGTACCATTCTGACAGGGGGAGGCTATGCATGTAGGGGTGAGGAGGGGCAAGAGTTATATGGGAAGTCTCTGTAACTTCTGCTGAATAGTGCTATGAATGCTAATAATGCTCTAAAAAGCTAAGTCTATTAAAATCAAATGGGGTGCCTGAATGGCTCAGTCAGTTAAGTGTCCGACTCTTGGTATCAACTCAATTTCTGATCTCATAGTCGTGAGATCAAGCCCCACATCAGGCTCTGCACTGACCGCATGAACCTTCCTTGGGATTCTTTCTGTTCCCCTCCCCCACTCATGCACACAGGCACACTCTCTCAAAATGAATAAGTAAACATTTAAAAACAAACAAACAAAAACGTCTAAAAAGCTATTGGGCAACAAACCAATATAACTTTTATTCTTATAAAATTTTATCTGATTTAATTTCTTACACTTTAGACTTAAAATGTCAACAAGTTAAGTAAGGCTATGACTTAGTAGACGTTGGCAGTTTTAAGTACAATGTGTCTGGCTGTTCATGAAAGGTAATGACAATACTTTTAGGTGATATAAATGAAAGAATAATAAGATGGTGTCCCTGAAGTGTTACTGGGTGGCTCAGTTGGTTAAGCGTCCGACTTTGGCTCAGGTCATGATCTTGCAGTTTGTGAGTTCGAGCCCCACATCAGGCTCTGTGCGGACAGCTCAGAGCTGGAGCCTGTTTCAGATTCTGTGTCTCCTCTCTCTCTGCCCCTCCCCCACTCATGCTCTGTCTCTCTCTGTCTCAAAAACAAATAAACTATAAAAATAATTTTTGAAAAAGATGGTATCCCTGAGAAGGGAAATAGTTTACTCTCCACTGATCAGGTCACATCTAAATTATCGTTTATCTGTACCCATCACACTTTAAAAGAAAAATCATATTGAAGTAAATATTTATTGTGCATATATTAGCTCACAGATCTAATTATGCTTAGTCCTTTTCACAAGACTAAGAGGTAAGTGTAGTTATTTTACAGAGAAGAACACAAAACCAAATTTAAGTAGATTTACTGCTCAGATTCTCTGTCCCCGAAGTCTATGCTTTCCCTACCTCAAAATGCAACTCTGTGCTGCACACACCAAGGATGGCTACTAGGAGACTAGAGGGTGTGGAGGCCAAGGCACAGGGAGAAATAATCCAAAGAAAGTAAACCCAGGGGGCAGAGAAACTCCCTCCAGAGGCTTGAGGGTTCTCATAGAGCAAAGAGGCTGGCCCTGTACTGGATGGTTGTGGAGCCAAGACAAATACATTGAAAGCTCAGAGATCCTAGTTTTGATATAGCAGGAAGAGTCCTTGAACAATTTCACCAGCCCACTACCGATGGAATGAGTTTGCATAACAGTAGGGGGCTTCCTCTGCACCCCAGAAGACATGGAAAGCTGTAGGACAGATCTCCATATTAGGGATTAGAGTAACTGAACTTTAAGGTCCCATCTGATTCCAAGATTGTTGAGTAAGGACTTTAGAACAGCTGTTGACAGACTATACTTGGAATTATAGTGAGATCTTATTGTTGCAAGAACAGGTAGACTTTTGGGTTTTTTAAAAGGTTTTTTTTTAAAGTAGAAATTGATAAAATTATGCCCTTTAATTATAATGGAAAATAAATCATGCTTGTGCTTTATTCTTTTTCTCTCTTAATTAGTAGATCTGAGGCACCTGGGCAGCCTAGCTGGTTGAGCATCCAACTCTTGATTTCAGCTCAGGTCATAATTTTACAGTTTGTGGGATCAAGCCCTGTGTCAGGCTTACATTTCACTGACAGTGCTGGACCTGCTTGGAATCTCTCCCTCTCTCTCTGCCCCTCTCCTGCTCTTTCTCTCTTTCTCTCTCAAAATTAATAAACTTTTAAAAAATGGTGGATCTACCTACTCAAAGGCTTAATAAAAATTATATGTAAGACACCAAAACATCATTACAGTCTTCCTCCCTTATTTTGTAAAAGGAGCATTCCTGGCACTCATATATACTTTTTCTTCCCATGTTTTTGTTGATTCTTCTGCATAGACATACACTTGACCTTTGAAAACATAATTTATAATTCAATTTGACATATTATTTTAATGATGCTTACTTTCTCAGTCACTAATACTACTCACCTAATATTTCTGTCTCCCAGGCTCCATAATTGGATGGCACTCCTTGGTCCTCTGGTAAGTGGATAAGGCTGTATGATTAGTGCTGGCCAGTGAATTGTGAGGGGAAGTGATATATGTCACTTCTGAGCCAAGCATTCATTTGATTGCCTGTGCAATACCTTCTAGATCTCTTTTTATTTTTTCCTCTGTTACAGTGACTAGCGGCATTCAGGGTGGTCCCAGAATGAGGAGAATGTAGAACAGAGTCCCCAGATGACATATGATGAATATATAATAAGAAAGACAAATAAAACTTTGTGTTAAGCCACTAATATTTGGGGATTATTTGTTATTGTGGTATTACCTAACCTATCCTGACTAGTACTGAGTCACTGTCCAACATGGCAGTTACTAGCTATATGTGACTATTTATGTATAAATTTAAATTTAATTAAGTTAAAAATTCAGTTCCTCGGTCACACTAACCACATTTCAAGAGGTCAAGAGCCACATGTGGCTAGTGGCTACCATAATGCACAATGAAGGTATAGAACATATCCATCCCTACAGAAAGCTGGTGATATACAGCAGTAGGAGGTTTAATGACATCTTCTTACTTTTCTTGATACTTTAAGTGTGCATCTAATACCACCTTGGAGTTATTCTCAAAAAGTGTCACTTTTCTAAAACAAAATCTCTGGCAGTGTAGAATGGAGATTACCTTCTGGAGGAAAATAAATCACTTTGAAAAGTTACATTTCTTAGAACTAGAGGGCTCAGAGGTCTTTTCCTGTAGGATATATAGCAGAAGATTGACACCTTTTGGTTACTCTTGACAACTTTCATAAATGAATTCTCACATCTCCACACCTATTTTAGTCCATCTTCTCTGAACCTATTCACATTTTCTACTTCTAACTTCTCTGTATCCTTAAGTAGGTTAATAGGCACCTGGTATAAGATCTGAGGTGCTCAGTAATAATTCATCCAAGTTTATTAGCATCCTTGTAAACAATTGTTTCTACTGTAAGAACTGTCATTGGATAGTATAAGAAAATCTTGTAGGAGACCCAAACTGAACCAAAGTATAAAATAATTCTTCCCATATATTTATTCATTCATTCCACAACCATCTAAACACTAGAAATAGAAAAAAGTAAATTTCTCCCAAGGATTTTATAGTCTAATGGAGAATTAGAAATAAATACAAGATCCAGTGACAACATAACCATCTGTCCTATCACAGAGGAGATTACAGTTAATCTTTGTCTCAGAATGAGAGTTTGTCAGGCAGGCAATCAAGGGAGTGAAAACAAGACAGCTCTAATATAACTCCATGTTAATTATACTTTAAATAAATATATACATACACACATGCATACATACATAAAGAAAGGCTGTATGAGGGAAATACAGAAGGGATAAGATATTTTTAGCTGAAAGGAATTGAAAATCCCAAATCAATAGTTTAATCCATGAGGATATTATTTCACATAAGAATTCCAGACATAGGTGTTTCCAGTATTGATTAATTTGATGGGTCAATGACATTAACAACAACCTAGGTTCTTTCCATTTTTCTTCACTGTATTTTTGATGTCCTTCATTGTCTTATTCTCAAGCTGTTCTAATCATTGTCACCAGATGCTACCAAAGTTTCAGGCATCACATGGGGGTACAACAACGTCCAGATGAAGAATAGGGCATCTCTTCCTGCATGCTTCTTTTTCAAAGAAAGCACCTTTCTCTTCATATCTTAGTAATCAGACTGTCACATCTCCACTCCTAAACTGCTAGCAAGGGTAATAAGATAACTGATTTAGAATGATCAGGAACTATTCCTGATATGAAGCTAGGATCACCTTTCCTGGGGTGTGAACTCCTGAATAATCACAGCGTTCTTATAACTGAGGAAGAAATGAGAACCACTGTTGAATAGACAAGCAACAGTTGATTGTGGAGTCTAAGAGTGCAGGGAGCAGTGTGGAAGGTGGTGAAGAATGGCCATAAGCTTTCCAGTCTGGGGCCTAGATAACTTGTTATATAATTTACAGTCAGATAATTAGTTTGGGAGAGAAGACTATGAGCTCATTTCTGGACATAGTGAGTTTGAGGCATGCATCAGACAGTTGTAACTGCTGACTTGGGACCAGGAAATGAGGACCGGCTATATGTGGGCATCACCTACATAATAATATCCTTCAAGTCTCAAAGATAATGATTGTCAAAAAGAACATATATAAAGAGAAGAAGCACAAGGCTGAGAGACGAATCAGCAAAGGAGACAAAACATTAGTGGCTACATTTTGATGGGTTGGAGGGGGTGGGGCAAAAAACAAGAATCATTCTGGGTGACAAAATATAAGAAGAATGTTCTAAGAATGAATGACTTACAGAGAAAAATGTCAGGGGACTGTAAACTAAGGCTGGCCATGGATTTTGGTGGGTACTGGTCATCAGTGACCTATAAGGGAGTAGTTTCTATAGATAGAATGGTGGTCATAGAAAAATACAGTGGGTTAAAGAAGGAGTGGTAAGAAAGTAGAAGCAAGGAATATCTTTCAGAAATTTTCATGAAATGATGCAAAGGATGGAGTACTAGCTGAAGTGTGGAAGGCCTGAAGGAAAAAGAATTAAAGAAGTTGGAAGCATCCATGCACAATCTAAACACATGAGGCATGCTCCCTCCTTAGACTTAGACTTCTCCCAAACATCCACACAGCCAAATCCCTTGCCTACTTCAAGACTTTGAGCCAACGCTGCCTGTCTCCTTCATAAAATGGGGATAATGATAGTATCTATCTCATAGAATTGCTTGTGAGGATTAAATGAATTAATACATTTAAAGTACTTTAAACAATGCCCGGCAGATAGCAAGCATTATAAAAATCAGCTGGTAGTAGTATTGGTGGTGATGGTGATGGTAATAGTTGTAGCAGTGGTTTGTCTATGGAAATGGTGGTCGTGGTGGTGGTGGTAGTGATGGTGGTGATTGTAGTCACATGATGACCATGTAGTCACATGGTCACAGTAAAATGGAAGAAAAATGGACCACGGAAATTAAAGGTGCCAAAGCCATGGTATTCTAGCTAACATGGTAAGGCAGGGGTCCAGGAGGACAATAAGAAATCAAGTAATATAAAGAATGAAAGAGTTACATTAGGGTTTAGAAGTGAAGTTGAGGGAGGAAAGGTGACCACACCTGGTCCTGGCTGGGTGTGACTGTGGTTTCCTATGGTGAACCTGGCTAAGTTAAAGTTTCAGGCACTTTTACAATGAAGTACACTTGGGTTTTATTAGTGCCTTGCTCTAATAAACACTCAAAACTAAAGATAGGTATTTTAGGGGCACCTCGCTGGCTCTGTAGTAGAGCACACAACTCTTGACCTCTGGGTTGTGGCTTCAAGCCCCATGTTGGGTGTAAAGGTTATTTAAAAATAAAATCTTTAAAAAGGGGGAAAAAGATAGCTGTTTTAAAATATAAATGTTTTTCGGGACACCTGGGTGGCTCAGTAGGTTAAGCGTCCGACTCTGGCTCAGGTCATGATCTCACGGTTCGTGGGTTCGAGCCCCGCATCGGACTCTATGCTGACCCCTAGCTCAGAGCCTGGAGCCTGTTTCAGATTCTGTGTCTCCTTCTCTCTGAACCTCCCCTGCTCATGCTGTCTCTCTCTCTCTCTCAGAAATAAATGAAACATTAAAAAATATATATATATGTAAATGTTTTTCTTTCAGACAAATTTCAATTAATACAAACTTGTATGAAATATAATAGTAGCACTGATTTGTTTTTGGTCCTCTGAGATTTTTTGTCTTTTTTTAGTTTTGTAGGTATTTTGTAATTTATTATGTTTAAACAATATTTGAGGAAAGATCTAGGGGATTCAAGGTAGGAAACGCAAAAGGTCAAGCTAATAGTACTAACAGAGCCCACTACAATGGCCGCAAAGGGCCACATATCTCTAGAAAAGACAATTCCCCAAAAGGGTGGCTGGGGAAAGCAGATAAAAGACCAAAGTTGGGTCATGTGACAGGTGTCACTTGAGTAACGGTACTGGGGCCAGAGATAAAAGCCCACTCCTTCTGGTCACATGACATAGCTTCATTACGCTCCCAGCAGGGGGTTAGAGAGTCTGGATGCCATTTTTACTTATTTATTTATTTGTGTGTTTTTCCCCTTATTCTGTGATAATGAGAAAATGTTTAAACTCCCATCTCTGTGTTTAAACATTTCTCCCTGCTGACAGCAGCGGGATACCCCTTGATCAACTGTCAGATTGGAAAGTGCAATTTTTCTGGAAAGTAAACAGCATGTTAGCTGGTTGGAAATAATTTTCTGTTTATTGGTAGCTGTTAGTCCAGGAGTGATGGAGCCCTGTGACAGCACTTGTCAAGTGAAGAATACAAAACAAGTTTGGAAATACCTTTAAGACATAGTTTTGACAATAGGGCCTTACTATTTTTTGATAAAAATGTACTCTAAAAAAGTTAAGTTAAAATGGGCAAAAAAACTTTCCCAGTGTCACCAGCTCCTGGAGATCCTTCTTGCAAAACTGACACAGAATCAAAGGCAAACTCATGGGATGCTGGAGTTGGAAAAGTCCTTAGTAGGACTAAATCCAACCCCCTTTGTTACCACTGGGGAAACTGAGACCCAGCCAAATGCCTTGGCCTCATCTACAAATAAGAAGAAAACGTATAACTACCAATATAATAAAGAATAAAGGTTATATTTGATTTTCTCAAATTCACGTGTGAAAATAAATGGAAAATAGGTGGAAGCTTTTTAAACATTTGGACCTACATTTACTTAACAGACAAGTTTAAGGGCTTAGGTATAATGTGGATCTTTTTTTGTGGAGTGGCTATAAAGACATTATCATAGTCCTTCACAGATTAAACATATTGTCATCAGGAAAAAAAATGGCTCCAAGAGAAGTAATATATATTCTCAAGCAATATATTGTAATAAGTCAATACCTGTCTTGAATTGGGCTAAATTTGAGGTCCCAATTTGTCCCAGAATTTGCCTCCCTTCTTCCTGATAGAAAAGTATTGCCAATTGTTAACTAGGAGCCTTTACCTAGATGTTTCCAACAAATATGTCAAGCCTTATATGTCTAAATGTCTTCTCCTCCATATCATAAACAGAGCATTCTGTTTCTCCATTCCCATTTCAGTTAACGGCAGCAACATCCACCCAGTTGTCTGATCCCCCTTCTACCTACTTCCAAAATACCTTCCGATCTGTTTTCTCCTCTCCACCTCCACTGCCAGGCCACAGATTGGTGGTTCTCACGGTGGTTCTCAAAGTAAGGTTCCTTCATCAGCAGCATCAGGATCACCTGGGAAATTGTTAGACCTGCACAGATTCAGGCCCCACCCTGGGTCTTCATAATTGGAAGGTGGGGGCTGAGGCCCGGTAAGTCTGCATTTTAACAAGACTCACAGGTGATTCTGATACACTGAAGTTTGAGAATCACTTCCCTGGCGGTGGTATTTTCCAGGTCTTGCCCAATAGTCCCCTAAGTGGCCTCCCAGCCACCAATTCTTTCTTCTCCATACCAGTGATTCTCAACTTTGGCTGAATTGTATTCACATTGGAGAGGTTTGGTTTTTTTTTTTTTTTTTAAAGACCAATGCTGGGTCCCACTGCCAGGAATTCTTATTTAATCTGGTGTATAGCATTAGGTGTCAGGATTGTTTATAGCTCCCCATGTTATTCTGATGTGCAGCCAGAGCACAGCTGCACATTTAAGCCAGGGCTCTCTTGTTATGATGTCACTATCTCCCTAGAAAGACTTCCATCAGTCATAGGATAATTCTGAACGGGATTTTTTCATCATCCCGAATTTTTCATCATCCCGAAAAGGCAATATTCTGTTTGTAGCCCTAGACTTTCTCAAGTTCTGTTCTCTCTGCTTGGAACATTCTTCTACCTTCTGCCTGGTGGATTGCTATTCATCTTCAAGACTTAACTCAAAAAGTCACCTTCCCTGACTTCTCCAACCCATAGTTAGTTGCTTTCTCCTCTGGGATTCCAGAGCACTTCTTTGCTATTATAAATCCTATGCTCCCATAGGATTGTAATTATTAGTTGACACTTCTTCCTTTACTAAAACTGATGGCATAAGGAGCAGGTCAAAGGAATACTTAGTTTTTAAAATTTTATCCCCAGTGTCTAGCACAGACATTGAGAAGATATTCAGTAAATGTTGGTTAAGTGCATGAAATGAAAACATAATCAACAACATTTGCTATCTTTCACTGAGATCAAATCATAGTGCCATTCTGCTTTCCATTCCAGAAACAGTAATGCTCATATGGCTTGATTTATATATATGACAGGGAGTCAACCAGACCTACACTGTCATTTGCTGGCCTTCAATTTCTAATCTTTAAAAGAGCATCAGAGCATCTGGTTAGCTCAGTTAGTTAAGGATCCAACTCTTGATTTCAGCTCAGCTCATGATCCACAGTTTGTGAGTTCAAGACCCACCTTGGGCTCTGCAATGAACTAAGCAGGGAGCCTGCTTCAGATTCTTGCTCTCTTCCCCCCCGACACTTTCACTTGCTTAAACACACAAGCACTCTCTAAAAATAAACAAATAAACATTTAAAATAGCATTACTACCTCAACTGCAGCAATTTCTTATTTGACACATCCCCAAAGGCAAGGGAATCAAGAGCAAAAATGAACTATTGGGACCTCACCAAGATTAAAAGCTTCTGTATGGCAAAGGAAATGATCCATAAAACTAATAGGCAACCAATGGAATGGGAAAAGATAGTTGCAAATGACATATCAGATAAAGGGCTAGTATCCAAAATCTATAAGGAACTCACCAAACTCCACACCCAAAAAACAAACAATCCAGTGAAGAAATGGGCAGAAGATACGAACAGACACTTCTCCAAAGAGGACACCCAGATGGCCAACAGACACATGAAATGATGCTCAGCATCCCTCCTCATCAGGCAAATACAAGTCAAAATCACACTGAGAAACCATCTCACGCCAGTCAGAGTGGCTAAAATAAGCAAATAAGAGGGCTCTAGATGCTGGCGAGGATGTGGAGAAACGGGCACCCTCCTATGCTGTTGGTGGGAATGTCAACTCGTGCAACCCCTCTGGAAAACAGTGTGGAGGTTCCTCAAAAAATTAACAATAGAACTCCCCTAGGACCCAGCAATAGCACTGCTAGGAATTTACCCAAGGGATACAGGAATGCTGATGCACTGGGGCACATGTACTGCAATGTTCATAGCAGCACTCTCAACAATAGCCAAAACATGGAAAGAGCCTAAGTGTCGATCAAGTGATGAATGGATCAAGAAGATGTGGTTTATCTCTACAATGGAATACTACTTGGCAATGAGAAAGAATGAAATCTGGCCATGTGTAGCAACATGGATGGACCTTGAGGGTGTTATGCTGAGCGAAATAAGTCAGGCAGAGAAGGACAGATACCATACGTTTGCACATATAGGAGGATTGGGAGGAACTTAACGGAGGACCGTGGGGGAGAAGAAGGGGGGAAATAGTGAGGGAGAGGGATGGAGGCAAACCATGAGAGACTCTTGAATGCTGCAAACAAACTGAGGGCTGATGGGGGTGGGGGGGGAGGGGAAGGAGGGTGGGGGACATGGAGGAGGGCACTTGTGGGGATGAGCACAGGGTGTTATATGGAAACCACCTTGACAATAAACTATTTTGAAAAATAAAATAGCATCAATAATACCTATTTCACACAGAATTAGAATGAGGATTCATCATGTCACACTCAGCAGCATGATTAACACAGAGCAGGCCCTAAATCAGTTACAATTTTTATTATCATAATAAGTAAAACTAACTGAAAACAAAGTTGAACTAAGCAGCACATCTGTTTATTCATCTGTTTCCACCTTCAGCATGTGAGCTCCTGACAGGCAGGAACTGTCTTATTTATCTATGTGTTTCTGGGGCTGGGAACACAGTAGGCATTCATTAATTAATTCAGTCACTCACTCAAGAACACTTATTAAGCCAATGAATGAAATAAATAATATCTGGGTTAGAAGGAAGACATATGGAGGGCATAGGCTCACACATTTGCCCATCTTACCAAACAGAATCCACAATCTTACCAGTTGTAAGATAGAGATTATCTTTAAAAATCCTTATTTACAAGTGAGGAAATGGAGATACCCAACCAGGACAGCTAGTTTAATTTCAATATTTAATACAGAATGCCTGGGTTATGAATTGATGCTGATCAGGTAGAAATTCAAGTCTATGTGTATAAAAGTTGGCCCTAACAGAGGCTTGCTGAGTGAACAATAACAAGGCAGGACCTGAATTTTCGCACTATGAGAAACTGAAAGGTTGAGAAGGAAAAAAAAAATCACTGATGGCACCTTTGATTATTGTCAATTCCAGACTATATATAAAACAAAACAAAACAAAATAAAAGCATTTCTTACTCAATATGTATGGGTTACCCTGTCCTTTCAAAAGGCAGGTAGAAAACACAATTTGGATCACTTAACAAGTGTTTATTTAAACAACAACAAAATAGATAAAAGTGTTGACCAAATATAATTGCAGAAATGAGCCTCGTTTTAAAAAAATCACCTCAATAGATGGGTCTCCAAAATCTGAGTCATTCCAAGAGGTCTGATAGCCACTTTTAGGTTTCAGGTCAGTGGAGCGTGGAGTTTCCCGGGTGAGCCAGAGTGACTGAACTTGGAAGTCAAGAAGGCTGCTCTGGTGGTTAAGATGGTGACAGCCAGGAGTGTTGATCATAGATGTGTGGCAGGAAAACACAGGGGGCTATTTGTGACAAACATCCTGTGCCACCTGGCCTCTGTGCGCTGATCTGCAGGAAGCACCTCCATGAAACACCCTTCCTAGGAGGCATCTGCACCCTCCCCTCACCCTTCTGTGTGAGCCTTGCATTAGCTTGCTATTGCCATCCTAAAATATCACAGACTGGATGGCTTTATTTTTCTCACAGTTCTAGAAACAGGTAGTCCAAGATCCAGTTGTGTGCAGGGTTAATGTCTTCTGAGACCTCTCCCTGGCTTGTAGACACCTTTTTCCTGTGTCCTCACATGATATTCTTTGGTATGTGTTATCTGTGCCCTAATGTCCTCTTCTTAAAAGGACACTAGCTCCCACCCTCATTTAAATTAATCACCGATTTAAAAGCCTTATCTCCAAATACAGTCACATCCTGAAGTATTGGGGATTAGGACTTCAGTATATGAATTTTGTAGGGGACACAATTCAGCCCATAACAGTCCTCTAAGCTGCAAGACCCATTGCTGACTTTTCTCACACAGAAGAAAAATGAATGAATGAATGAATGAATGAATGATAATGAATGATGAATAATGAATGAATGCTCTAGACCAGACAGACACTAAGCTGCAAACAATGCTATATTTTTCCCTGGCTACTCTGGTTTTTCTTTTTTTTTTTTTTAAATATTTTATTTATTTCTAGGAGAGAGAGAGAGACAGCGTGAGCAGGGGAGGGTCAGAGAGAGAGGGAGTCACAGACTGAAATAGGCTCCAGGCTCTGAGCTGGCAGTCAGCACAGAGCCCGATGCGGGGCTCGAACCCACAAACCGCGAGATCATGACCTAAGCGAAAGTCTTAACCGACTAAGCCACCCAGGCGCCCCTACTCTGGTTTTTCTTCCTAATGTCGCTATGTAAAAAGGCACTATCGGGTGTGGCCCCAGGCAGGAGTGGGGGTTAGCAGGCAGCCCCCAGCCCCAGATAACAGGCTGCTCTCCAGGAACACGTGTTAGAAAAAGTGCTTGATCAGAGTGTCAACTTGTGGGCCATGTAGGAACACTAAGTGGTTCTGTCTGTCACCTCCTCCACCCCCACTGGAATTTGGCCGTAATCTGATGGAAACACTTTGCCTACTTTCAGGAGAATTTTCCACTATCAGTAAGGCTGTTTTTCATACTTAGGCTATCACCAAAGGCTTTCAGAACAGCAGTACTGCTCTCCCCCTGGGAGGTGTACGAATCTCAAGTGTAGCAGGATGTGGAACCAAAAGCCACTCTGTGCAGAATGTTCTATTAATTGAGCTTCTCATTCACATTTAATTACAACCTATTTCCCAGCAGTAACTCTGGGCTAGAAGCTACTCCTGCAGCATTTCTTCATTAGTCCCACATTACCGAGGACAAACCTTGTGGGGGCAACATGACAGATAAGTGATAAGCAGGCAGGCTGTTTTCAAACTCAAATCCAGCCTATGTGATTCCAAAGTCCATTCCCGAACCCTTTTGCATGCTGTCCTCACGTCCCTGTGAGAAGGCCCAACTGGCCTTAGGCAGCAGCTACGTGAGAAACAGTTACAGGTGCCAGTATAAGAATCAGAGCACTTGACTTCACGGCTTCGTTGCTAAATATATTTGGGCAAGTTATTTAACCTCATTAGGCTTCAATTTCCTCACCTGAAAAATAGGTCCAATAATTGTACTTACCTCTAAGGGGGTTATAGTGAGACTTGACCCACGCTTATAGGGTGTGACCCAGCAAGCGTATTCAATAAATCAGTTACTAGTATTATTATTGCACCAAGAATACAACCAAAACTACAGATTTGTTCCCACTTAGGGGTGAATAAGCATGTGTGTTTATGTGTACAGAATGTTTCCATGGGAAAAAAAAAACAATAGCCACTATTTAGTGAGCACTACTATGTGTCATGCAGTAGAATAGGTGCTTTATATACATGATCTGATGCTTTATATATATGATATTATTTATTCCTTGTGGCCATCCTCCTATTCAGATGAAGAAAATTAAGGTCAGAGGGGTTGAGTGACTTGCTTGAGGTCACACAGCTAAAAAATGATGGAGCTAAACTTTGGTTCCAGGACTGACTCCAGAACCTATGATTCTAGTCACTAAGGTACACACTATCGCTCTGAAGTAATAAACCTAAAAAATAAAAATATCCTAAGAGTTGCTACCCTCAACTGTGTATAATCTTTTAAAGAAATTGCTTTGAAAGGTGCCAATTTATCCCATCAATGCTGCCATTGTTCCTACTCTTTGGCCCTCAGAACCATCTACAACCCTCACGAGAAAACTAGTCTTATTCAATTATATCAGCCTCATCTTTTAATCTAACGTGGTATTACTTAACTCGATTATTCACCTTATTCCCCAGACTTTGATCTAAATGAATTTTGGCTGTTGTTAAAAATCAAATCCACCTTTAAAGCATAAAGATTTGCCCCCATCAAGATACTCCAAAGAATGCACTTAAGTGTCTAAAAAAGAAAGGAACCAGAGTGTTTTTAACAGTATCTTTGGAATAAGTGATTCGTCTTCCAAGGAGACTGCTTTGAAGGGGAGACTCATGTGGGATGCATAAGCTCTGGTATGTTTATTTAAAACATACCTTAAATTTCCTCATATACATTCACAAGTAACTTGCCGGGAAGCCCCAGACACTCAACTCTGTTAAGGCAGGGGAAGTTGATCAGGTCCCTGAGTCCTTTTCAACTTTATCTTTCTTAGACTTCTAAACTTTTATGCGGTGGATTATAAACATGAGCAAAAGAGTTCACTGAGGAAAGCAATCCCCACCTAAACAGATATCTCTATACATACACCTTGGACCAGTTCTCTGTTCTGCAATGCTGGGAGCTCTAAGCCAGAAATGGCAGTTGGTGGGTTTGAGGCTCTGAAGGGACAGTATTGATGCAGCCTTTTTTTTTTTTTTTTTTTTTTTTTGGAAGACAGCAATTCTCTCATTCACGGAGCTACCCTGAACTTAAATGCCTGCCAGTTGCTGGAAGCCTCATGTCGCATTGATTTGGGCAGTGCTGGATAGCTTTTGACAAATTTCTCCATTTGATTTTTACATGGCCTCCCATTTGATAGTTAATTCAATACCAGACGTGTGGGACTGTTCTTCCACAGCCTTTCTCAGGAACCAACACTTGGTGAGTCAGGGCAGCTACTCCAAGCCCAGACATTCTAACTGGGCTTAGTCTCTACATCAGACTCCACTTAAATCCCTCCTTTCAAATCAACTCCAAGCACAGATCTTCTACTTTTGTAGTAGTCTAACATTGGTTTCTTTAAGCTCTAGTCATCTTACGTTTGCCTACACTGCTGCCCCATTTCTCACAAAGCTTCCCCAGCAATCATACTGTGCTTCCCAGATGTCCACAACTCTGAAATATCCCAGACAACAAAATGTATACACATTGTACTTGTCCAAGTGAGTCCATCTTCACTTACTTTGGTCTAGTTCCCCTTTGTCTTGTCAGTTAAATAGTAAAACTTTGATTAGCATAATAGGGAAAAATTATGCCTCCCCAAGATATCCAGATTCTAATCCAAGAATCTGTGAATATGTTACATTATATGGCAAAGGGGAGTTAAAATTATAAATGGAACTAAGGTTGCTAATTAGCTGTCCTTAAAACAGGGAGACTATCCTGGATTATCCAGGTAAGCCTAATGTTATCACAATGTCTCCAAAAGTATGTCATTGAGGAGGAGCGTAGAGCAATGTGATGCAGAACTGGAGGCAGAAGAAGAGGTCAGAGCAATGTGATAATACAATCGGACACACTATTGCTGCCTTTGAAGATGAAGAGGGCCATGAGCCAAGGAGAATGGGCAGCTCCTTGAAGTCAGAAAGATCAAGGAAATAGATTCTTCCCTAAAGCCCCCAAATGGAATCCAGTCTTGCTGAAACCTTGCTTTTAGCCCAGTGGGCTGCAAGCCCATTTTAGACTTAGGAACTATAGAACTTAAGATAATAAATTTTAGTCTTAAGCCACTAAATTTATGATTCTGTGATTTGCTACAGCAGCAATAGAAAATATAGTTAGCTAGGACCTAAATAACCAGAAATTACAATTCACTGACATTTTTTCTGCTTATCACTTTCAAGAGAAGTATCCAAATCTCAAGAAAAGTTTAAATTAACAACTTACTAAGGGGTCCCTGGGTGGCTCAGTTGGTTAAGTGTCCGACTTCAGCTCAGGTCACCATCTCACGGTCTGTGAGTATGGTTCAAGTCATGATCTCGTGGTCTATGCGTTAGAGCCCTGCGTTGGGCTCTCTGCTAACAGCTCAGAGCCTGGAGCCTGTTTCAGATCCTGTGTCTCCCTCTCTCTCTGCCCCTCCCCCTCTCACGCTCTGTCTCTCCTGTTCTCAAAAATAAATTAAAAAAAAAAAAACATTTATATATTGGGGCACCTGGGTGGCTCAGTCGGTTAAGCATCCGACTTCGGCTCAGGTCATGATCTCACGGTTCATGGGTTCAAGCCCCGCGTCAGGCTCTGTGCTGAGGAATAGCTCAGAGCCTGGAGCCTGTTCCAGATTCTGTGTCTCCCTCTCTCTCTGACCCCCCCACCCCCCCGGCTCACGCTGTCTCTATCTCAAAAATAAATTAAACATTTTTTAAAAATTTATATATTTTTAAATTAACAACTTACTTTTAAGCAAGATCTTAAATGGGGTTCTTTGGAAACAGACTCTGACATGGAAAGTTGGGGGGCTGCTGGTTTCTTAGGGAGAGCTCTCATGGGGTGCACCTGTGAAGAGTGAGGACCCAACAGGAGGAGACACTGCAAGGCAACTGGATCTGCAGACCCCACAAGCAACTCTGCAGCTGGGGTAGCCCTTTAGAATTGTCCGAAATTGAGGCCATGGAGCTGAACTGTATCCACATAATCCAACGTAGGAGGGATAATGATCTTGGGTCAGAGCATTCCTGGTTGCTGAAGGCAATCTCCATCTAGGAACACAACTGTGAGTCATCAGCTGCTGATATTCCCAGCTGCTGGGGGACTGGTAGATCAGCCCTGAGGAAGGGATCTGTGTAGGCACTATAGTATTCACTGCAAGCAAGCAATATTTCCAGGATATGTGAGATCTGAAATGGATCTATAGTCTATCTTGTCATGATACAATGGTTAAGAAGAAGAGCTGTTACTTGTTTGGTCCTTATGCAGTGCTTAAGGACTTTGCATTCATCTTCCCCAAACCTAGCAAAGTAACTACTATTAGCTGCATTTTACAGATGAAAAGACTAAGGCTCAGGAGCTCAGATGGGTGAAGCAACTGGCCCCAGGTCACCCAGCTCATTCAGGGGCAAAACTGGGTTTTCACATCAAAGCCAACCCACTTCATCTCCAGCCCACCAGAAAGCACATGGAACAAGTTCTTAGGAAGCAAATTAACGTTTACAAACATTAATCTGACACTGCAGGATTCCTGGCCCTCAAAGGAAGATAAGATTATGTTTGTTAAACTCTGCTTCCTAAATAGGAAAGGGGACCTGATCCAAATGATAAGATATTAAACAAGGGTCGAAATGAAAAAGAACTTCTGGTGGCCCAGAGGGTTGAGAGATCAAGGTTTGTACTACACACTGTAAATCAAAGTTAATTACATTTTTGCTCCACATTGTACATGGTGAGTTGGGTCATAATTTTTACATGTGCCTTAGTGTTCTCTTTCCGAATGGAAGTTCCTAGGGGAAAAGCATCAAGTTGGTCTACCTTACCTTGTATGGCCCCTGGCACTGCATCAACACAGGACGGCACATAATAAATACCATTTGATGATTTTCTTCCCTTGCAGTCATGACCCAGACCCTGTCTAATGGCCTATAATGCAATATCATTCACTGTAGCACTCTCCCTGTGGGTTGGATCTAGAAAATGTGCTCTGAAAAACGCTGTAAAAGCTCTCTTCTTTAATAAGAATCCTGGTGTTCTATGATGGATGCTATAAAATCGCGGACTGGCTGGGGTGTTCATAGCCGCGTGGGCCTGTTAACAATGTCTGGTTCTGTGGTAACATACTTCATATCCTGGAAAGGAGAAGGTAGTCACCAGAGTGCAAAAGCGAAAGCATTTATTATAAATAACACTAGGTGACCCTGGAGTAAACACAGCTGTGCCCTCGTGGTGTCTTGTCAGTGGTACTCCCTCAGTAGATTAAAGAAATTCATGTTTTATGGGGCCATTACTTATTCTGTATACACACCACAGAAGGCTGCTTTTCCATCAGACCTTGCTTACTGCATATAAGGTTTCAGGCCGTGGAGTTGAACAAAGTAGAGCTGCTTCACTAGAACACTTAGACTAGCATGTTCTAATATTTTCAAAGGGGGAATGAGGATCAGTTCCTATTTGTTCCTAAATGGTTTACACAGCATTTCTGGATCTGCACAACTTGTAGCTGCCCTACTGGTTTCTTAGACTCATCTCACCCAGCCCGGCAGCTGGGGTGGGTGGAATAAGCATGAGACTTTATTTAGGAAGGTTGGAGGCCTGTCTCTGTCATCTACTAGTTGTAAGGACGTGGGACTGTTCCTTTAACTGACTAAGACTTATTCTTCTCATCCTTAAGTGGAGACAATGAGCTCTGCTTTTTCAAATTGTGCTAAGTTATATGGGTGGTCCCCAAATAGGGGGCAGAATGGGAACGGAGTAGTAATACACACTGAGAACTCCTTAAGTTGCTGAGGAAAAATTAGAATATATATGAATATAATCCTATTTACATAATATTATATTATTATATACATATTAGAAAATATAAATTTTAAATATATAAGTTTAAAATCAGACAACAGTTATATAGATATGGTATATGTACATGTGTATTATGCATGTGTATATATAAAAAACCTTTGTGGGATTGTTTCTACTCTTTGGCTATTATGAACAATGCTTCTATGAACATTCATGTGCAAGTTTGTGTGGACATATGTTTTTATTCCTCTTGGGTATATACTTAGGAGTAGAATTTCTGGATCATATGGTATCTCTATGTTTAACATTTTGAAGAACCTCCAGACTGTTCTCCAAAGCAGTGGTACTGCTTCACATTCCTACCAACAGTGTATGAGCAGAACCTATTCATTTTCACGCTAAATCCTCATTAACTCCTACAGGAATTCCCCTTTGGATGGAAGGACTGGATCCTAGCCCTTAATCCTGAGGGAAGAAGTAGGAAGTGTTTGCTACGGCTGCCTCTGCTCTCAGCTCTGCTTGGAACTTGTCTTGGAGTATCCGGGCCACCCCTTTTGTTTCAGGCCTTTTCGGTCTCTGGGATGGTTGGAAGAGAACGTTTATTTTCCTGTTTCTTAGGAGTGTTTTGAGGAGGGAAATTCTTTGTGATCCTTGGAATGAAATACCACAATTTTATGGAGTCTGTTGGTGGTGGTTGCCACAACAAAATGAATAGCTGTGATTCTTAAAATTATTGAATGTTAGCTTTGGAAGGATCAGTATAGAGACAATCTAGTCCAGGGCTGGTAAGTAAGCTGTGGCTCACATGTCCCTCTGATCAATAATAGGTGCATGGGACTGGGGAGCTCTGTCCAGGCTCAGGAAAAGGGCTGGGATTGATTAGCAATGTCTGCTCCGGTGGCAGGAGGGTATCTGTGGTGGCACTTATGCTACCTATTTGCTTTCCCTGATTAAAGCCAGCCACAGTACCTCTGAGGCTGCAACCAGGGTCACACAGCTGGTTAATGATAGAGTTGGAACAATAATCAGTTCAATGTTTTTTCCTCTGTACCATACTGTTTTCAGTACTAAAAAGTGGCTCATAAAGGGTCAGTTTAGGGACAGATAACCAAGTCAGCAGGTCAGTTTCCATCCTGCTATGTTCAGACAATTCCCGTCAATGCCTGTGGGAATTACTCCATCAGGGTTAACTAGTTAATGATTATAAAGTCTTGGTAAATGCTTACTAATAAAGGGGGGGCCATTCCCACCTCCAGAACCCCCATATCTCCAGCTATCATGTGGAACACCCTTTGAAGTCCACAAACTTTATGCATTTGTACACAGGGAGTGTGGAGGGGGATGGGTTTGGACCAAAGAAAACAAGTTAAGCCCCTTCTGACTTGAAAGGGAATGGCCGTGTGTGTGCTTCTACTTGAACAAAGAGAAAAGGAGCTCCATAGTCAGGCCTTAGATCAGTCAAACTCCAAAGTCATTGTGGCAGAGAAATAGGATTTATCCATGAGGGAGAAATGAATATTGACAATAAAAGATAGCCATTTTTTAAATTCTCAAATCTATTTGAATTTCATTAGAATGTAAAATGTGCACAAGTTTCTCCTTTTCTATTTTATTAATGAATTAAATTCTATACTAGCAAAAATCATGTTGAAGAACTTAGACCTTGGGGTACTTGGGTGGCTCAGTCAGTTAAGTGTCCGACTTTGGTTCAAGTCATGATCTCCCGGTTTGTGGGTTTAAGCCCCGCTTCAGGCTCAGTGCTGACAGCTTGGATCCTGGAGCCTGCTTCCTATTCTGTGTCTCCCTCTCTCTCTGCCCCTCCCCTGCTCATGCTCTGTCTCTCTCTCTCTCCAGAATGAATAAACATTTAAAAAAAAATTTTTTTAAAGAAAGAAGAATGGAGACCTTAGGTAACTAATCCCTTTTCTTTCTTTTCTAAATGTTATTGTATAAAAAAGAAATAGCATGAAAGTTATTTCCTCTTCCTTCTGTCCCCTACTTTCTTTTTCTTTCTTCTTCCCATCATCACTTGACTACCTCCTCAATGTCCTTATGTCAGAATTCAAGTGAATGAGCCACAGGGATGGGCTCAAAGTCACAAGCTCCCTACTGCCCAAGGGGGAGGCTGAGATCAACTGTCTCCAGGGAAAAGGAAGGTCAAGAAGGTTCTGGAAGGCAAGTAGGTAGTAGGCCGAAAAACAGGAGAAAGCCAGTCTCTGGTCAGGAGGCACAAGAGCACAGAAGGCTTCCAGAACTGCAAAGTTAAAGGTGCTGAAGCATGAAGGAGATGTGAAGGATGGTCATCAGAGGAGCAGCAGGAAGTGAAGCTGGGAGAAAGGACCTCTCTTCCCAGGCTCCTGGGGTGAGCCTGGCTCCAGACCCATTCTGTGGAAAAGATTCCTGGGTTTTTCATCAAACTGTTGAAACTAAACTGTAAATGCAGGCAGAGATGTGTGTTGTGTGTCTGTGTGTGTGCGCACACACGTACGTGCATGCATGTGTGCTTGTGCTTGAGTATATATGAGAAAGAGAGAGAGAGACCACATTTTACTTATCCGTGTATTCTTTGACAGACATTTGGGTTGTTTTCACATTTTGGCTGTTATGAATAATGCTGCTATGAATATTTATATACAAGTTTTCATGTGGCCCTATGTTCTCATTTCTTCAGGATATGGACATAAAGGCAGAATTGCTGGGTCATATGGTCACTCTGTTTAACATTTGGAGGAACTGCCAAACTGTTTTTCCAGATACCTTTTAAAATCTGAATTTAAAGGTAACTTTAAACCTTTAAAATATATGACATTCTTCTAACAGTTGTACACCACAATCTGTACTCCTCAAGGATTATGTGTTTATCATTGTCAAATAACAAAACTAAAACAATTTAGTAATGAGTTCGAGGTCTTTTATTCAAAGGAAAACAAGCCACGGGTTGGGGGAGTACAGTGCCTAGCAAGCAGCAGGAGTACTCTTCCCTAGGGATTTTGAGTGAGAGAGAGTTTTACCATATGTTAGAAACAAAGAAGCCATCCTGGAAATGGGGCATGACTGGAGAGGAGGTTGGGAATCTCCTTATAAGGGTAGCAGGTCCTATTTGCTAGGTAAGGTGAGCTAGCTAAAGCTGAGTTGGAGGATTGTGATTAGTGTTTTCCTTGACAATGAGGCATTTTTTGTAAGACCAGGCTAACTTAGGTTTAGATTTGTGATTTGGGCTGGGCCGTAGGCAGGCTTCCTTTTTGTGGGTTCTGATATAAAAATTAGCTTTATCATCATATTAGCAAGACATCTTTTATTCTTGTGGTTCAGGGGTGGAGCATCATGGAACTTAGTGGGGCTAAGCTTAAAGGGGTGGGGTAAGGGGTAGGACAGGTGTCTCCATCCTCCCCAGGGAAATCCCAGGTTAGTGCCCCAGACTCATGGAGAATTAGTTCCTTCCTACCTGGCCTAAATCCTCTTCTGGTTTTATATAGAGGTATTGGCTTTGATCAATACTCACAGCCCTTAGATTCTCCCTCCCCCTACCATTGGACCAGTGTCTATGGGATCAGTTAGGTTGAAGGCAAACGTCTACATAGTTTTGGAGCTTCTGAATTCCCAAAGCAATATAGGAAAGGAAACACCAAGTGAGACTCTCATCATGACCAGAAAGAAGATCTGGGCAACACTTCCCTTGATGGTTGGGTCCCAGAAGCCCAGACTGGGGAGGATAATGGGATAAAGAAAGGTGTCTTTGAGCTAGGCAGCAAGTCTGGGGTGGGGAAGAGTCTAGCCTCTAGAGCTGACTGCCTTCCTACTATGTGTCAGCTACTTTAGGTCCAGCTCCTTATTTATCCCCTTTTTTACGGAGGAGGAAACCTTGGTGATGGGAAACCAAGAGTCCGGTGCCCACCAGCAGACGACTGAACTGAGCTGGAGACAGAGTAGGTCTGAGTCCCCCAGACTGGCCTCAGAACCAGGCCACCGTCCCTGCCATCTGGAGCACTGGGGCTGGAACAGGCATCCATTCCACACCATTCAGGGGCCCTCGGGCACCAACACCTGGCCTTGCCCAGCAGAATGGCTGTCACTGCTATTTTGGAGGCAATCATATATTTTTAATGACCTGCAAAATCTCCCTGTGAGAGGAGGGAGAGTTGAAATTATGGCCAAGCAATTTGCATTGCGAATCAAGTTATCCTCCCTCCTGCTCTCCAAGAATATGCAGAAATAAATGCCTCCTAATGAACCCTGGGGGGCTGAGGCTTTGATATGAATTCTGCTGGAGGGGTAAAGAGTTCTAGCCAGACTGAAACCCAGCGTGAAGTTGAAGCAGGAGGGCCAAGGCCCATTCCCTTCAGAGCAATGGGGAAAGGAAATTGGATTATCTAGCTAGCAGTTGGTGTTTTTCTATCTCTTAGAACCACAGATGAGAGTTCCTCACCTTCAAATAGGGGAGGGCGGGGGGGATTCGATTTAGCCCTATTTACCAGCCGGCTCTCACACCCTGCTCCAGTCTCCCCACCCTGGCCTCACACACCCTTAAGTTCCTTCCATACTCGCTGAGCTTGCTGAGACCAGAAGCTCCAAAGCTTTCGCGTTTTCCAAAACTAAAGATCTGTTACAGATGATAGACAGAGCCACCCCTCGCTGGCTCAGTTGGAAGAGCATGTGACTCTTGATCTCAGGGTTGTGAGTTCAAGCCCCACACTGGGTTTAGAGATTACCAAAGAAAGTACTAATAAACTTTAAAAAAAAAAAAAAAAAAGATGATAGGTAGGTAGGTAGATAGGTAGACAGACAGACAGACAGACAGACAAACTTTCTATCTAAAGTCAGGTAGCCTTCAGTTCTGGCTGCCTCTCAGAAAACAGCAGCCCTCTTCCCCTCTCCCACCACCTCCAGGGTCTGTGTTTATTCTGCACAATGAGGAGTGTGTGCCGGCAAGTACACGCTTGTAGGAATGAGCCATGTGGGGGCTGGCCTGGGAGCTGAGTGGTGTGGGTCCTAGGGCATGTGGGTGTGGTATTTGTGTGGGCTTGAGAGTGTGTGGTAATGAGGGTTTGTGTGGACTTGTGAAGTAGAGGAGGTGGGGAGCCTCCCTCTGGGAATTTGTGGGGATGAACTCAAGCCGAGCTTGGACAAAGGAAATCCACAGAAGATACTGAGCTCAGTGTCAGCTCTGCCTCTCTGCCACATCCTTGCCCCAACACCTTTCCCCGGAACTGCACACACATCCTCCTGACTGAGATACTCCTCTTTCACAGCTGGTCCTGCCTGAGAAGAGCCTGAAAACCCCGCAAAGCCCTCGGTGGGAAATGAGACCTTGACATGACACAGGGGCTCTCCATGGTTAAGCAGGTGGATGTATCTTTCAGAGAACCTGATCAAAGCCCAATTCACCGATCAGGAAGAATAGAACAGATTCTTCTATCCCTCTCTTTACTTATTTAGAAAATAGGGATTAAGAAAAAAGAAAGAAAATAGGGATAGTAAAGGACCAATCCTAGTGAGCTGTAGTAAATACTTATGTGCTAATAAATATGAGTTATTATTGGGGTGAACGGGTTGGTAACCATTCAGCAGTTTGGGATCCCATTATTACAAACAATAATGGAATAAGATGATTAACCTCTTTAAGATATTCTGGGGCACAGAGAGGAGAGGCCTGTGGGTTAGGGCCATCGTAAGGGAATAAATAACTTAACCCATGGTATGAGGAAAGTCTCTGCTTTCAGAATTTCCTTTTTGGGGATGGCACAGTGTACATAGGTTTGGGAAACTTATCTACATCAAGATTTCCTGGGGAAAAAAAGAGAGAGGAGAAGAACTGTTATAGATTAAAAAGAAACAGAAGAGTCTCATTAATCAAATGCAACTGGGAACATTGATTAGATCCTGACTTAAATGATCAAATATTTTTAAATTATGGGACAGTCAAGAAAAATTGAAAGCTGAATGGATATTAGATAATATTAAGGAATTATTGTAAATATTTTTGGATATGATTATGATATTGTGGTTCTATTAAAATATCAGAGTCTTTACCTCTTAAAAAATGGGTGATTTGATAAAATGTTTTGGATGTAACTTAAAATAATCTAGCTGGTAGGGGCAGTTTGGGAAACAGAGAGGAAATAAGAATGGCAAGGTGAAAGTTCAAGGGATTCTATTATATTATTTTCTCTAATTTTGTGTGTTTGAAATTTCTGAAATCAAAATACTAAGAAATAAAAAAGGAGGCACCTGTGTGGCTCAATCGGTTAAGTGTCCAACTTCAGCTCAGGTCATGATCTCAGGATTCGTGGGTTCTAGCTCTCTGTGGGGGTCTGCACAGACAACTCAGAGCTTGGAGCCTGCTTCAGATTCTGCGTCTCCCTCTATGTCCCTTCTCTGCTTGTGCTCTGTCTCTCTTTTTCTCTCTCAAAAATAAATAAACACTTTAAAAATGAAATAAAAAATAAGCTCCTTCTGGAACTGCCACTTGGAGAGTGGCTTCTGCCCTCCCACAGCGTCACCAGGACAAGGTGATTCAGTTGAGCCCTTGGACAACAGGGAGGGGCACAGCTGAGCAGTGCTTCCTAAGCTCTATAAATCTACAAGCACAGCTGAAGCCATTTAGTAGGAAGCTTGTTAATAAGAAAAATCTGGTTTAAATGGGTCATTTTATTGGGGAGAGGGAGCAGGGCATGATGAAGAACAGGGCTGTCCTGGCAATGAGGGGGTTTGTAACTAGTGCCAAGCTCTCTCTCACAGGCAAGGATCGGACTGTGTTAACTCTATCGCCACCTCAAACCTTTCTCAGAAGGATGCAGAATCCGAGGTACTAGCAACAGGAGTAGGGGATGGGCCAGAGCATGTGCAGAGGAGAATGCCATTGGCTTATCTACTTCACCACTAATGCAGGCCCTCAAGGGGGTGCTGGGAGTTTTTGCACTGCAGAGAGGCCACATAGGGGATGCAGCACAGACTCTCCCGCATGAGGACAGAAAAATGAAGAGCGAAACAGTCAACTTGATAAGATGATTTCAAGTAGAGTAACCTGAGCCAAAGAGAGAAAGAGGCTGTCTAGAGAAGTGAGACTTTGAAGGGGAATCTCCATGGAAAAGGACCCAAGAGAAATCCTGAGAAGTAAATAATAGAGCCAAACCAAGGCTAATGCTTGTGGTTACATTGCACTGGAAAGTGGTTTTTGAGGATAGTTGCCATAGAGGGTCATGTGACTTGGCTTGGTCAGCCAAGGGTGAAGAGGGCCGAGACACCTGAGTCTGGCGCATAAGTAGTGACAGGCCAAGACAAGGGGCTGTGGAGGAATTACGAACTCATTCTTCTCTCCTTTCTTAATTTGCCAGTGACCCGGGGCTGCTGCAAGGGTCAGTGGAAGGGCACTGGATTTGGAGTAAACCCAAGTTCCAGTTCCAGCTTTGCCATTTCCTAGTGGTAAAACTTTGGGCAATCAATCCTTTGGACACTCTCAGCCTCAGTTTCCTTATTGGCTAACAAGATGAACAATCCCTGTTTCTCAGTTACTATAAAGGGGTATTTGCACTGGAAAAAGTACATAGGATTTGGAAAGTAGGTGCCACAGAGGCTCAAGCTCAGGCCTCACCAAATTATGAGCCATGTGCCTTCAAGCCAGTCAGCTGGTGCCTTTGATCCTCTATTTTCTCATCTGAAAAATGGGAGAGGAATACTAGCTTACCGTGAAAATATAAAGAGAAAATGTAAGAAATCAGTTTAGTGGAGTACCTAGCACAGGTGAACATTTAATAATGTTAGCAATTAGCAATGATGCATTAATGTTATAAAATATAAGAACATAAATGAGGTTAAGTGTGGGAAGTCACTAAGAATGCCACAGAGAAAACACTTGGGGGTCAGAGAAGGGAACTCAGATCTTTCCAGACTTTGGGTCGTTTCAGCATTTACTTTGTGTGCTTTGTTCTTGTTACTTGGAGCACAGAGATCACCTGGTTTTAATGCAGGCACCCTTCTGTTTTGATATGCAATAGACCTGGTAGTGTCTATTAGATCAATAAAGACTATCAATTGTTTGAGATCGTTCTCCACTTGGGGAAAATGTACAGAAACTATAACACGGCCATGATCTGAGGTTTAGGAGGAGAGAAAAGGAGCTTAGAAGTTGGAAGAATAAAGGCAGAATATTGTTGTTTTCAGTCTTGAGTTCAACTGGGTAGCTTCAGAAAAATCTTTAACATGAACACTGATTTTTAGGCCAAAAATCTTAGCACCAAAGCAAAAAAAAAAAAAAAAAAAGTCCCATTTGCATTATTAATACTTTAATCTCGCAGGTACACACAGATCTTTAAATAAGGGCCTGCAGACAGTCATCTTTCCCAGAGTTTGTACCTTGTGGTTACTGAAGAGACAGTTATGGCACTTCCCTTGCTAAATTAAACCTCGTCCACTTCACCCACATTTGTTCCTGGCTCCTGCCACATAGTAACAGCCCACCCTGTCCTGGCTGGCCCCCAACCCTCCCACAGAGCAGGAGGCAACCTCAGCCAGATCACGGGGTGCTTTCCTTCCCGTCTGCCCCATCTGTCCCCTGATGGTAGACGCCTGGGGTGTGAAACTGCACACCTACAAAGTTGGCCTTCTGGTTCGGAGGGCCTCAAGAGGAAACCAACAGTCCCTCCATTTCCTGTGAATGAAGGATTATGTGATTGAAACAAATCATACCCTCTTTCCTCTTTCCAGATCACACCAGCCCAGCCTAGCCGCTGAGAGTTACAGAAGCAGTGACAGCAAATCAAGGGTGGGCTGAGACCCCAGGATTTGAAAATAGATGTGTGGGCTTCCAGATGCTTGTCTATCTTCCTTCCTGCTTACACCTTCTCAGTAGGAAAGGCCCAGAGGCTGGTGTGCAGAAAGGGTTAATTCCCTCTGCATGGGGGGGAGGTGGAGGAGGTAGATTCTACCACCCCCACTGGCTTGCTGCTTTGTTCCCATTCCTTTCCTTCCACTTTCTTGTCTCTTGAAAGCTGATTTGTTTGAAGGGGTTGGTGTCACATCACCTCTGCCACTGCCAGCTGGGCTCTAGGCAGGGGATATACACTCTGTTGACACGGGACAGCACTGCCCAGCGCCCAGTGCCCCAAGGGCCCCTGGAACTCTTTTTACATGGAGATGAGCAGCCACTTGGCTCCTTTTGTAACTAATCACCACTGTTGTTGATATATTACTACTTTTGTTACAACCACTAATGTCCCAAATGAGAAAAAGGCGCTTTGGGGGAACATCATCTACGGAATGGTCACTTCTTATTTGTGATCCCCCAGCCTGCCCAGTGAACATGCGGGGAAGCCCAGTTTGATTGCACTGTTGGCAGGGCTGGAACAGTCTCCTGTTTGTTTTTGAGGGTTTCAAACGTACTTTATTTCTTCAATCATACCATTTTTTAATGGGTACATAATGCTTTTACTTGGCCTCACTTATGAGCTGGCTTTGAAGCAATTCAGTATTACACGAGCTGGGATGATTACTGATCTCTCCATTGCTATTGGGCGACTGCCAACAGGGGACAGTTTCCATTCTATTCTAATTTGTATTGTCCTCTGTGCTCATACAGCAACACAGCTAATACAACATTACCCTACTTGTTGTGGAAATCAGATGTCCAGGTCTGTGGCTTTGGCTTGCTATTGTTTGCTGAATGCTTTGAATTTGGAGGTGACTTAGTGTGTTTTTGTCCAAAGGAAACATCATCAAGCTGTAGCCAGAACTGCAGTAATTACCCCCAAGGGTTTGTTGCAAAGAACCCTGAAAAAAAACTGTCTACTTTTAAATTCAAGGCTGTTTCCTTGAGGAAGGTTTTGGGGTATAGAACCTGAAAAGCCTTATAGGGGAATGAGTACAAAGAGTATGGGACTGGAAGTCATCCAGCCTTAGTTTGACTCTTATCTTTACACCTCACTACTAGCTGTGTGCATTTGGATCATTGCTTGCCTTCTCTGAGCTTGTTTTCTCATAAAAACAAAACAAAACAAAACAAAAAAAAACCCAGAAATACTAATTGTATCAGGTTCTTATGAGGGCTCAAAGAAATGTGGATGGGTGGTTAGCACAGTGCCTGGAACCTAGTGGGGGCTCCATAAGGAAAGCTATGGAGTCATGTTGATCTTGGTGTCTGGCGCCTTTCACCGACACCCCTCCCCCGCCCCCACCCACATCCCAACCCCCGCACATATACATGCACCAAGCCAGACACACCAAGCATCCCTTAGCAAAGTAACTAGCCTATGATTTTCACTTCTCTCCTCACTGGCCCTGGATCCAGGGAAACCAGATGGAGGTCATAGTAATGACAACAACCCAACATTTCCATCTCCTTTCCTGGCTTATAAAACACAAACACACACACCCTACTATTTAGTCCTCAGAATCATTTTGTGGGGCGTATATGTATCTTCATTTTTTTTTTCAGAAGAGAAAGCTAAGGCCCCAAGGGGTTAAGTGAGGTGCTCAAGGTCACACAAGTTACAAATGATAGATCTGGGACTGATGTTCAATGTTCTTTCTCCCACCCCAGACTTCCTACTACCCAGCGCTCTGCCCACACAGGGAGGTAAACACTCTCACTCTATCATGTCCATGTCCCAGAGCTATCTGCTAGGGAATTAGCTTACTTACCTGTGACAGACATTATAGAACTGTCAGTGAGTTACCTCTCCCAGATAAAATATTTGTATTTGGGTGGGGGTCTTCTGTTTACTAGACCTTGACCCAAAGGATTTACTATAATGGGGACTTTTAGGTCTTGTGTGGTGAATTACACTAATCCCCTGAGTGACTGCCTTTCTCTCCTATGTAGAAGACTTGTCACACACATTGAGCAGTGGCCACATGAAATAAAGAGGAAACATCACACAATTGTAAAGTTGTCAGTGATCTTTACCTCAGTAGGACATAGCCCAATGGTTGGACCTCTGTGTTCTAGACTTAACTCCATCTTCTTTTCCAGTAGCTCAGCCACTGAGATCTGGCCAAAGGGAGCCAGCTTAACCTTTCTGGGATGAGCTAAAGGAACCATAAGCTTTTCAATAACATCCACATCTCATTTGTTCTTAACAATATATGGTGAGGTTGTATGAAGTAGGTGCCATTTCCCCCTATACAGATGAGGATACTGAGAGATCCAGCAGGCTTAACTAAGTTGCCCAAGACCCCAGGCCAGCATGCGATGGTATCCATACCAGTCTTATCCTTTTAGGATGGTGGCTCTTCTACTCTTTCCTGCAGACCCTACACTTCCTGGGTGTGTACAGAATGGAGCAACCACAAGTTTATCCTCGCATAAGGCCAACCCTTGCTCTGCAGATGGAACAGTAAATCACGGAGACTGAAGGAACCCACAGAGACCACCCTGTCCACCACCACATTGCATCGGGTGTGGACCCTGGAACTCTACTATGATGTGGGTTTGGAGAGAACCCAGAGACAACTCCCTCCCAAATGGAAGCAAGGAGAAGCAAGCTCTAGCTGGCTTTGTAGGTGGAGGGGGAGGTCAGGGGTTAAGCTAGTTCTACTCTCTAAGGATGTGAAGGGTTAACTGTGTCTGCCATTTCCCCTAGGACTAGCAAGGAATTGTGGTTTTAAATCATAGCAGGAAAATTCAAGATTAATATTAGAAGGAATTTTCTGACCATAAAGGCCACAAGAAGCTGAAGCAGATTCATATGAAAGGGGAAAGGAAGCTACTTCTTTAGAGAACTGTAGGAAATAGGTTAGCCGCTGGGTTGGGTAGTATACCCATCATGGAGATGAGGAGATTGAGATCTCGGATTACTAGATTTCCCTTTGAGCCTTGTGGCTAAAAACTGCTAGAAGACACCACATAAACAGAAAATGTAACTACACTTATTTTTAATTGAATAATCATTGCTTCTAATTTAGGATGATTTCAACAATGCTTCTTCTTGTACTTCTATTTTGGCTCTCTAGGGGAAATTTGAAATTTCCTGGTAATTTATAATTTTAACCACAGTTTTCCTGAGGCAGTAAGTTTGTATGGGAAAATAGTTCACTCTGAATCTTAAAATTTTTTTCTGTGTTATAATTTGCCATCACCCTAAACACACATGTCATTATCTCATAAGCTCATAATTGCTAACTCCTCTAACCCTGACATCTCCAGAACAGGTAGCTCTTCTTCAAAGAACCTATCATTGCAGTATCAGTACAAAATTCAGGTGTCCCTATGTGAAAGGTAGAGAAGTTAAAGAAAATGGAAATGACACCCAAGAAATAAAGAAATAAGGACATTCTGTGACCCTGAACTTTGAAGTTTTCTCCTCCTTGGATTGGAAGATCCTGTCCTTCATAGATGCAGCCGAGAGTGATGACTTGCACCCAGAGGGCATGTGCTCCACAGGCTTTCTGGGCGGTGGTGGGTTTACACAGATCCAAACCCACTCTCACTTGTCCCCTCCCCCTGTGTTTATGAGATGGCTCCCAGATGAGAGAGTGGAGGCCTGGGGGACTGAATCACCAGGCTGCACAGTTAAACCTGTGACCTTATTTTATCCTGAGCTGGCCAGACAGCATGAACAATAAATGATTGAATCATCCATCGAGACTATATTACAGAATAGAGCAGTACTTCCCAACCTTTTTCACATTGTGGCACAATGATATGATCCAATATTTGATAACACAATAATAATAATCTGGGATAAACAGATGAGTTATTTACAACCAGTCAGGTGGCTCCAGCCACTCTCGGCCTTGGCTAGACACCTAATGGCTGAAGGGCCAATATTCTCTACCTCATATTAGGAGGCTCTAGAGTAAAACAAAATGGTTAGGCAGAAGAGTGCCCAGGTAGGAGAGGGCTCTGAAATTAGACGGCATGGGTTTGAGTCCTGGCTTAGTCACTTCTGACCTTGGGTGAATTGTTTAATCTCTCATTGCCTCAGTTTGTTCACAGATGTAATGGGATTAATAATAGTACTGGGGTGCGTGGGTGGCTCAGTTGGTTAAACGCTTTGACTCAGGATATGATCCCAGGGTCACGAGATTGGGCCCCATGTCAGGCTCCACGCTGATTCTCTCTCTATCTCTCTGCCCCTCTCCCCCACTCACACACTCACTTATTCTCTAAAAAAGTAAAAATTAAAATATAATAACAATAATAGTATTTATTTCATGGGGCTGTTCTTTTTTTTTTTAGGTCTTTTTTTTTTTTTTTAAGAAATCTCTATGCCCAACATGGGGTTCAAACTCACAACCCCGAGATCAAGAGTCACATACTCCACCAAATGAACCAGCCAGGCACCCTTTCATGGAGCTGTTCTAAGGATTTAATGAATTAATCCCTGTAAAATGCTTAGAAAAGTGTCTGGCCCAAAGCAAGCACTGGATAAATGGCAACCACCACTGCTCTTGCTGTATTAGCTCCAGAGTCCCAAGGCCTACTTCCCAGCAGAGGGGAGCAAACATAAACAGCATTATGTTCCAAATCTAGTTAGAAATTGCAGTCAGATGATTCATTGTCTTATCAGAATCTGTGCCTCTTCCCTTCTCTCTCCCCCCTTTCTTTCTCCCCTTCCCTAATGTGGCTGTGGATGCTTAAGAGGTAACAAAGAGGAAAGAAGTTGACCTGGGAGCAGGAAATTCACATCCCAACTTCGGTCCTTCCAGCCACTCCAGGTGGGCTGCCACTGGATATGTCATCTCACTCCTCTGGCCTTCAAGCCCCTCATGGATTGAGAGACAATGGTTGACCAGATGGCAGCAGAGGTCTCTTTCTGCTCTAACGTGTCATGGCTGTTCTGTGGTACAGAATTACATAGCACAGTATGTGTGTGCCTGGTGACTAGGGCTTAAATGTGCAGCACCAACATCTAAGATGGTTAACACAAAACAAGTTAATGTTTACTGTGAATCAAAACACAGCAACACATCCCCACCTGCGGTAAGAACTTCAATTTGCCAATGTTGCTCTCCCACTTGCTGAATTCTAAATTAGACCCTTTTTTACTTCAAGAATAAATCTGTAAATATGTCTCCTAGGTAACATCTTGTTAGCTTCATTACTCAAAGCTCTTGAAAATAATAGAAGTGCATTTCTGTTTAAAAATAATCAGTAATTCAGTCCTTTCATTTAGGCCTCCCACCCAATTAATCTGAATTAGTAAAGCATGTTCATTTCTGCTCAGATGAGGACATTGGATAAAACACACAAGTTTATATTCATCCATGAGAAATATAATTTAAAAATGCCATTTCCCAGAATCTGGGGTTATTCTTTCCTAGGTCTGTTTTATTTAGAAGTGGATATAACATGTACATCTTTCTTGCTATTAAAAATTAATATTTAGCCCAAATAGTCACTCAGAAATAACAGCCAGAGCAACATCTCAATTTAATCCTGATCCTGACAAGAACTATCCCACCTTCAGGTTGAGGAGAATTTGTTCACCCTTTCACTTTACCCTGTCTTCTACTCTGGAGCCCTTTCCCACTTCTCCTGGAAACCAGCTGTATTGCTCTTGCAAAACCATGCCAGAATGTCCTAGCAGAGGGGAGGCATGGCAGAGACTTGTGGCCTGAAAGACTTGGCAGAACAAAGCCCCACCAAGCAGGGCCTGAGGCTTCACTTTGTTTTCACTGAAATAAATGCCCTTCCTCCAAGAAGCCCAGCCCAGGCATGTGTGAGAAAGACTTTCCTGGAGTTTGGACACCTACCACAGGTTCAAAACACTGCCAGTCCCATTCAATGTTCTCAAAGCCTTAGAGAGAGTGCTGACCTCCCCCTCAGGAACAGACGGGCTGACAGCCTGGACCAAGCCAGGTCCAAAAACTGGTCATCCTCAGAGTCATCTTATGGGGCTGTGGGGGGACCCCAGGATCAGCAGCAGTGGCATTCAGAGATTTGCATCCTGGAGGGGGAGGGGAAGGGCAAGATGAATGTGGCCAGGACTTTTATTGCCTGTTGCCTTTGACAAATGATGGTGGTTAGCAGAATGAGTTCACCAGCAAAGAAAACACAACTCTCAGGGCAGCCATGGAGCCGTTTGAGGAGTGCATTTTCTCTCTCCTAGTGGCACAGCCATCACTAAGGCAGAAAGAAACAAGTCCCTGAGCATGGCCTGGACCAATCAGGCTCCCCCATGGCTTGGTTCCTGTGGGAGACTGAATAACGGCCCCCAGAGATACCCAGATCCTAATCCTTGGAGCCTGTGAGTGTTCCCTCATATGGCAAAAAGGATTTGGCAGGTGTGATTAAATTAAGGACCTTGAGATGCAGAGATTATCCCGGATTATTGAGGTGAGTCCCAAATGTAATCACAGGTGTCCTTATCAAAGGGAGGCAGAGGGAGATTTGGCTACAGAGAGAAGGCGATATGAGGACTGAAGCAGATTGGAGGAAGGGGTCACAGGCCAAAGAACAGGGCAGCCATGAGAAACTGAAAAAGGCAAAGAAACAAATTCTCAAAAGCCTCCTAAAGGAACCCATCCTGCTAACCTTGACTTTAGCCCCATGGAACTGAACTCAGACTTCTGGTCTCCAGTAAGTACTATAAGCATAGAAATTTGTGCTGTTATTGTTTTTTAATGTTTATTATTTTTGAGAGAGAGACCGAGAGAGCAAGCAGGGAAGGGGCAGAGAGAGAGGGAGACACAGAATCAGAAGCAGGTTCCAGGCTCTGAGCTGTCAGCACAGAGCCTGATGCAGGGCTCAAACTCAAAGACAGAGAGATCATGACCTGAGCTGAAGTCGGCCGCTTAATCAACTGACCTCCCCAGGCACCCCTAATTTGTGTTGTTTTAAGCCACTAAGTGTGTAGTAATTTGGGTCAGTACTAATAGGAAACTCAAAAACTTCCTGGGGAGGGGGTATGCCCCGATGCAGGGCCTCCCTTTATTGCAAAGGGATTCCTGAATAACAAAAAGGAGCATCAGTACACCTCCAGGCAGATATTCCCACAGCCTGAACACTGCATCTTTGGCCAGCACTGGAAGTGTTCAGCGCAGGGATGGTGGAAGGAAACTAACTCATCTATTGAGCACCTTCTATGTGCTTCACTGTTTACGTATTATATCATTTGACCCTCACAGCAACTTTGTAAGGTAGAAGCTAGCACTTCCTTTTCTGATGAAGACATTAAGCTCAGAGACTTCAGGACATTTACCCAAGTTCACATAGTTGGTCAGCAGTTCCCCAGGGATGTTTAGTTGTGGCTTGCCCCTCCCCTGACTTGTATACCCCCTCCTTAAGAATCCTCCAAAGTAGGAGATTGGATGAGACAGTTGCTATGACTGTAGTTCCAAGGAATTCATTCATTCATTCACCCATTCATTCATTCACCCATTCATTCATTCACTAAACACATAGTCATCACCTCCCAAATGCTTGGTCCAGTGCTGTGGGAGTACAGTGACCTTCTGCCTCAGGTCACTTACAAGCCAGGAAAAGATATTTATGAGACAATTTATGTTGGTATTTCTCTCTAAAAAGTATACCACCCATCTTGGGCAAGGAAAAATGGCACAGAGGATCATTCATGGTCCACAATAAAAATTATTCTATTTTATCAAGAAGGAGCTAAAGCTTGGCCTTGCTGGTGACTTGTCAGAACAGAGGGAAGGGGAAGTGGGATTCTTCATGCCAAGGGAATAACACTGGTTTGAAATCAAAAAGTTTTCCTGGAGGTATACATAAGTTTGCATTGGGCCCCAACATACCCTACACACCACAGGTGAGTGTTGGTTAATGATTGGCCAGTTTAGGGGTATAGGCTATGACCTGGAACGGTTCTGCTAAACTTGCTCCAAAGTTTAACATGGACTGACTTCTATCACATCAGGTTCTGTGGGAGGCAAGAAAGGAACCTAAAACTTGCACTTACATTAGCTGCTCTGTACCTGAGGCATAAAAGACAGGCACTGTTGAGTTCTTACTGGTATTTCACTCTTTATGCCCTTGCCCAGCAATGATGCTGACTTGTGTCCCATTTGGTCTGTTAGTTGTTTCAGATAAGATGCTTTCAGTTGCAAATAATGAAAGTCTAATCCAAATTAGCTCAAATAAGCAAGGTATTTTATTGGATCCATTTAACTGGAAAGTCTAGGAGTAGGGCTAGATTTGAGGGAGGCTTGTTCTAGTGCCTAAAACAATGTGGCAAGGCCTTCCCCCCCTCTCAATTCTCAGCTCCATGTCCTGATCAGACTCTTCCCACATGAGGTTGTCTTCTCATGACCCCCAAGACAGCTGTCAGTACCCCATATTGAGTCTTGTTGGCCTTAATGGGCAGAGTAGGATAATGTTCCCAACTGGGAGCCAACCAAGAAGGCCAGGAGAAATGTAATGCACTGGTGGTTGAAAGCAGATCGCATGCTCCCTACCTAGCATTGGGGGTGGAATCACCTAGGTGCACACAGCTGAGGAGGGGAAGAAGGGTGATTCCCCACAGGAAACTGGTGATGTTATTAAGAAGAGAATGGGAGAATGGATGGATACTGGGGAACCAACCAAAATGTCTATGGAATGTCTATAAAATGGACAGAGGTTTTTTTGTTGTTGTTTTGATCTTAAATGAACAAATTTTCTACCTTCTTAATACTTCCTCAAAATGAATAATCTTGCAAGGGCTTCCTTAATTGGGTACTTACTATATCACATACTCCTTAACACTCCACTGAACAGATTTCTTCTTCATTAAGGCTACAGGGCTTTTAGATGTCAGCTCTTCCCTCTGTTCCCTCTCTGTACTTCCCCTAAAAGAAGCAGTGCTGAAATATTGCCCTTGATTAATCACAGGCCAATTATCTAGTTTGTGGATTATCAGGACTCCTCCTTTTTCTTCCCACATCCTGCCTGCCTTTTAGCCATCCCCCTGCTCATTAACAAGTCTGCCTGAAAAGATAGGGTAAAAAAAAATTAAAAAAAAGAAAGAAAGAAAGAAAACTTACCAACCCTGGAAAATTTTTTGAGGGGGAAATTGAAAAGAAATGATGGCATGAGATTATCCTGAATTTCTCTGATCTATGATAATTTTATTGGCTCCTTCCCCAAGCCCTTTCTACCTCTACTTTCATCCTCCTCAAGAGTGAAAACAGCTGAATTCTCCAGAAAAGGCACATTTCTTAGACACTCAAACATTTCAAATGTCTCTATTCCTGTTTTCTCATTTCCCCAGTATCTCGATAACTTCTTTAGGTAAACTTTTTTTTTTTTTTAAACCAAGAGAATTGCTTTTGAGATCTGTTGGGAGGATAACACTCAACCCTACTGCCCAAATTGAGAATTCAGACTCCATGTCCCAGTTTCCTAGTGAATAGGAGTCAGATAAGCATAATAGCCCTTGCTAAATCAGGCAAAAAAGTGAAGGGGGTTTTGGGTGAGGTAGGGCCACTGAGCACCCTTCCCAGCAAGCCAGGGTGCTTCCGTTATCCTCGACAAGTATCTGGTCACCATTACCACGCACCACCCGCATCTTACTGGCCCCTTCTAATTCTGGTAGGCTGGAGACTAGAATGGTAGCAACCTCCTAGGGTTTTCATCTCCTCAGCAGAATTCAAACAAAAAGGAAAAGGATATCACTCTGTTTCCCAAAGATCATTTCCCCAACATCTAAAAACACATGATTTCCCTTTGGGATTTGTCTTTCTCTTGAACACACCTAGTGGAACAGAGACGTTCCATTTGGCTATTAGATGGGAGTAGTTATTAGAAGAATCTAGTTCCTTCATGCCATAATGTGAGAGTAACCCAGAGTTGTTTCAGTAATAAAGCCGGGGAAAGTGTTTTCAAATCCAAACTGCTAATTCTGCATTCTGCCTGTAAGTCTTGGTGTAAGGTACGGGGTCAGAGACTTGCCTTAGTCAGTTCAGGCTACTATAACAAACTAGATTAGTGGCTAATAAACAATAGAAATTTATTCCTCATTGTTCTGGAGATTGAAGTCCAAGATCAAGGCACCAGCAGATTTGTGGCTGGTGAGGGACCACTTCCTGGTTCATAAATGGTCATCTCTCTGGCTTTTCATTATGTCCCCAAAGACATCTCTGGGATCTCTTTTACAAGGCCACTAATCCCATCATGAGAACTCCACCCTCATGACCTAATCACCTTCCAAAAGCCCCACCTCCAACCCCCATCATCACATTGGAAATAGATTTCAACCTATGAATTTTGTTGCAACACACACACTCAGTCTGTAGCAGGGCTGCCACTTCCTTTTACTGGTAATGTGCCTTGGCCCAAGTGAAGGGCACATTTACAGGCAGAGTTAAGTCACACATTGACAATGTCTCCCAGCAATGCTTGGAAGGGTCATAAGCAATCCATGCCCTTGGCAATGTTAGTAGTGACAGTCATCATGGCAGCATAATGCAGTGCTGGGCTCAGAAACAGAAAAGAACTGGACTCCAGATCACTTTTGCACCCAGCCCTGTGGCCAGCTGAGGCAAGTACAACCTCTCTGAGCCTTTGTTTTCTCATCTGGAAATGTGAAGCTCAATAAACCTCACAGGGTTGTCCTGAAGATCAAATGCACTAATGTGCATAAATGTATGCGAACTGCACTCCAAATCTGTATAATGATAATGACAGTCATGATGTCAGGATACATGCCTGCCTTCAAATGGCCACAGTAAGTGAGTAAGCTTGGGAGGAGGGCATATCCCACATTGGAGCACCCATGGATGCCTTCCCTCATGTGAGTTATTAGCCCCATAAAAATCTAAGTTTTAACTCTGCTAAAACTTGGTTGACTTCACAGCTGCCTCCCATCCCCACTAAAGGACATGTCATCTTCCCATTGCCCATCATTTTCAGTTACCTCTGCCAACTGAGGATTGAAAACATCTGTCTTTGGCTGTATGATTTCATTTGCTTCTCCAGTCTCATTATGGCCCTAATGATCAGCACCAGGCACTGTGCTAAGCACTTTACATCTACACTATTATGTAATCCATATTTGTAGGTGACAGTATAATAATAGTTGTTGTTATCCCATTTTTACATGGAAGGACCCTGAAGCCCAGAAAAGATTAGTAACGGTAACTTTCCCAAAATCATATGGCTAATGAGAGACAGAATCAGGTTTCAAAACTATCAGGGCCTGCCTGACTATGTATTCTCTAACCATTGAACTTTACTGCTTCTCTGTTTCTTTGCCCGGGTTGCAAGGAGGTCCCCAGCTGGCCCAAGAAGGACAGTCAAGCCTGCCTCTTCATAGTGCTAAAGAAAGGCTAGAGCTTCCTTCCTGGATCCTGGCAGCTCCTCCTTGGGATGACTGAGCTTCTGGAACCCACTAAGTTTCATGCAGGACCTCAGGATGAGTATCTACTCCCCTACCCCCACCCAATAGGTTCACAGATAAATGGATGCCCACGAAGGGAATAGATCCTTACATCAGCCGGGTCTCAGGAACCTGAGGATTAATTGCTCTGCAAGCAGCTTGTTAGAAGCTGTGTTGGCAGATGAGGAGAGCAGCAATAGAATCAGCCAATTAAGCAGCCAATGGTGCTGAACTAAACGTGACCTCGTACTTAATTGTGGATGTTGTTTCACAGCAGTTTCTCACCAGTCTGGGTTTGGGAGAAAGAATGGGGAGGGTGAGTGGCAAAAGGAGACTCCCATTTCTTTCTTTCTTAAGGAGACAGTAGCATCAAGGATTCAGTGATTTCCAGCACAGTACAGTTGGGGAGGGGTAGCCAGTCTCTTGGCTAAAGCCCAGGGATAGCAGGCAGATGACAAAGGGACCAGGCCTTGTCAGCTGGACGAAACATTTCCAAATAAGCCAGAGACCCAGACTTGGGGCCATATCTCTAACAGGAGTTGGACAGTGCTAGAGGCAGGAGCCTGCTGGTGTGGCAGGAAGGAGCCTGGATTATACATTACAGAGAGCTCACACACAATTTGAAAACTTCTCTTTCCTCTCTACTCATGATGATTAGGGAGCCCCTTGGTCCTGTCCACACTTTGTCCATAAAGTATTTGGAGCACTATATTCAGAAAACATGTGAGTCTGGAAAGCAATGGAATGGGGTCTCAGGTGGAGGAGGAGACAGTAGTATCTCCACACCTAGTTGGGACCAGCCAATCTGACTACTTCACCAATGCATCCATGCAGCCCTGGAGGGCACCTTTCAAAATTCCCCCTCAAGAAACAACTTGCCTTTGAGCTTCAAGGAATGCAGTTTGCTGATAGCCTCCAAGTGTTAGAGCCTTCAGGCCCCACCTCTGCTCTGAGGCCAATTCTTCCTTGGGAGTCTCCAGACAGTGACTGAGCATCCAGGAAGACTAGGGCTCGGCTGTCTCTGCTGATGTGGGACTCCTCTAATGGGCAGCCTTGGCTCCAGAGCTCTCTATTGAGTTGGCTGAGACTCTGTCAGATCTACATTATGTTCTGAGGCTCTCTCTACCCAATTCTGCTTCTTTACCCTTTTATCTTTCACAGGAATTACCCCCCTGAATTAGTCCATCCCAGTCTGTCCAGGTTGTCGTTAAAAAACAAAAAACAAAAAACAAAAAACCAGAGACTGTATGGTTGACACAACAGACATTTCTTGTCTTACAGATCTGCAAGCTAGAAATCCAATATCAAGGTGCCATTAGAGTTGGTTTCTGATAAGGCCCCTCTTCCTGGCCGGTGGATGCCCACCTTCTTATTTTGTGCTCACATTGCCTGTCCTCTGTGCAAGTAGAGAGTCTCTCTCTCTCTCTTTTTATGTTTATTTCTGAGAGAGAGAGAGAGAGAGAGAGAGAGAAAGCCGGGGAGGGGCAGAGAAAGAGAGGGGGATAGAGTTTTTGAAACGGGCTCTGCACTGAGAGCAGAGAGCCTAATGCAGGGCTCAAACTCATGACCCTGAGATCATGAGCTGAGTCAGATGCTCAACCACTGAGCATCCAGGCACCCCTCTTTTTCTTCTCTCAGGACATTAGTCCTATTGGATCAAGGCCCCATCTATATGGTCTCACTTGACCTTAATTACCTCCTTAAAGTCTCTGCTTTCAAAGAGAATTACACTGGGGTCTCAGGCTTCAAGATATGAGTTTGGAAGGGACACAATTCAGTCCACAATACATCCCAATAAACTTAGATTCCTGACTCTGTCTTAGCATCTGCTTCCCAGAAGACCTAACCAACACAACCTCCTACCTAGGGGCATATCCCACACCTAAAGAGCTGTTCCTTTCTCCCCATTTACTTCTAGCCCTATTCTGATTCCCTAAAAGATAAATATCCCCTCCCTACTTGCTCTTGTCTCAGTTCCACAGAATAGGCAATGTCAAACCATTGCTCTCCCAGCTAGTGCCTACACTGGTTTCTCCCAAATCTTAGACTCCTAGAAAAGCAAATATAATCCCCAAACTTTAGATGTTCTACTTAACATGGGGGAAATGTCAGGTGCCAGAGTGGCTCAGTCAGTTGAATGCATCACTCTTGATTTTGGCTCAGATCATGTTCCCAGGGTTGTGGGACTGAGCCCCAAGTTGGGCTCTGGGCTGACTGTGAGGAGCCTGCTTGGGATTCTCCCCCACTGCCCATCTCACTCTCTGCCCTTCTATTTTTAATTTTTTTAAATTAACACTTTTTGGAAAAGTGTCTATTCACGTCTTTTGACCATTTCTCCACTGGATTATTTGGTTTTGGGGTGTTGAATTTGGTAAATTCTTTATCGATTTTGGATACTAACCGTTTATCTGATATGTCATTTGCAAATATCTTCTCCCATTGTGTCGGTTGCCTTTTAACTTTGATGATTGTTTCCTTTGCTGTGCAGAGGCTTTTTTCTTGAGGAGGTCTCAATAGTTCATTTTTGCTTTTGTTTCACTTGCCTCCAGAGACATGATAAGTAAGAAGTTGCTGTGGCTGGGTTAAAAGAGGGTGTTGCCTGTTTTCTCCTCTAGGATTTTGATGGCTTTCTGTTTTACATTTAGTTCTTTCGTCCATTTTGAGTTCATTTTTATGTATGCTGTAAGAAAGTGGTCCAGGTACATTCTTCTGCTTGTTACTGTCCAGTTTTCTCTACACCATTTGCTGAAGAGACTGTCTTTTTTCCACTGGATATTCTTTCCTGCTTTCTCAAAGATTAGTTTGCCATACATTTGTGGGTCCATTTCTGGGTTCTCTATTCTGTTCCATTGATCTATGTGTCTGTTTTTGTGCTATTACCATACTGCCTTGATGATTATAGCTTTGTAATACAGTTTGAAGCCCAGAATTGTGATGCCTCCAGCTTTGGTTTTCTTTTTCAGGATTGCTTTGGCTATTTGGGTCTTTTCCAATTCCATACAAATTTTAAGATTGTTTGTTCTACTCTCTGTGGAGAATGCTGGTGTTATTTTGATGGAGATTACATTGAATACGTGGATTTCCTTGGGTAGTATCAACATTTTAACATTTGTTCTTCCAATCTATGTGGATGGAATGTTTTTCCATTTTTTTTGTCTTCTCAATTTTTTTCATAAGCTTTCTATAGTTTTCAGTGTGTACATTTTTCAACTCTTTGAATAGGTTTATTCCTAGGTATTTTATGGTTTTGATGCAATTGTAAATGTGATCAATTCCTTCATTTCTCCTTCTGCTGCTTCATTATTGGTATATAGAAAAGCAACCAATTTCTGTACATGATTTTATATCCTGCAGGTTTGCTGAATTCAAGTATGAGTTCTAACAGTTTTGGGGTGGAGTTTTTAGGGTTTTTCACATAGAGTATCATGTTGTCTGTGAAGATCAGCTATAAGAATATTTTCAAACCAGAATGTATCAGAATCATCTGGGAGGTTTGTTGAAATGGAGATTCTGGGCCCAACCCCCAGAGTTTCTAACTCAGTAAACCAGTCTGGGATTCTCTCTCTCTTTTTTCTGCCCCTCTCTGGCTCATATGCGTGCATGTGCACACGTGCTTTCTCTCACTCTCTCTCAAAATAAGTAAGTAAATAAATAAATAACTTTCTATTTTTTAAATGCTTTTTATTTATTTCTGAGAGAGAGACAGCATGAGCAGGGGAGGGTCAGAGAGAGAGGGAGATACAGAATCTGAAGCAGGCTCCAGGCTCTGAGCTAGCTGTCAGCACAGAGCTGATGCAGGGCTCGAACCCACAAACCATGAAATCATGACCTGAGCCAAAGTTGGACACTCAACTGACTGAGCCACCCAGGTGCCCCAATAAATGTTTTTTTTTTTTAAGTGAGGAGAACGTCACAAGCTGGAGAAAGTTTTTACCTCTCAAATATAGAATCTAAGACTGCAGAGATTTCTGACAAAGCATAGACATTGACAGAATGCCTCCACAATGAATGAGGTGCCAAATGTAAGAGGTGTAAAACCTGCCCTGGGAGCAGTTTGTTAAGGGGGGGTTTCTATGTCAGAGACACATGGAAAACAGAAGCATCAGAGTTACAATCACAGACAAGGAAACCCAAAGAGGGAGAGATTAACACAGTTTAGGAGGACCCTAGAGTACTTTTTTAATACAGGCAGCATTTGGGTTATTTTTAAATAAAAATATTTATCAGCATTGGTTAGAATAATAGGATGTATTTAAATAATGGAGCACTTTGAATGCTGAGATATTTGGATTTTATTTTGTTGGTATTGGGGAGCCATGAAGTGATGCTCCATAGGAGTGATCAGAGTTTTAGAAATATAGGTTCTTGGCAGGACACGAATGTAGGGATAATGGGTGAGTAGAACAGTTAAAGGCTGCTCTATCAGTGATAGTAAGAATGCTAAGGGCCTGACTAGGTCAGAGAAGTGGTCATGGAAAAGAACAATAAAACTGGAGATTTGCTACAGAGGAGAATGACCAACAAGATTAGAATGGGATTAAGTCAAAGAGGAAGAGTATGGGCTGAGATTAAGGCAGTTGAACATAGAGTTCTGGAGTCTGGCAGAATGGTAAGATTAAAAATACAATTCTAGAAGTCATTCCCAGTGCCATCTTCACACCTCTGGTTCAGGTGCTGAAAAAGAAGAGAGAACCCAAAACCAAATCTTGAGGAAGCCCCCATTTACTGGGATGTGGGTCCAGGGAATGATTGAGAGGACATCATCAGAGCATGGTGGAGCAGAAGCTCTGGAAAGAATTCTAAGTAGAAGGGGATGGTCAACAATGTCAGTGCTATAGAGAGGCCACCTCACAAAGGATAAGGATCAGAAGTATTAAGACACTGCCAGGTGGAAAACATTGGGAGTTGGGGCACTGTGGTGTTGGGCTTAAAGAAAGTGGTTCAGCAAAGTGAAAATTGTGGGCAGAGGACAATCCTGTTGGGTTGAGGAGCTGAAGGTAGGGAAATGAGGTAGAAAGAAATGACTCCTCTTTCAGGACCTTTGTTGATGATCAAAAGGAAAGAAGGCAATCCAAGGTTATGTAACAACAAGGCCCCAAAAATTGTTGATCTAAGAACATAAAATTCTAAAGACTTTTAATTTGAAAATAATTTTAAAATGCAGAAAATTTGCAAGAATTATAAATTCGACATAGAATACCTTTTCATCAGATTCACCTATTGTCAACATTTTGTCTATTTATTTCATTATTCTCTCCCCCTCTCTTTTATTTTTATTATTATCATTATTATTTTATTGGTTTTTTGTTTTTGTTTTTAGAGAGAGGGAGAGTGGGAACAGGGGACAGGTGCAGAAAGAGAGAGTATCTCAAGCAGGCTCCATATTCAGCATGGAGCCCAATGCAGGGCTCGATCCTATGACCCTGGGATCATGACCTGAGCTGAAATCAAGAATCGGACACTTGGGGCACCTGGGTGGCTCAGTTGGTTAAGCGACCGACTTCAGCTCAGGTCATGATCTCACAGTTCGTGGGTTTGATCCCCACCTAGGGCTCTGTACTGACAGCTAGCTCAGAGCCTGGAGCCTGTTTCAGATTCTGTGTCTCCATCTCTCTCTGACCCTCCCCTGCTCATACTGTCTCTCTCTGTGTCTCTGTCAGAAATAAATAAAACATTAAAAAAAATTTTTTTTAAATCGGACACTCAACCAAGTCACCCAGGTGCCCCTCTTATATATATGTATACATACATGTACTTACACAGATATACTTATGAATGTAAAACATTTTTCAAAATCTTTTGAAAGAAAATACATATATCATGTCCCTTTACCCCTAAATACATCAGTGTGTATGTACTAAGAACAAAAATATTCTCTTCTGTAACCACAGTGTATTATAAACTTCAGTAAATTTAATATTAATACAATCCTTTTTTCTAATTTTAAAAAAATGTTTTATTTATTTCTGAGAGAGAGAGTGAGAGAGACAGCGTGAGCAGGGGAGGGTCAGAGAGAGGGAGACACAGAATCTGAAACAGGCTCTAGGCTCTGAGCTGGCTGTCAGCACAGAGCCCTATACCGGGCTCACACCCACGAACTGTGAGATGATGACCTGAGCCGAAGTCAGACGCTTAACCAACTGAGACACTCAGGTGCCCCTATTTTTTTCAACTGACCTAATAACAGTCTTTATCACAATTACCCCTGAAACTGAGGTGAGTGTATAGGCTTGCCTTTCTTCATAGATTCTCAGCAGCTATAGCCACTGGGGTCGGGTAGGATCTGGATTAAGGGGTGTGGTCTCCTCCATTAGCAGCCACTTAAGCTGTGTATCAGTTACCAATGGCCCTAGTTCCTGAGAACATGGGCAGGATATGGGTCTACATAGGAGGTGAAGAGAGGTAAAAAGACAGAATTGTATAGAGGTAAGTTGGGCTGACCTCCATATCTGCTATGCTCCTGACCTGTGTATTAGAAGAATTCCTTTTGATGTCCCTTCTCACTTTTATGAATAAAAAATATTTATCAGTCTTCTAAATCTTGTTCAGCTGAATGAACAATACTTTACATTGGCTCTGCATTCTCTTTGGGCAAAGGATGCATTTCTGAGCCTACATGATGATATCCATGTCATCGGAAATTGATCCTTCATGGAATCCAAATCCATCTCAAGGACTTTATTATTTACTTGAATGAGCAAACTGCTAAATCAGCCTTTTTAGGATAACCATATGTTTCTCCTCATTTCTTCACCATCTTTTGCATTCAGGTTTTCATCCTTTTCAAGACTGTTTACTCCCTGCATTGACTATTTCTAACTCTGAGACAGAATATACCTGGTACTTTATCAACTATAAACACAAAAACCAATCTGACAAGGAGATACAGAGGTGTTTCTGACCTGAATACTTTTAGTAGGATTATTTGGCAACACAGAAATGTGTTCTCCTTAATAGCACTTTGTGGATCTTGGCAATCTCAGTATTTCACACATATTCTTTTTTTTACCAGATGAAAATTATATATTTCATTGTATTTCTACTTTGCATTGTCTGCCAGAAATTCCAGAGCTATACTGAGTACTCAATCACAATAAATATATTGGCATAGATAGTTCTTATATTTTATCTCGTTACCATTTATATGTACATATTTGACTTTTCTTCTATTTATATATATCACCATTTCCTATATCTCTCTGGGTCTCTATTTATAACCATCTTTCTACATACGATTTTATGGTATATGTGTCTTTAACTTTAAACATTCTAAAGTCATTTTTAGAAGCTAATGGGGTATGTCTCATAAATATATAATTCCTTACAGGATACTTGTCTCATTCTGGCCACTTATTCTACTCATCCCACATATGAAAGTAAGTCTAAGACATTTTCTTTCATGCCTGTGAACTACCCGTTCTGGTCCCAACCATAAATGGCCTTGCCACAGAAGGCAATTTGGTTTGGGGCAGGAGCTCTTAGTTAAAATAAAAAATTCTCTCCTGGGATTACATCCTGGATCCTTGTGTTTATTCAGTTTCTTCTGAGGAATTTGAGCCTGATGCTGACATAAACCAAAGGGAATGCTGGTCCAGAAGGGCACAACTTCCCAAGCTGACTTTTTTAAGAGAGAAGGAGAGAAAGCCTGGCCTTGGGGAGGTAGATGCTCCCCCAGCCACAGCAGAGAAAGATGAGAGGTTCAGAGGGCAGAGTTTCCTCACAGGTGATCCTTCTTCATACCAATGTAGACTCCGAACTGATTAAATAGTTCAGGTCTAAAGAGTGGTACCAACAACACCAGCAGACAGGTCTGTGAGGAAATTTCAGGGTGTTTCCCCTGTTACACAGAAGGCATCCCAAGGCAGGGAAGATACTTTCTCTGGTGGTTGGTTCTGGAGCCAAGTCTATACTGGCTTTCTGCATGTTCCTAAGAGGAACCAGAGAAGGTATAAAGTAGATATGTAGGTGAGGTCATTTTGCTCCGTCTCCAGCATAGAGAATAATAACAGCTAACACTTGTACAGACTTTTCAAGTGCCAGGTATTGTGCAAAGCACTTACACACGCGCACATGCACACACACACATACATCACCCGTAAGATAAGCATATTATCATTATCTTCATGTTACAGAGGAGGAAACTGAGGCTTATGGAAGAAAAATAACTTGCTCAAGCTTACACAGCTAGTAAGATGGCAGAGGTGGCTTTTAAACCCCAGAAGTCTGACTTCTAAGTTTGTGTTTCCTACCTGTGTACTCTATACTCATCCAGCAGCCAGTACACAACTTTCAGCTGGCCCCCATCCCATGCAAGCCAGAGGAAACAGATTCTCACCCTTGAGTCCCAAGTAGGGTAGAATATTTCTCTCAAGCCCTGAGAATGCCAGAGACAACTTGTTCACTAGAACTATGTCAGCCCATTTCCTTACCCATGGGCCAGAGATGGCATGAGGTGCGCTGATTTAGAGTCTCATTATAAGTCTCTTTTGAAGAATTTCATAAATATCACTCTTGAGATTTCTAGAAGATGAATTTAGATCACACATTTACTTAAAAACATTGATTAGGGGCCTACAGCATGCCACTCACTTTGCTTGGTCCTAAAGAGATGATAACTCAGCCTCAGTGGTCCCTGCCCTCAGATCCCTGGTTCAGGACGCTGCCAGTCCTGGGACATGACAGAAGGGGATTAAGAATGAAGGATGCTTCATCAGGTAAGGGGAGGCCTGAGTTGGGGGGTCTCATCCTATTATTTACCTGTTGTGTGAATTCACTTAAGTGAATTCACTGGCCCTCAGTTTCCACAGCTGTAAAGTAAGGGAATGCTTCTGGACAGTATCTGAAGAATCCTCCTAGCTCTGAAGTTTGGTTCTTATGGCAGTTGCTGTTAATGCTTTTAACTAACATTAACAAAACTCTTCTGTACCAACCACTGAGATAGGTTCTGTCACACACATCTCTAGTTTTTCAAAGAGGCATCAAAAAAATGCAGTGAACAAGTAAGAAGACGATTTTTCAGGCTATTGAAACAGGGAGAGGGGCACCTGGATGGCTCAGTCAGTTAAGCGTCCGACTTCTGCTCAGGTCATGATCTCAAAGTTCGTGGGTTCAAGCCCTGTGTTGGGCTCTGTGCTGACAGCTAGCTCAGAGCCTGGAGTCTACTTCAGATTCTGTATTTCCCTCTCTCTCTCTGACCCTCCCCTGCTCTGGCTGTCTCTCTCTCTCAGAAATAAATAAAAACATTAAAAAAAAAAGAGAGAGAGAAAAAAAAGAAACAGGGAGAATGCTTATTAATGAAGAATATATCAAAGAAAAGGAAAAGGCCTGAGGTTTTATAGAGGCAGGTAGACAAGGGAGTCATCCCCAAGTCTTATGGGAGTCACATGGAAGGATTATCTTGGAATATTCAAGGGCAGACAGAGGACTCCTTTGCAGTTACCCATTTCCAGAACACAGAGTGGGGAAGGGATTTCTCAGTTGTTGCTGTTTCCAGGAACATAGGACTTAGGTCAAAGTTCAATATCGTCACAGGGGCCGCATACTTCTGTATGTGTACAAATGTACAACCAAAGGATACCTAAAACCACAAAATTAACATTGAAAATCTTCCCAAAGCAGTATCTACTTTTACTTGAAATTGTGGGGGCAGAATCACTATTTATATAAAACAAACGCTTAAAGAAAATAGTTATGATTTTTTTTGTTCTTGTTTTTTTTTTTTTTAGAGAGAGTCCAACAGAGTGAGTGAGAGAGAGAAGGAGGCAGAAGGAGAGAGTCTTTTTTTATTATTTTAATTTTAATTTATTTATTTATTTTTCTTCTGAGAGAGAGAGTGTGAGCAGGGCAGAGGGATAGAGGAAGTGGGAGAGAGTCTCAAGCAGGCTCCACACTCAGCACGGAGCCCTAGGCAGGCTAGATTTCATAACTGTGAGATCATGGCCTTAACCAAAATCAACAGCCAGACACTCAACCGACTTAGCCACCCAGATTCCACAAAGTATTTATGATTTTAAAGGTAAAATCTTCAAAGAGATTTCATCCTTGAAGTAAGACTCTGAAATAGGAAACTCTCTCTCTCAACCATTTGGGGTACCTTCGTACAAGAAGTTGAGAAGTCATTTATTCTCTTACTGAATTCCCACAGCAACTCTGATAATACATGTTTTTTATTAAGGTTTCATGAGAATGATGGTATCTTTATGTCATGTTTTGTTTCATCGTGTGGCTCCATAACTGTCTTTTTTCTAATCTTAAAATTTTTTTTAATGACAAACTTTCCATTTGGGAATATTATAGAAATGTTTCAAGGATAGTATGAAGAGTTCCTATATACCCTTTACCTCTATACCCAGCTTCTGCTAATGTTAACATATTACATAACCATGTATTTTGGCCAAAGCCAATAAAATTAATGTTTGCCATTGATATTAACTAAACTACAGATTTGATTTAAATTCCACCCCATTTCCCCACCAATGTTTTACTGTTTGAGTATCTAATTCATGATTCTACATTGCACTTAACATATGTGTCTCTTTTTAAAGTTTTAAGTAATCTATATTCAATGTGGAGCTCAAACTCACAACCCTAAGATCAAGAGTCACATGTCCTTCCAACTAAGCTTGCCAGATGCCTTAACATATATGTTTTTTGATTGACTGAAAGAATCTTCATGAGGCCTCCTAAGTGCCAAGCATCACCCAATGTGTTAGGGAGCCAGTAAAACCAAGAGTTCTGATTTATGGGCATATAAAGGACACAGTGGTGAAAGTGGCTTATTGTCTGCCACATTCTTAGACGTGAGAAGTCTTTATTACCAAGGGCTGTGAGTTTGCATCTGAATCTATTTGCAAACAAGTGTGCCAGCTCTGGTGTACACCCACTGGTTATCAGGGACCTCAGCACTAGGGTGATTGTATTTCTCAGCCCCAGCCCCCCAAATCCTGGCAGCATTTCTGAGCTCATGATGTGACCTCTATTAGTCTCTCCATTGGGCTGCCCCTCCCGAGCCCTATGCTGAAAGGTTAGCACCTTTGAAATCAGATAAAGGGTGTCAAGATACAGCTGTGTTTGTTTTATTAATTAAGGGCGAATCATTAAAATGATTGTTTTCCTGAAAATAAAGAGATTAAACAGGTCTCCCTTCTCCCCTACTGCTTCCCTCCTTTTTCTCCAGTTTTTCTCCAAAGGACTCCAGCTTCATGTTAAAGAGCAAAGAATTATCTCTGTTTCAATCTTGGGGACTGGGCTGGCTCCATAACAATTATAATCTCTTATCTGAACCTGCCTGGAGGCAAGGGGGCCATTGCAGCCAAATTCTTTCCAGCATTAACTGCCATTCAAATGGATCCTGGAGAATAATTGAGCTTGGTGGGGCTGGGGGCTGGGGTGCCTCAAGGGGCTTCTCAAACTTTCCTGTTTGGTATTTTTTCCCTTAACCCTTTTCTGTGGAAAGTTCGGTTTATATTGGAAATTTAAGATTTTAAAACAGGAAAGGAGAAAAAGAGGATCAAATAAGCGTGTGAAAGTGCTTAGAAAGTCACCTGACCCTCAGTAAGTACTCAGTAAACATTAGTTATTGTTACTATATTAAAGAGGTCTGTTAGAGACATTAGTACTTAACATGGAAGACAAGGAGGAGCCTTCAGGGTTTTTTAGAAGGATGACAAAGTTGAACTGGAATGGTGGTCTTCAAGGGGCTTACAAACTAGTAAGGTCTTTTTTTTTATGTTTATTTATTTTTGAGAGACAGAGCACGAGAAGGGGAGGGGCAGAGAGAGAGGGAGACAATTCCAAGCAGGCTCCAGGCTCTGAGACTTCAGCACAGAGCCCCACGTGGGACTCAAAGCCACAAACCGTGAGATCATGACCTGAGCCAGAGTCTGACACTAACCGACTGAGCCACCCAGGTGCCCCACAAACTAGTAGGGTCTTAAGTCACGTGAATATAACAAGATACAAGGTAGTAAATACAGTAACTAATAATAATTAAAGTCACTTCACCTGCATCCTCCTATCAAGCCTATCTGATAGCCATTATTTTATCCCCGGTTTACAAATGGAAAAACAGAGATTAAGAAACTAGTAAAAACAGAGAGGCGCCTGGGTCAGTTAAGCATCTGACTTGATTTCTGCTCAAGTCATGATCTCACAGTTCTTGAGATGGAGCACCCAGTTGGGCTCTGTGCTGACAGTGTAGAGACTGCTTGGGATTCTCTCTGCTCCTTTCCCTGCTCACACACTATCACTCTCTCAAAATAAATAAATAAACATAAAAATTAGTGGCACCTGGGTGGTTCAGTCAGTTCAGTCTCTGACTTCGGCTCAGGTCATGATCTCACAGTTGGGAGTTCCAGCCCCACATTGGGCTTTGTGCTGACTGCTCAGAGACCAGAGCCTGCTTCAGATTCTGTGTCCCTTTTCTCTCTGTGTACCCCTGTCCCACGTGTGCTCGTTCTGTCTTTCTCACAAAAGTAAATGGATAAACATTAAAAAAAATTTTTTTAATAAATAAAAGTAAAAAATAAAATCTTAAAAAAAACAAACAAACTAGTAAAAGCAGAGCTCCAAGCCTGGGTGGTATCACACAGAGATGTGTGGTGGGAGTCCTATCTCCCCACCCACTCCACACCCAGCTCTGTCACAGTGCATCCTGGGTGTGGTATACCCATTGGTGTCTCTCTTCCTTCTAGATTGGGTACAGCATAAGGGCAGAGTCCATGTCTTCTTCTCTGTGCACCTCGAGGGCTAGCACAGAGGCTGACTTGTGTAGAAACTCAATACAAAGCATGTTAAATAAATACACAGGGGCACCTGGTTGGCTCAGTCAGAAGAGCATGCAACTCAATCTCAGGATTGTGAGTTTGATCCCCATGTTGGGCATAGAGATTACTAAAAATAATAATAATAATAAAATAAATACACAAACAAGCAAATCCACAAAGGAATGTGAATCCCAGGCATCCCTGTATAGGAACTCCTTGTGTCCTTATTCTGTTGACTAGTCTCATGCTCCTATTTCTTTTTCTGGGACAAAGGGGTGAACCTGTGGCCTATTTTACCAAAACATCATGGACAATTAGCAATGGGAACTCTAAAATCCTCAGAGAATGCAAAAATGCAACCAATGTAATTAACTGTGATCTGTTCCCTGACCTTTGTAATGGGAGAAGATCCTTAATTTTTTTTTAATGGGAAAATAAAGAGCTTTCCCCCTTCAAGCCAGCATGGATGTTCTACTCCATGAGCAAATGCTGAGGTGGCCCAGCACACGAAGACAGAAAATGGTCTTTAAGCCTGGAGGTTTCTAGGGTCAATCTATAAAGGTAAGTGCTCTCTGAGAGTTATTGTACCCATGTGAGACTTTGAGAATTGGGATAAGCCTCATGCTCTGCTTGCAGCACAGGCAGTGAACAGAAGGAAATGAACTCTCCCAATCAACGCTAACAAAATGGACTCTTCCAGTCGACATTAGACATTTTTATGTGAGGACCCAATGTTGAGCTCTTGCTCAGTTACTGGAGTTCCCTCCAGGCCTCTGAATTACCCACCAAAAAATACCTAGGGGGAAATTAAAGAATGAGGAAAATAACTGAGGTCACTTTGTATGGTTAAACAGCAACAAAGCCCTACATTTTAAAAGTACTAAATAGCTCCAAATGAAAGGCCAAACAACCCTCAGAAAAGTCCCAAAAGCCAGGCTGAGCCAGGCCAACACATTCCCTGGGGAGGAGGCAGCCCCAGCTACCAGCAGCTGGGTGAGGAGCTGGGTGGGAGCTGGGAAGCTGGTCCCCTTTCCTTCTGTGACACTTGACCGCCTCCCTGGAGCCTGTATTATTTAATGATGCAGAACTTCCTTTCCCCTAATATTGAGCTCAACCTGGGCCATATCTGGTTCCCACAGGTGTGTGCAGGTTTGGGCCATTCTGTGCTGCTAGGAAAATCAGGCAGGGATTTGGAACAAAAGCAGAGCAGGTGCCTCTTTGGGTTGAAGAGGTGGGATGGGCAGCAAACACTGAGGGGTTTGCTACTGTACTGCACTCCACAAGACGCCTCCCTCTAGTGCACCCACCTAAAGGCAGAAGCCACCTGAGGAAAATGAGGTTGGCTTCAGTTGCACATTTAACAAGTGTTTGCTTCTCAGTTTGTTTCATACTTTAAAACATTTTTTTCAGCTTTACTGGGGTACAATCGACAAAATTGTAAGATATTTAGAGGGTATGTTGTAGTCATTTGACATACATATACCCTGTGAAAGGATTTTCCCCCAGTTAATTAACCTATCCATCACTTCACATAGTTATCTTTTTTTAATGAGAACATTTACGTTCTACTCTCTTCACAAATTTCAATCATACAATACAATGTACTCAACTACTGTCACCATATTTTACATTAGATCCTCATGCTAACTTTTTAAAAATGAAAATGATCAAATATCGAAAGTAGTTAGTGATATAATCAACTCCCATATATACCTCACCTTGGTTCAACAATTGTCAGGATTTTGCCACATTTGCTATCTTTTTCCTCTTGCGCCTTTGCCGAAATGTTTTGTTTAAAGAAAATCCAAGGTTTTATGTCATTTCAGTCCTGAACACTTCAATATGCATCTCTAAAAGAAAATAAAGACATTTGTTATACAACGACAACACTATTATCATGCCCAACAAAATAAGCAATAATTATTTGGTATCCTTTAATACTAAGCCTCTCCCTCTAACTATAAGAAATGATACCACAGGGTTAGAATCAGGACTAAGGAAAAGTGCCCCTGAAGCTATTTAACGGGGAAGAAATACTAGCCACAGATTTATTCTCCAGCCTCAACCCAAAATCTTTCCCTTGGTTTTGCAGGATGGACATTTCACATAAACATCTGCTTTATTGGTCTTCCACAGACATGGATATTCTTCTATCCTCTAGTCCCTAAAAAACAGCCTCTAAAACAAGAGGTTGGGGGGCCTCCTGGGTGGCACAGTTGGTTAAGTGTCCAACTCTTGGTTTCAGCTCAGGTCATGATCTCATGGTTTGTGAGATTGAGCCCCAGTTGGGCTATACTATGGGCTGATAGTCTGGGATTTTCTCTCTCTCTCTCTCTCTCTCTCTCTCTCCCTCTCCCCCTACTCGTTTAAGCATGTGCATTCTTCTCTCTCTCTCAAAAGAAATAAATATTTTAAAATAAATAAATAAAACAAGAGCTTGGGCTTTTCAGCTATGGGAGTCTTTTCAAACCAGAGTATATGAGAGTCATCTGTGAAGTTTGTTGAACTATAGATTCTGGGCCCCACCTCCAGGGCTTCCAATTCGGTAGGCCTGGGACAGACTGGAGAAGTTGCATTGCTAACAAGTTCCCAGATGAAGTCGGTTCTGCTAATCTGGGACGACAGTTGAAGAGTCACCAAACTACAGTAAAACACACAAATGGATCTTTGCTGGAGAAATCTAGAAGCCTGCACTGCTGCCCTCCACTTAATGGCTGCCTATGGTTGTTGTAGCAACACCTTGTGCTGTGAGCCATCTGTGTGCATGCAGGGATTTGGGATCTCTTCATTACCCTAGACTTTTTCTCACTGCTGACAGACTTGGGCCTTGATATGTCAGTTCCCACTAATTGGGTTTCTGCTGCCTTTTTACCTGGTAACTGGGCCAAGCTTTGCTCTGCCGTGACTGGGCTCTTTGCCTGGTACTCCATTCCCTGAGGGACCAGAATTCTCATCCTCCAATCTCAGTATCCTCCAGTCAGGTGACCTCATACCATGTCCTTGACTTGTCCCAGGGCTTGGCTGGCTTTCTCCTGTCCCTACTAGGGTACCTCCAACAGTTGTAAGGAGACATCCTTTCCTGCTGTCTTTTCTAATTCTCACAGAGCAGCGCCTTTTTCTAATTCACACAAAGGTGCTGTGCCAGGCCCTAGTCTGGTTTTCGGTCAATTGCTTGCTCCACCCTGATCCCTGGACTCAGCCTGAACTGTTGAACAATGAGCCCCATCTGGCTCCCATCCTGCAACCATACTGATTCCCCTCTGTCCCTCCCAGCCCCAACCCTTGCCTGAGCCTGCAGTACACATGCTTCCCAGCTGGTTCCTTCTAATCCTAGCCCACACGGGCGCTGGTTTCACAGAGGTCCAGACCTGAGCCAGGTGGGCTTCCACTGCCTGGCTTGTACAGAAGCCAGTACAGAGGCCAGAAGGAGCTGAACCAAACTGTCTCCATCTTTTCTGCCCCTGAAATATAAGTATATTTCAGATCTGGGCCCTGGACATTATTAAGATGAAAGCCAACACATGACAATTCACAAATCAAATGGCCCTTCCCAGACAGGTTGATGGCTTTCCTCAGATGAGGAAACTTGCCCCGGGACATAGCCTCAACCCAGCAGCACCAGTTTTGTTTCTCAGAGCAACAGTTCTGAAGTAATTAATGTTGGGCCTGGTTTTCCTTATCTCTCAGAAGGGTCACTCTTGGTGCTCAGACCCCTTTATACACCAAATCTCCAGTTGCCCAGTCAGCTAGTGAATCAAATTTACAAATCCATTAACCCCAGAGGAGGCCTTATGGACAAAAACTAAGCAAACAGGTGTGAGGGCCCCACCCTGGGAGAGAGGATGGGTGGGTGCATCCATTCATCCACTAAACATTCACTGAGACCCTATGAGGACCAGGACCCTTCTAGACACTGGGAGTACCACAGAGAATCAAATGGACAAAATCTTTGTCTTCATGGATATTGTATTCAAATGGAGGAAACATAATAAACCAGTAAACAAGTGAAAATATGTGATAAAACAAGATCCTAATGTGACATTAGGGTCCAAACAACGCAACTGTATAAATACAGATGACTGTGGGAGTAATCAAACATCAGGGGTGAGCCTGCTACAAAGGATAGGAACCAGTGGCCAAATTTTCTCTCTGCTCAAGTTAAAGCAAAGTGAGCTGTGCTATTAAAGAGCCTCACTGTCTATTAAATAATGTAAGAAGAAAATGCTAAGAAAAAAATAATAAAGCAAGGCAGGAAGATATAAAAATGTGGGGGGTTTGTTAAAATTTTAAGTGGTTTGGGGGTGCCTGGGTGGCTTAGTCGGTTAAGCGTCCGACTTTCGCTTAGGTCATGATCTCGCTGTTCTGGGTTCGAGCCCCGCGTCGGGCTCTGTGCTGACTGCCAGCTCAGAGCCTGGAGCCTGTTTCAGAGTCTGTGACTCCCTCTCTCTCTGACCCTCCCCTGCTCATGCTGTCTCTCTCTCTCCTAGAAATAAAGAAAAACATTAAAAAAAATTTTTTTTTAATTTTAAGTGGTTTGATTTTAAGTAGAATGCCTCACTAAGAACATAACGTGGAAGTGAGGGCAGAACTCACTACTAACAGGTACAGAGAAACCCAGAAACACTGAGGATTTGGGAGGTACAAAAAATAAAGGAGAAGAGAAGAGCAGCAAACGGAGTCAAAGATTTGGTTTTGAAGGGACCAGAAACACTTACACTAGCAACTGATGATATATTTTCTGGCATCCATTTGGAGGGATAAAGCTGAGGACACTCCAACAGGTAGAACAGGACAGGCGATGACTCAGAGGTGAAAGAAACACAGCTTCAGAGGGTACGTTTTCTTGACTGGGTCTTAGAAGGGCAAGAGTTAAATTGAGCCAGAGAAAAAGGAGGAATGCAGTGTGTGAAAATCAGGATCAGGAGGGATGATTTTATCTTTGGCTAAAGGCCCTTGGATGCAGATTCAGATTCGGATGCACAAGAAAGACCTTCAGGAGGGCTGCTTCTACAGTCCTTGCATGCTTCGGGGAAGCGCTGGCCCACAGCTGGCTGTGGAGATGGAAAGGCTGGAAAGGGAGGAAGCCAGGAATTGTGGGCTGTCCTGGCCCCTTTGTCTCTCCAAAGATGTGTGGGAGGCAGCAAGTGCCAGAGGTTTGCTCAACTCCCCTGTTCCTGTTTATTCTTCTTCCTTTAATGATATGATGAGCTCACGGTCCCCAGTGGTGCCAGGAATGAATTAGCCATTCAGCTCGCTTCGACATTAGCACAACCACAGAGTGTCCTGCAGCAGGTAGGTCTCAGCTGCACATTAGGGAAGACGAGACTGCAGCACATGCCTGTGGTCCCTGTCCACCAGAAGCCAACAACCAACCATGCCAACTCTGATGGCCGAGCACTGAGGGTGGGATGGGGGTCATGGCCACTGGGAGGGAGAGGCCAGGTCGGCTACACAGACCACCAGGGAACAAAACATTCCACTCCTCTCGGGAGAAAAATAATCCAGTAGATTCATTTCCTCTTTCTTTTTTTTTTTTTTTTTAGTATTCTTGCCTGCTACGGCAGAGCCACAGACTTTCCAAGGAGAGTTCATTTAAAGTACCTCTTCTTTTACCATGTCTCAGCTCCTCCGCCTATGTGAACTGCATGTGTATGAACCTCTACCCCACTCCCACCCCATACAAATCCTCATTCCGAATGAGCTGTGTTCAATCTCCCACTTGTACTTTCTTAGGGCGTCTCCTGACTCCCTCAAATTTCCACAGTACCCTGTAGAAACCCACTCCATTGTCTATTTACTCTGGATTTTTCCCTTACCTTACCCAACCTGCCTATACCAGTCAACATCCTGCCCTACTGCCTTGCCTCTTTCCAGAGTCTTCAACACATAGAGGAAGGAAGAGCACATCAAATCTGTGCCATTGGTCATACCAGTCAAGTCTTTATCATCTGGTCACACCACCTTCTCCAGGTCTCAGACACTTCCTGCTTCACATTTTTTCTTTTCCCTGTAATCATCCTTGATGCCCTTAACCTTCATATCAAAGACCTGTCCAGTACCTTGCCTACCCTCTTCTGTGCTCTCCTCCACACTGATGACCTTTGTTCTATGGTGTATTACCCACAGCTGGACCACATTTCAGTTCTGCCTCCTGCAAATACATTGAGCATGGTGGTATCTCTCTTAACCATGGCTTGCTCACCATCCACATCCTCACTTCCTCATCCCCGTTGGCCCTTTATAACGCACACAGTCTAATACTCCCTTTTGGTCTACATTTTCAACACACAAACACACGTGCATCTGGACATCTCTCTAGGTTCTACTTGCCTTCTCTCCTTATCTTCTGCTCCACCAACGAGCATAGCTGAACCAAAGGAAGGAAATACCCTCTATGCAAAACTATTTTCTTTTCAAAAATGATAACAATTGCTATTGTGCACTGACTATAGGTTAGATACTGTACACTATTCTATTCTAAGCACTTTTATGTGGATTGTTTCATCTAATCCTCACAATAACCCATGAATTAAGTACTATTATTTCTCCCACTTTACATTGTAAGTAATCCCAAAACACAGAAAAGGAAAGGAACTTGCCCAAGTTCATGCAGTTAGAGGCAAGATTTAAACAGAATCCATTATGTTTTACTGCCACAACCAATTTTCACTCCCCAAGTTACATGGAATGGGTGTTGGTTCTACTAAGACTTTAGTAGCAGTATTCTTGAACCTACAAAGTTCTTGTGATCCATTCATTCTAACCTGACAAAAGTTTCACACAGTGGAGGAACTCAATAAAGATATGGTAAAAGTACTTAAATTACCAAAATCCGATTTGTGCATAAAATTTAAGACACTCCAGGTTATGAAGTGACTTCCAAAGGTAAGATTGCTGGAAAGAGTTTCGGAAACGTGGATGAAAGGCATAAACATGCATATTTGGGAAAAAAAAGTTTTTGTTCTAGTTAAATTAACAAATTATAAAATGTTGGCAACACTGTAATCTATGTTCATTCAGACATAATTTCTAGTAGTTGGTGCATTTACATGCATTTAAAAGAAACACTTGGAATAAACAGCCTTGCAGATATTATCAGAAATTTCTTAAACTCAGATTCTTAGTGTGATCCCAGAGAATGTGGTGTTTTCTGCAACTAAGAGCTGATCCCTGGAACAAGATAACCAGTGATAAAGAAATTCACTGTTAACATAAGCATGCAAATACAGGCTTTGGTGCTGAGGCAAAGGATATCTGAGAACTGTGTTGGGATCTTGAATGGATTGCGGCTTACCAGGCAGTTGTCACTGTCACTTGTCATGTGGAACGATGGCATAATGATATGTAGAAACTGTACAGTCATGCTGAAAAAGACCCTCGACCACAGCCTGCAAGAATAGGCTTCGATTGGCAACATAGATACATGTCTAAACCTCAGCCTTCCTTCTCAAGCTAATTCCATTAACATTGGGACAATTACAGTTGAGGCCAGCTGCTCCTGGACAGACAGGTGTGACCAGCATGGCAGTCTCAGTATATCTCTCTGAACTGGTCAAAAGCAAAAGCAAGGGGCGCCTGGGTAGTTCAGTCGCTTGAGCATCCAACTGCAGCTCAGGTCATGATCTCACAGTTCATGGGTTCGAGCCCTGCATCGGGCTCTGTGCTGACAGCTAGCTCAGAGCCTGGAGCCTGTTTCAGATTCTGTATCTCCCTGTCTCTCTGACCCTTCCCTGCTCATGCTGTCTTTCTCTCTCTCTCAGAAATAAATAAAACATAAAAAAATTTTTTAAAGCAAAAACAAAACCAAAAAGGAAGCAAAAAACTTCTAAGATATTCTTTTTTTTTTTTTTTTTTGGTTTTATTTAATTTTGAGACAGAGCATGAGTGGGGGAGGGGCAGAGAGAGGGAGACACAGAATCTGAAACAGGCTTCAGGCTCCGAGCTGTAAGCACAGAACCCGATGCAGGATTCAAACCCACGAACCAAGAGATCATGATCTGAGCCAAAGTCAGACGCCTAACCGACTGAGCCACCCAGGGGCCCCAAAAACCTTCTAAGATATTCTAAGGGTAAACACAAGAAATATGAGGAATATTTTAAGAGGTAGCTTAGGATCATAGAGTTAAGAAAAGCCACATTATAGTGTGTACATCAGCAAGCAAAGAGAAAGAACCTAAGCAGCAGATTGAGAGTCAAAATTCAAGTTCCAGAGACTGTGGAAATGGCAGCTTTAGTGAAATCTGTCAACCCCAGACTAGCTTCATTTGTTGTTTAAGAACAGATGTCTTCTGGAGCACCTGGGTGGCTCAGTCGGTTAAGCGTCCAACTTCAGGTCATGATCTTGCACTTTCATGAGTTTGAGCCCTGCATCGGGCTCTGTGCTGACAGTTCAGAGCCTGGAGCCTACTTCAGAATCTGTGTCTCCCCCTCTCTCTACCCCTCCCTTGCTCACGCTCTGTGTCTCTCTGTCTCTCAATAATAAATAAATGTAAAAAATTTTTAAATAAAAATAAATTAATTAAATTTAAAAAAGAACAGATGTCTTTTGATGTGGAGAAAAAGAACACTTGTGCACTATTTGTGGGAATGCAAACTGGTGCAGCCATTGTGGAAAACAGTATGGAGTTTACTCAAAAAATTAAAAACAGAACTACCTTATGATCTGTTAATTCCACTACCACATATTTGCCCAATGAATTCAAAGACATTAATTCAAAAAAATATATGCCTCTATGTTTACTGCAGCATTATTTGCAATAACCAAGATATGGAGGTTGTCCAAGTGTTCATCGACAGATAAATGGATTTAGATGTAGTATATATATGCAATGGAATATTACTCACCCATGAAAATGAATGAAATCTTGCCATTTGCAACATGGATGGATCTAGAAGAGTATAATTCTAAGTGAAATAAACATTCACTCATACATGGAATTTAAGAAACAAAACAAACAGAGAAAAAAAGGCAAACCAAAAACCAGACCCTTAATTATAAAGAACAAACTGGTGTTTACCAGAGGGGAGGTGGGTGGGGCAAGATGAAATAGGTGAAGAGGATTAAGAGTACACTTATCATGATGAGCAAGGAATAATGTATAGGATTATTGAATCATTATATTGTACACCTGAAACTAATATAATACTATATGTTAACTATATTGAAATAAATTTTTTATAATAATAAATAATAAAATAAGTTACAATCATTAATTTTTTATTTTTTCAGTTTATTTATTTTGTGGTAGGGGGTAAGGGCAGAGAGAGAGGAAAAAGAGAATCCCAAGCAGGCTCTATGGTGTCAGCAGCAAAACCCAATGCAGGGCTCAATCTCATAAACTGTGAGATCGTGGTCTGAGCTAAAATTGTGAGTTAGATACTTAACTGACAGAGCCACCCAGGCGCCCCCATTTAAAAAAATTTTAAAGTACAGCTGTCTTTTTGAAGCCAAGTATCTGAAGTCAATTAACCAGTAGTAACTCAGTGGGCCACTATAAGCATGTCTGATTGGCAATCAGCACATTCTTCCCAAAAGGGTGGTGCCAGAGTAGGATGGAAAATTAGCTGAAGCTGGAGAAGACATAGAGAGCCTGGCTTTCCCACCCATTGCTGGTGAGTGTGAATGCCACATCATTTTTGGCAAGAATCAGGCAGTACCTAATAAAACTTAAAATGTACATGCCCTTGGTCCCAGCCGACCCACCCTGGGAAATCTAACCTACAGAAAGGAGAGCCACTAGGGGGTAATAATATGTGGGCAAGACTATTCATTGCAGTGTTGTATGCACGAGCAAAAAACTAGAAACAACCTGACAGTCTCTTAGTATGGAACTGATAGAATGTGTGATGGGCATCTGTTGGCTGCCAATTCATCACCATCTGTCCCTTTCTTCCTTGCTAACAGAAACTCAATTTCCTTTAGGTCTCCATTTGCTGGGAAAGGAGAACCTGTAATTCCAGCTCCAGGGGAAAACCCATGTTAGTCTGAAGTGAAGTAGACTTGAAATCTATATGGTTCCAGCCTGGTTCCACCTCTCCAAATTATATGAGCTGAGACACTGTCACTCTTTTACCTGAGCCTCATCTCCTCAACTGCAAAATACTCATTCCCATACTCACCCTGCCTGTGTGGTAAGGTTTTACACTGAAATGATGTAAAAGTATTTCGCAAACTTCTAAGCATTCTACCAATTTAAATGACTATAGATTTTGGAAAAGTCAGTCTCTGTGTGTACGTGTTACACTTTGTATCTCTGTTCGCCTCCAGGCCCACAGTCACATCACCCCTCCACCACCCCGGAGCCGGGCCAGCTGACTGCTGATCTTTCTCCACATGGAGCTCCAGCCAACACTTCGATTAACTTCTAACCGAAAAATGATGACGGCCGTAGGACCCAACTGCTCTTGCTGTAGAAGGGATTTCTCTCAGATTTTCTTGCTCATGACTCATTACTAAGATATTTCATCCATATCCATCATCTTTCCAAAGAGGAATGTTTAAGATTTGCTTTCCAGATCCCAGTCATCTTGTCGGCACTTACAATCACAGATGCTAATTTACTTTGAGGAGTCCTAAACATTCGCTGGCTTTTCTCCATTTATTCCCATCCCTCTAACACTATCTGACTGCCTCACACCTCTATGATTTTCTTCTTTTCTTGAGGACCGTCTCTCTTGCTCACACTGCCCTGTGCTCCCTTGGTTTTCTCTGAGCACTCAGATTTTCTGAAATGCAATTTCTCATCTTCTGAAAACTTCTCTTTCCTTCTCTGATGGGGTAAGAATTAGCAAAATTTTCTCCCAATGCTACTGTTTCATTTTGTTGTTGTTGTTGTTGTTCCTAAGCAGAGATGCCATTCTAGGGGGCGGGGCAGGGAGCAGTGTACCTGTATTTTCAAAGACTCAGGAGCTGGGTCACTTGGGAATGAGCTTGTATAATGAGCATACAGAACCAATCTTAACCCATTTGGTTATAATGAAAAGTTGTTTACTCCCAAGAGTAGCTTTGAGGCCTGGACAGAGGAACAACATATGGGGGAACAAGTGGAGGTGACAAGGGGTCCTAGGGAACCTAGAAGAAACACTGGGGATGGCCCCAGGATTAAAGGGAAACTGGGTCACATAGCAGGGAGCCCCCAGGTTGCCATTTGGCACTAGTATGTGGGACCTCCAGGACTCCATCTCTCAGGTTCCCTGTCCCCTGCCTGGCCACAAAATGCCTCCACAGCCCAAGGCAGAGGGACCACAAAAAAATGTCACAGAGAGCACCTAGGTAGTAGAGTCTGACAGAGCTGGATTTGAATTTTGACACTGCTTCTTACTATAACCTTGGGAAAGTCACCTCTCTGGGCCCCAGTGGCCTCCTCTGTGGAGAGGGAATGATCATGAGGGGGGAAAAATGCATACGAACGCCTGGGAAGAAAGGGTTTGTGGTAGAATAAGAAAGGCTCATTCTGCCCTCAGGGAGAAAATTAGTCCCATTAAGGGGAAAAAAAGCAGGTCCTACAGAGTAGGTATTACCTGCAGCCACATGATAAAAACCAGCTGGGTAACTTGCCCTTTGACAAGTTTGCTCTAATTTTGTCAGGCTCTAGTCTAACCCTCTTAGGCTAAGTCTGCAACTCACCCTGGATGGGCAGTTACTTCTTTTTTATAAATAGGCATGTGTCACTTTCTATACACATAAGCAATAGTAAACCATTTGTCTCCATCCACATTATAGATTAGGTACAGCTTGATACCAGTCTCCTCAACAACTGCCTTGTTACCTGAGGATTTATATGATGCCCTGGAAAGGACACTTGGGCCCTAATCCAGATTCTGACACCACTTGAATGGCCACGGGCCAGTCGCTTACCCTCCTCTAGGGGCTTTGTTTATTCATATGAAATAAAGTTGTCTATAGTTTCTTCCATCTCAGACCTCCAATGATTATGGCTGTATGTGACAAGCCTTGACCCTATCTTCCAGTACTGAACTCCTGTCCCAGACCTGGGTCTTCTCAGGGAGTGTGCATGAACTAAAAAACAAGAATCCCAAGGCCACAGCCACCACAAGAGGAAGACACTTCAGCCTGGGCTAACTTTCCAGAAACTGTCAGTGGGCAGCAGGGCCAGCCTTGTGGTGGTGGTAGGGAGAGGATCCCCTAGATCATGCTCCCATTGGGGCTCCTCCACTTCTCCACAAAGACTGAGACTTAGTGGCTTCCAGGTGGAAGACTCTCCTCTTTGCACACCACAGTTCCTCAACATCTACAGACAAGTCCCCATACAATGACTTCTGCGAATGTGCCCCAAGGGCAAGGTGATCACATATTCTAGAGAGAAAGAAACACCCTCAACCACGCCTCCTGGGAGGGTGGGGGAGGCCAGGACCTTTGTGTATCTGCTGGTTCCATTATAAACACGTCCACAGAGACAAAGAAGTCAAGCTCCATTGGAGTCCATATGTTCCACTGAAATTTGCCACCGGCCTCTTTGCAGCTCAGTATCAGAAAGAAAGTACCTGTACCCATTGTGTACCCATCCTGGCTAGGAAAAGGAACAGGTGGGGCAGGTGATAAACCTTGGCATCACCCTCTATTTTAGGGCCACAAAACTTCTAGCAATAGGGCCAATACTGGTTTTTGGCAAGAAAGAGGAACATAGCATTTTCATGGATCGCAATTTCCACTGTTCCTCTATCATGTGCTGACAGCTACACCACCCTATCCCACCACTCCTCAGCTGGTCCCACGACCTAGGCCCCGGTCCATGGCCCCCTTCCCTTCAATAGTCAGCATTGTTCAGGGCATCTCTTCCTTTTGTTTTTCCATCCATTTGTACCTCGGCTCATTTGTTTTCCATTCTTGGGAGCAATTCATCTGCTCTCGGGCCCCACAGTGTCTTTCTCCCCTTGATTCCTAGACAAGATGCTTGGACAGGTCCATTGTCTTAACAGTGGCCAACTCACAGTATTTAGTAAAAGTTATGTTTTACAAAGAAAAACCAATGGGGATTCCAGTTTCTATCCATGGTAACTTCTGGGAAGTTTGGGAGTGGTGCTGCTGCTGTGTGGCTTGGCCTTTGTCCTCTTCATTGGGGCTTTGGCATAAGCCAAGTTCCACAGGGAGATGTGGGGAAAATTCCTGTGATGCCAAGACAATGGGCAGAGCTCTCCCTGTTTTTCTCTGCCATCCTGGGGAATTGTAAAGGAATTATAAAATTATACTCTAGTGTGATAGAATGTAGGAAAAAGAGTTTATGGTCTTCTTTCCACTGCCCTGTGGACAGACAGCCCTTTATGGCTTTCAAGAAAAGTGGATCAGAGGGGAAAAAAAAGAGTCAGTGTGGCTCAGGGCAGTTTGGGCCCAGGCAGGCTTGGATGGGGGAGGGACAGGGCTGGCAGAAAGAGGCTTGCCAAGAGAAGGCCCCAACTGTGCAGCATTTTATCAATGCACTCACAGGTTTTGCCCTGGGTGCATCAGAGAAGTCTCCGTTGCTGGGATCATTATGGGTGCAATCATCTCAGTTATTAATATGATGCCCACTGTGGGCATGGAGGCTGTATCCAGCCCCATCCACGGGCTCCTTTGCTTTGAGTTTTCATTTTGCCATAGACCACAGGAGGCCCCTCAGTTATCCACAGAATTGTAAAAGTAACTAATAGCATCTCTTGTCTCCAACAGAACACTGCACAGAATTATTGATAGAAGAAATGCTTCTGAAGAAATGGTTGTAAGAGTCTTGAGGGTTGGTTCTTCGGGAATAAAAGAAAATAAACCCGGAAAATAAAGGAAAGATATAGTTCAAAGGGCAACTATTCTTTTTCCAAGCCTTAATTTCCCAAGCAAAGTGTGTTACAGGCAAGGACAGTATTTCCAAGCAAACTTTTTAGGCAACATCAAAAGAACCAGACTCTCCACCCTCTACACAAGACTTGGGGTTCATCATGTGTATGTATCATGGGCATGCACACACACACACACACACACACACACACACACACACCCCTCTGCTCTAGCTCAGTATCTATGCAACAGTCAGGACATGTCACTAGCCCTACTAATCTGTAGGGAGGCTGTCTCATTGAGCCAGACTGCACAAAGATACCTCTTCAACATGGCGGAGACTCAGCACTCTTGGCAGAAACACTTGGCACCGGCAGGAAATCTCAGCAGGGCGGCTTGTTTCCGCTCATCAAACACCAGTAGCTTTCACCGAAAGCAGCAGAAAATGGGAGAAATGTGTCTGATCATATCCGGGCTGTGTGTCAGCACTTTTCTGAGGCAGAGTTAGTTGTATTCTAGCTTTGAAGAAAAGGTTGTTATACTCTTCTTCTGCCCCACAGTATCAGCCAAGAAAACAGTTGGCAGGAACTTACCTGAAACTCAGCTGCTCTCCCAATACCTCCACAGCAACCTTGAGATGGTCAGTTATTGAGAAACAAAAGTTAATGACAGAGCTCACTGTCTCCCTACTAATCATGGAGCACCCAATTACTGAGGAGAAATGAATGCCTGGGAACAACACTTGAGCCTCTCTTGTACTTTCTCTATAACCATCTCCACTGCAATAGCTGCCTGTCTGTCTCACTCTTATTGGCCCCACCAGAAGCTGGGCAAGGAAGGGAAGCCAGATGTATACCCTGTGCAACAATACGGTTTGCACCTGCTCAGCAGCTCTCCAAAACTAACTAACTAACTAACTAACTAAATAACTAAATAAATAAATAATAAAACAACCTAGTGAATGAGGAGTCTGTGAATTAATTACCAGTGATCATGCATTTGAGGATGCCATCTTGCAACTAGTATTTGTTCTTATAACCAAGAACCCATGACTGTCCCCTCACAAAAAATACTCATGACTCCTTTCCTTTCACCACAATTTTCTGCTCAGTCTAGAGGAGGGAGTGACTATTTAGAAGACAGGATTTGTGTGTTCCACACTTGGATTCACTCCTAGAGGCCTACCTCACACATCCAGTAGTATAAGAGGACTTCTTTGAAGAGTATACTGCCTTGGAAAGTCAGAACTCTTTTTTTTTTTAATTCGTTACCTCTACTTGTTTGTTTGTTTAAGTAGACTCCACACCCAATGTGGGCTTGAACTCACAACCCTGAGATCAAGAGTTGCATGCTTTGCTGACTGATCTAGCCAGGCACCCCAGAAAGTCAGAACTCTTAAGAAGAGTAAATTTAAATAGACTCCCTATAAGGGTAATCTCTGAAATATACACTTATTCATCTTGAAGTTAGGAAGAGTCAAGACAAGAGATTCAAGATGGTGGTAGAGACAATGCCTACTCCATTTTATGGCCTATTATTTACTTGCTTTATGCTTTTTACTTTTCTTTTAATTTTTCTTTATTTTAGAGAGAGAAAGTGAGTGGAGGAGAAGCAGAGGGAGAAAGAGAGAGAATATTAAGCAGGCTTCACCCTCAGTGGGGAGCTGGATGCAAGTCTCAGATCCCATGACTCTGGGATCGTGACCTGAGCTGAAATCAAGAGTCAGATGCCCAATCAACTGAGCCACCCAGGCACCTCATACTTTTTACTTTTTTTTATTGAGGTAGAATATACCCATTAAAGTACACAAATCTTAGGGAGACAGTTTGGCGAATTTTTACAGATGTGTACAGACATGTACCCTCACCCCACAACACACACATGCCCACGTCAACTATAGAACATTTCCAGGAGGTTCCCTCAGGCCCCTTCCAGGTTAACATCAAGCTCCAGAATGAACTGCTCTTCTGACTTCTGCCCCCATAGATAGTTCCACATAAGTGGAATCACTACACACTCTTTTGCATCTGGCTTCTTTTTACCCAACATTTTGCCTGTGACACTGGTTCATACAGTTGAATAGAGGGGTAGTTCGGATTTTTTCGTTGTTGAGTTGTAACTCCTTGTATAAAGATTCTTACTCTGCTTTAATCTCTTCTGGCATGAGTGAGAGAGGGCTACATGGGCTTGGAGCTTCTTCTGGGCAAACTGGAGATGGAGGCGAGAATCCAGGGATGGGGAACAGGAAATGAAAGGCGGACTGCAGAGTCCTCAGGAAGGAAGGAGGGGAGCCAGCTCTGCTGTCTTGGGCCATTTGTTGTGGGCACTCCTGCTGAGCAGGGAGGGAAAGTTTCAGGTCAGCCTCTCTCCCAGCCCCCAGCAACTGCTGACTGCTCTTAAGTCATCAGCCCCCTCCCCAAAAGCCAGCTCCCCAAGGATGGAAGGGAACCCAGAACCCCAGAGGCTGCTCCACAAACCAATGTGAGAGACCTTTTCTTTTATTTCCCTCTGGCTCACTAGCCAAACCAGTCGAGCATGACAACAGTCTGCCCATTAATGCCGAGTGCCAGCCCGAAGCATCTGTTTCTATTTCTCTTCTGTTTCCCGTGGTGGTGGGTGGGAGCTCACTCGGCTCCTCTCCACTTTTCCCTCCTAATCACAGTCATTTGTTTTAACAGGACTGTGAGCCACTGTGGCTACAAAGCCCAGGCCGTGCCCACACAAAGCCAGGGAGCACCAGCCTTTCCCACATCCCCAGGTCAGCCTAAAATGAAATTAAAACAGCCCGCTCTACCATTATCCTCTTTCCTACTTGTTTTGCAGGTCCTCTGGCTACTTTTAGAATTTCCCCACTGCCTGATGTGGCCTCTCAATACCTGACTATCCCTACTCTGGTTTCCAAAGACAAATGCCAGGACCTAGTTTACATACACCCAGGGCCTTAAAGGTTTGAAGACCAAAGAACCATCCTTTGCAAGGAGCCTGGCACAGCTGCTTTGGAGAGGAGAATACACTTACTCTGGATGTGGGCTTTCTGAGGGAGTCTTGATCCAAACCAGAAGGGAGCTTCTGAAAACAAATGTGAGAGGGGCTGACTGCCAAGGCAACACAGCCACGCTTGGCCATCTACTTTACCTGACTTTTCCATCCCAAACCTAAGGGCCCTGGATGGACACCCTCCACATAAGCCCCCACCCAACACCAAGGAATCAGCATGGTCCCCTTGTCATTGCCCCACACCAGTCTGGCCCTTGGCCCAGCCTCTAAGCCTCTCTCCTTTATTCTTCCACCCATGAGCATCCCCCTTACACATACACTTTGCCCACAGGGCCAAAGCTTTACCCATGACCTCAACCTCTCCATGCATTCAGAAGTGGAGCTGCTACTGATGTGACCCATATATGCAAGCTCACTATCCCATGTGGCCTTCGGCGCAGTCCCTTGCTGAACCTCAGGTTTTACATCTGCAAAATGGGGTTATCAATACCTTCCTGGCATACTTCATAGAACTGTTTCTCACTTAAAAGTGAGGCATGCTTATAAATGACTCAAACAATACTAGCCTTGAGGAGTTTAAGTGTATGTGAAGGATGTAGGGGGTGGGAATCTGTACCAGTCTCAATTTCTGCTTTTTTCTACACTAGGTCCAGGAAACTTCTGTCTGCCTAATTCTCTTCTTCATTGGAGCTCTGGGCCCACAGGACACTCCTGACTATCTAGGAATAACATTCAAGTTCCCAGGCATTTACTGAGTGTCAGACATTGTGCCAAGGAGTCATGTCCTTATCTCATTTAATCCTCATAAAAATTATTTGAGGCAAGTATTATTAAGTCCATTGTATCTAGGAGGAAACTGAGGCTCAGAGAGGTTAAGTAACTTGCCCAGCATCACACAGGTAGGAAACAGAGGAGCAAAGATTTAAATTTAGTGTGACTTCTTTCAATCACCAAGTTATACTGCTGTTATGGGCTGAATTGTGTTCCCCCCAACCCCATACCTCACCATTCTTTTAGGTTGAACCCCTAGCTCCTAGTACCTCAGAATTTAACTGTAGTTGGAGATAGAGCTTTAAAGAGGGAATTAAGTTGGGGTACCTGGCTGGCTCAGTCAGTGGAGCATGAGATTCTTTTTTTTTTTTTTAATGTTTTTTATTTATTTCTTAGAGAGAGAGAGAGACAGTGTGGGCAGGGGAAGGTCAGAGAGAGACGGAGACACAGAATCCGAAACAGGCTCCAGGCTCTGAGCTAGTTGTCAGCACAGAGCCTGACATGAGACTCGAACCCATGAACTATGAGATCATGACCTGAGCCGAAGTCAGACACTTAACTGACTGAGCCACCCCAGCGCCCCGGATCATGAGATTCTTAACCTTGGGTTGTGAGTTTGAGCCCCACACTGGGTGTAGAGATTGCTTAAAAATAAAATCTTTTTTTTAAAAAAGAGGGAATTAAGTTAAAATAAGATCATTAGGGTGGGCCCTAATCCAATCTGACTAGTGTCTTTATAAGAAGTGGGAGAGACACCCACTGGGATGTGCTCACACAGAAAAAGACCATACAAAAACACAAGGAGAAGACAGCTATCTGCAAGCCAGAGAGAGAGACTTCAGAAGAAACCCAGAGACACCTTGATCTTGGACTTATAGTCTCTAAAACTGTGAAAAAATAAATGTTTGTTGTTTAAGTCATTCAGACTGTGGTATTTTGTTATGACAGCTTTAACAAACTAATACAACTGCCTCCCCCCTTCCTTTGGTAATGACCCAAACTTTGGTCACTGTTCCAGCTGGCCCCACAGACTGACCAGCACCAAGCAGAGGAATGGAAAAGCCTGGGGAAAGACAGGAGGAATGGAGAAAGGGAGCCAACACTGCGATCCGGCCATGGGCCCACTCCTTCTGTCCTGTGCCATTTTCTACCAGGTGTCCCTGGGGCATGCTATTCCCTCTTCACATCCTTGCTCAAGAGTGGGGTCTCCTCTGAGGTCCCTGACTTCACCTGATTGAAGAAGACTCCCCATCTCCTTCTAGCTGACATGACCACAGATGCATATGGTCGTTTTGGAACAAGTGGTGTGTGGGATCTACATGAAGAGAAAACAATTCTCAATGCAGGGCAGAGTGTGTGAGGTCCTGGAATGGAATGTGAAGGAGAGAGACTATTCTGGCAGGGCTGTTGCAGGTGCTGGGGGAAGCCTCTGGAAAGAGAGACAAGAGAAATTACTGTGGGCCCATGTGGGTGGTGACAAATAGGACAGACTTCAGAGCTGCCCAGGTGGCCCCCTTTTCTGCCTCATCAGCCACCCTGACTTTCTCCCTTCCCTTCCCCATATACAGGCATTAGCCTGAAGCCCTGGAAATCAGTGACATTTAACTCAACCCAGCCAGGTCAAGAACCAGCACTGGATCCTTCCTAGTGTCTACAGCAATTTCAAGACTGTGCTCTCCTTTCACTCCTAAGATCCTGTCTGGGTCCCTGTCTAAGTTTTCTATTGTTGCTACAACAAATTACCACATGGTAAAAAAAAAAAAAAAAATTTAATGTTTATTCATTTTTGAAACAGAGAGAAAGACAGACACCAAGAGACAGAGAGAGACTATGTGGGGGGGGAGGGGCAGAGAGAGAAAGAGGCACAGAATCCAAAGCAGTCTCCAGGCTCTGAGCTGTCAGCACAGAGCCCGATACGGGGCTTGACTAAGCCCCCCACGTATTCCTCAAATTACCACACATTTTGTAGATAAAACCCATACACATTTATTATCTTCCTGTTCTGTAGGTCAGAAGTATGACACAAGTCTCGTGGCTTAAAACCAAAGTCAGGGCAGGGCTGTGTTCCCTTCTGGAGACCAAAGGCGAGATCTGGTTTCTTGACTTTCTCAGCTGCCTGCATTCTTTGGTTCATGGCCTCTTCCTCCATCCTCAAAGCCATCAATGACCAGTCTTTCTCATGTTTCATCACTCTGACTCTGACCTTCCTGCTTCTTTCTTTCACTTGCAAGGACCCTTGTGATTACATCAGGCTCCCCCAGATAATCCAGGATTATCTCTCTATCTTAATGTCAGCTGATTAGCAACTCCAATTTCCCCTGGCCATATAACATGATATTTTCCTGGATCCTAGGAATTAGGACCTGTACCTCATTGGGAGGCCATTATTCAGTCTACCACACCCCTGGATTTCCTCACTTCCCAGGGAGAAGAAGATACTCTATAAAATTTATTCTGCCTCCTTCCCTCATCTTTCTTTTCCATCTCCCACCTCACTTTCCTTTCACAATAATCCCTATAGTTCAGCCCACCCAATGTGGAAACACATTTGCAGACTCTGAGGTGTCCTCTCTGGACCCACTGGGCACTTGTCTCCAGGATGCCTGTTCATGTAGCACGCGTTGTTGAGACCCAGGACTAGCTGTGGGAACAGATGGTCACTACCGATGACTGAGATCAAGCTGTTTCCCCTGGGCTTCCCAGTCCTTACACCTCAGGGGGAGGATGTCACACTGGGTTAAGGATCCCATTTCTCAACCCTTGTGGTCATGATGGTCTCATCATCCAAAAAGCAATTGATTCCTGAGAGATTAAAACCCACCAAAACATTTAGTTGCTAATCCAAGATACAGGGCAGATTGACCACACATCAGAACCCCTATTTCCCAGTGTGGAGCCAGAAGGCTGCTTGGTGAGCAGAGAACCATAGGAAAAAGAACTTTAGTTGTTTGGAGGGGATATTTCCATCAAATCATGGAAGCTTGATGACTCACTTTTTCCCAGCATCCAAATACTCTTGCTAAGTGGCCTGAGAGGTTCTTACTGGACATTTTAAATAAATGCTTCTACACATCTCACCCACCCCATGGCAGCTACATGCCCCCAGATTTGTGATTTCTTCCTTCCTTTCTGTTGATATGCCTCAGAGCAGATCCCCAAAGGCCATGTCCTTTTATGCAACGCACATGCTGAAGCTTTACCCATCCACAAGTGTCTGGGGGAGCCACCAGCATTTTCTGCAGATAGAGGGATGGGTGGGAGAATGTGGGTGGAGGTCCACCTGTCCTGAGGTGAAAACTTTTCTTGTGTGCTGTGAGACTAAACTACAAAATGAGAACATTGGAAGAAGGAAGGGGGACCTCAAATTTCATCTAATCCAATTACATCATTTTACAAATGGGGAAAGTGTAAAAACAGTTTGGAAAGTTAAAGTCTGTGTATAATTACTAGTGGTGTTGTCATCTTCATCATCATCATTACCACCATGATTTGGGAGCCTGGATTCCACCGTCCACTGGTGAGTCACTTTGTTGAGGGTCTTTTCTAGGAAACTGAGTTTTCTCACCTCCCCTTCTGTAAATTTCTCTGGCTGTTAGGCTGAGAAGGGGGACAGCCTCAAGTTCAGGGGCACCTTTGAGATGCAGAGAGCTTACTCTTGGGCAACCATGTGTGTGCACTGGCCTCCAACTCCCCCAACTGTGAGAGACTCGTAAGGGGAGGCTAAGTACTCAAAAAGTCTCTCTGAATGCTTCTGAAGCTACAGATCAATGTGGGAAAGGCAGCAGGAGCGGGCAACTGCCAGGCAGCTTTAACTCATCACTGACACGGATGGAGTGCTTACTGCATTCCAGATGCAGGTGCCTTACAAGCACTATTTCATTTGGTCATCACACCAACCCTTCACAATCACTCCTGTTTTACAGATGAGGAGTCTGAGGTACACCAAGGATAAGAAACTCGCCAAAGTCAAAAGGCTGATAAAGGGGCAGATAATCCTCATCTGCATTTCTGAATGAACACAGAACATTCTGGGACCCCATTTTCCCACCCTTTTTTCTCTTTCTCTCTCGCCCCTCACCTTCCCTTCCCTACAAAGCTGCCAGGGGGCGGTGACTCACATCCATTACTTTGCCCAATCCCCTCCCACACCCCGCCCCCAGCCTGGCATGCTATTTTTGGAGGGAAGAATCCTGGATGATTGCAGGAGCGGCAGTTTTCAGTTGTGAACTCTAAAGCAGCCAAAGCCAGCACCCCTCACAGGCCCCTGTCCCCTTGGAGACTTCCTAACTGATGATGAAGATGGTGTTGGTAGTGATGACAGCCAGAGGGGAACAGGAGGCTGAAACGTTAGGGACAGGGCAGGACAAACTGAGTAAGGCTATAATTTGCTAAACCCTGAACCAAGATCTTTGCCAGCCACAAAATTGCTATGCTCATGCCCAGACTTCCATTCCAACTCCACTGGTCTTGAGCAGCTACCCTGGGGTCTGCCCAAGACTCTGTATATGGAGCCATAAGGGGACTCGGACTCCCCCTGCTCCCATGGAGCTCTTGATGCCTGCAGTGTGGACGCAGGCTCCTCTCCAGGCTCCAGGGTGCCTGGAGTTGGAAGCAGAGACAAGCTTTCTGCTGTCCCCACCCCTTGGACTGGTTTCCAGCTTGAGACAACACTTGTCAAAGCCCCTCAGAATTGCCCGGGTAGGCACAATATAAACATTCATGTAGTTACAGGATAATAATTATACCTTCCGTATGTACATAACACCTTTCTTCCCCAGAGCAGCCGGCTTCTCACATTATCTCATTAATCCCCCAGTCCCTGGGAGGCAGGGAGGGCCTGGTGCGATTACCCAAATTTCACTGAAGGAGAAGGGAGAGAGAGGGAAGGAGGGAGGGAGGGAAAAGGTGCTTGCCCTGGGTCACACACTTCCTCACATGGAGTAAGTATTGTCTGTTTCTGGGCCTTGGCCAGAAATCAAAAAAATAGGAATGGTTGCCCTCAATCAAAGATTTTGGTGAGACTATCCCAGACAGCCATGGGCATGGTTGCCCTCAGTTCTGCAATAGCCTTGTGAGGTTGCGATCATTATGGTTCCCATTTTACCAATAGAGAGACTGAGCTCAGAGAGGTGCAGCTCCTTGCCAATGGATCAGAGGCAGTATGGTTCCACATACTTTTCTTTGGTTCCACATACTTTTCTTTGCCTTCCAGTAGACACCTGACGGCCAGCTCCAAATCACGTCTCCCTCCCAGAGCAATAATTGGTAAACAAAGGCAGAGTATGTTAAGCAGGGGAGGACCCGTGGCCCCCAGGAGTTCGGAGCTGTAACAGGGCAGGCAGGAGGCTGCAAAAGCAGCTCATTATGTAGCCTTATGAAATCAATAGAAAAGGCCTAATTCACTGAGAGCTTCATCCCACCCCCACCCCTCCTCCAGTCCCATTCCGGTTTCCTGGCTCATCCTTTTGACACGGGGACAATTACTGCTATTCATACTCACCCTGAGGCCACCTGCCATGGACCCATTCTCATGCACAAGGAGCTAAAGATCAAGCACAAAGCAAGCCAATCTGGGGCTTTCCACCAGACCTGGGAGGGGACCCTCTGTGCATAACCCCCCCCCCCAAAAGGCTTGCAGACCTAGGAGCCTCTAAAAATTCTGGGGATCCAGCCTGCCTTTGGAGCTCAATGCTGGAAACTTCGCAGTTCTGCTCACTCACACCGAGGCCTCACATCTGTGACCTAGGTTCAGCCTGTAAGAAACTGGCCTTTGGAATTAAGGCTGGGGTGGTGGTCCTGGGTCCCAATACTGGCCCCCTACAGACTGTCCTGGAAGTGGCCCTGGATCTTACATTTTCAGGAATTTTGTGAGTTGGTTGAAGTCACATTGGTGGCTTGAAGTCAGTCATGGTGAAAGTATTTAAACCATTGTTAATGGGCAAATACTGCAAATCAGCTCCACCTTCTCCCCAGCCAGTTGTTAACCTTTTGCCAGCACACCACTGCCTGAGGGTCAGAAGCAGCAACCTTCCAAGAGCATCTAGGGCTGTCTGAAAAACTAAAGCCAAAATCTCATGGAGGCCAAGTAGCACAGTGATTGACATTCTTCTTACATCACGGACTTGCTATATTTCTCTGCATATCTTCCTACCTTGGAGAAATATTGTCTTCTAAGCTTCTGATGGAAAAGAGGTGTTATTTGAAACTGAAGAATGAATTCTTAGTGTGAAGAGAGTGTCCATTCGTGGTTGTCAGGTCTTTCCACTGTCATCCTAGCCTAGATGTTGAGCATGCCTTCTGCACAATTCTTGCAAAAGTTTGGTGAATTAGATTGAATTGAGTTTTTTGGTTTTGTTGTTGTCGTTGTTTTTAAGTTTCGGATTGCTCTAGTTGGACCAGCCTATAAGTGTCAGAGGCAAAGTTTTACAAAGAAAACATGGTCTGGCTGGCTGTAATTCAGTTGCTGCCTTTGAATTTGGGATGATGACCAGGCCCTTCCAGGCCCAGCTCTGAGTGCGCAGCCTGTAGCTAAGGTTTCATATGGAACTTGTCAGGTGTGTCTCAGGGTGACATTAAATGGCCCCACTGATTTTATGAAAACAATCACAGTCTTTTTGGAGAGAACAGGAAGGTTATTTTGGAGGTAATTTTCATAGTGAAATGCCCAGCAAGACTGAGAACATGAAGAGAACAGTAGCCTCCATGGGGCTGTTGCTTTGTGCTTGAGCATAAAGTAATTACGAATGTGAATAAATGACAAGCTACTGCTAAAACTTCCAGACTCCATCAAGCAAATGTTCAGTTGAAGTGTTACAATTGTTATTTCCATGGGAGGTATTTATTTCACCTCTTGTATTTCCAACTCTGAGCCCCTACTCCTATCCCATCGACTGCTCACTTCCCCAAAGTTCCCTGCAGCCCCCGGACCCTGTGGCTGGAGGATGGGAGCATCAGGCTTTTCTCAAGGACTCCAGACTTCTGCAAAGTCTCCCTGCTCAAACCTCCTCGAGCCTCATCTCCTGGCTGCACATGTGAACATCCTATATCTTCAACTGGGAAAGAGGAGGCTTCAATGGCATTCATTCACACACAAATATTTATTAATCCCCTATTGATCAGCCTCCAGGCATTGTTCCAGACACTGGGGATGCAGCAAACAGCAAGATGGATCTGTCCCTGCCCACGAAGACAGAAGAGTAAACAGAAAATTGGGGGCACATTCAGAAGGGCCCCCTACCCCAGTCTTGGTACATTACAAAAAGCAACGGTTCAGGGCTTACCTGAAGAGTAAGCAGGAAATACCTAGATCAGGGGTTGGAAAAATTTTTCTGTAAATGTCCCTACAGCCTTATGACAGTAAGACAGCCAGAGAGTAAATATTTTAGGTTTTGTGGGCTCTGCAGTATCTGTCATAACTCTCAGCTCTGTGCCATAGCACAAAAGCAGCCGCAGACAAAATGGAAATGAACACACCTGGCTGTGTTCCAAGAAAACTTTATTTATGGATGCCAAAATTTAAATTTCACATGATATTCAGGGTCACAAAATAATATTCTTGTTTTGATTTTTTTTTTTTTTTTTTTTGGTCTACCATTTAAAAATGGAAAAATCTTCTTAGCTCATGGGGCAGACTTATGTTGTGGTTATTTGTCTGTTACCCCTGATCTAGATGAAGGGTATTAGTGCAGAGGTGGAGGGTTGGGGTTCAGGGTTTGCCTGTTGAGGGATGGCCTATGAATGGCAGAGAAGGAGGTGAGCTAGAAGGGACCCTGTAAGCCCTGGAGAAGAATTTGGATTTTATCTATATAGCTCAGTGATAGATTTTCAGTGAAATAGTCATTTGTTAAACATTTATTGAGTGCCTACTAAATGCTAGGCACTATCTGGAGGGCTACTTTAGAATGAGGAGCTAGGAAAGGTTTTCTAGGAGTTGGCATCTGAGCTGAGACCTGAACTACAAGACTGGTTTATGGGGTGATATAACCCTTAATTCTTACAATTAACTGTAAGGAAGGAGTAACCGATGCTCATTTTACAAGTGAGAAAATGGAGACTCACCAAGGCTAAGTAGGTTGCCCAAGGTCACAGAGCTAATAGGTGGCAGGAGCCAAGATTTCAACTGTTCTGGGTTCAAACTCTGTCTCTGGCATTAATTACATAATGTTGGCTAGTGACTATCTCAGAGTCTCCATACACTATAAGTTCCTTCTTTTTTCCATCAAGAAGCATGTATAGTGAAGTTTGTGCATTCAAAAATATATATTGAGGGGTGCCTAGGTGGCTTAGTCAGCTGAGTGTCCTACTCTTGATTTCAACTCAGGTCATGATCCCAGGGTGGTGGGATTGAGCCCCATATTGGGCTCTAGACTGAGCATGGAGCCTTGAGATACTCTCTCTCCCTCTGCCCTTCTGCCCCTCTTGTACTCACTCTCTCTCAAATAAAAAATAAATAAGTAGGGGAGCCTGGGTGGCTCAGTTGGTTAAGTGTCCGGCTCTTGGTTTTGGCTCAGGTCATGACCTCACAGTTCATGAATTCGAGCCCACTAGTGCAGAGCCTGCTTGGGATTCTGTCTCTCACCCTCTCTGTCTGACCCTCCCCTGCTCATGCTCTCTCTCAAAATAAATAAACAAACTATAAATAAAATAAAAAATATGTGTTGAGGGACTTCTACGTTCCAGAACTATTCTGTGTTTAGGACAATGAACAACAAAAAAAATGATCCCTACACCCTCAGAAGGTAGGGAGAAAGAGCTGGAATTTTTAGATAGTGTGGTCAGGATAAACATCACTGAGGAACTGCCATTTGAGCAGACTCAAAAGAGATGAGGGAGTTGGGGGTGCCTTGGTGGCTCAGGCAGTTAAGTGCCTGACTTCAGCTCAGGTCATGATCTCTCAGTATGAGGGTTCGAGCCCCATGTGCGGCTCTGTGTTGACAGCTCAGAGCCTGGAGTCTGCTTTGGATTCTGTGTCTCCCGCCCTCTGCCCCTCCCCCTTCTCATGCTCTGTCTCTCTCTCTCTCAAAAATAAATAAACATTAAAAATTTTTATAAAAAAGAGAGAGAGAGAGAGGGATGAGGGAGTTAGTTATGTATTTTGGGGAAAAGTTCCAGGTAAAGGGAACAGCCAGTGCAAAGGCCCTGAGCCTAGAAGCATATTAGAATGTTCAAGGAACAGCTAGGCAGTCAGTATGGCTGGAACAAAATAAGAGATATGGAAAGTGGTAGAAGATGACATCTGAGAGGTGATGTGAACATGGTGGGGAGGGGGTCAAGAAAGCTCATTTTGGTTTTACTCTGAAGTTCACTATCTTGAGCCTCAAGATCTGGATTCCATTTAGGGTCCCTCAAAACACTGCAATCTGTGGTTCTATGAGAGAGAGCACGGTCTGTACCTACTGCCATCCACTGTGACTATCAGCCAGGTTTGCCTCAGCAATAAGCAGTCACCCCAGGAGAGAGATTGGCATTGGGAAAAGACTGGGAGAGACTCTACATCAGATCTCTTAGTGGAGAATATTAACTAATGGTACAGTTATCTGCAGCATGAGGTGACCTAGGTTACACAAAGTTCCCTCACTCTGAAAACTCCCTAGCTCTTAGAAAGTGGGAACATGACAAGGACATACAGGGTTCAGGAATCATGAAGAAAGTTTCAAAGTTTTTTTTCCAAATTCTTGGTATTCTGCAAGACTTACCTGGTTCTAACCCAACCCCAGGATGATAAGAATACAGAGAGGCAGGCTAGGGTCCAGGCTACTCTAGAAAGACCCTAAAGAAACCCTCCCACCTCTGGTTCTTGGTTGAGAAGATTTGGGGAAGGGGTGGGGAGGTGCTTCCAAACCCCTCAGGCTGGGTATGATACTCATTCCCTACTTTTATTATGAATCCAGTTGACTCTATGCCCAAGCCTTCTGGGTTTTTCCTTTGGGGAATTTGTTTTTATTTTCTTCTACATCTGTTTCTGAATTTAGTTCCTTTGCCCTAAATAGATCAGTAATGGCCTCAAATTGGGTCTAGGGCTGAGACCACTGGGATTTCTAATGGTCTCCCTCAGGCTCCTTCTGTCTCCTGTTGTCCTGAGAGAAGTTAACAGAGAACCCAAGAGCACGTGCCAGAGTAAGATGAAGTATCCCTCATGGACCTGGTCTTGAGACAAATATAGTGACAGATCTTCTTGACTATATAACAGAAACAGACTTTTATATGAACCCTAGGGAATTTTTTCTGTCCTTAAGGAATCTGAAAATTGAAACTTGTCAGGTCCCACTTCTGCCAAGAAATCTACTTTCTAGTCAAGGAAAATTCTTGGAGCCAAAAGCATGCTCCACCACCCCGCCCCAACATGCACTACAGGGTACCTGTAAATAAACCCATTGTCTTGTCTGAGCTCAGTGTGAATTCCTCAGCAGTTAAAAATGTTGGTTTGTTTTTTCCTGCTCTTTACAGGCTGGTATAATTTCATTAGATACATTTCCTTCATTCTTCCCTTGTTACCCCCAACCAAGAATCCCTTTACCTTTTGACATCCTTCTTTTTTACATCTCTGAGATCCTTGCAGGGCATTGTCCTAAGTTTCCCCACAGAGAACTGTCAAATAACCAAGTAGCTGGTCCACTTACTGTTCCATTTTCCCCTTAACACTCGGAATGCACTCATTTAACTGAGGTTTTCAGAAGACACAAACTAAGAGGGTGTGGAGATGTACAAAGAGACAAAGATAGCTTTTTTTTCTTTAAAATTTTTATTTTTAATGGCATAAATCATTTCTTTCAACATTCAGAATGCAAAGAAATTGAGTCCTGGAGAGAAACATGACTATTCCCAAACCAGCAGGGAGAGATTATGGCTCTTTACCTCCTTTGTCTTCCATCTGGGGCTCTACTAGCCCATCTTCCCTTAGTCTTTCAATAGAAAAGGCTCTTGTTGCAAAGAGAAGAGCAGCAGGCTAAGAAGTAGATTTTTTCAATCTTTCAAGGGAAACTCTGGTCTAAATAAAAGCAAGCTGAAGCTTTATTACCTGAACCATGAGGCCTTAACAGCCTAAAAGATCTCCAGACCTGGGGCACCTGGGTGGCTCAGTTGGTTAAGCACCCAACTTTTGATTTCAGCTCAGATCACAATCTCACAGCCATCAGTTCAAGCCCAGAGTAGGGTTCCATTCTGAAACTGCAGAGCCTCTTAGGATTCTCTCTCTCCCTCTCTCTCTGTGTCTCTCTGCCTCTCCCCAGTGCCTGATCCCTTACCCCACCCTCTCTCTCAAAATAAATAAATAAACTTTAAAAAAAAAAAAAAAGTATCTCAAGACCCACAAGAAGTAGAGGTATAGCTGTCTGCCCTAGGGACAACAGTTGGCATTGCCTGGTATAATGGGGCCAGGCAATCTAGTGGTTAAGGGCAAGGGTGCAGATTTATAAAGTATGTGCCTGATAAGTGAAGCCTACCTCAACCTTTTTCTACCAGTGTTAGTTTGGGTAGGTTACTTAACATCTCTGTGCCTCAGGCTCTTTGCCTATTAAATGGAGATAAAGTAGCTACCTTTTAGGGTTTTTACAAGTATTAAATTAGGTAATATATGTAAAGCAATTAAAAACAGTGCCTGGTGTGCATCATAAGCATTATATAAGCATTAGCTATTTTTTTAATTATCATTGCAGTAATATAGGATCATAGATAAAAAGCACATGTCTCTCCAATGAGCTCTACAAACCAAGATTTGGGCAAATCCTTCATTTCTTCAGATATTATATGCACAGTGCTAAGCCTTTATAGACCAGCCGGTGTCAGGATGCTCATACCCCAAACTGTCCCTGCAAGTCTGTCCTCTTGCTTCCTGGCACTGAGCTGGCAGCAAGTCCTAGCCTCAGGTCAAGGTCAGAGAGGAAAAAGATGGAAAGCCAGCTGCTTCATGTCCTCTAGTCTGGGGGGTGTGGCAGCAGGGAGCAGCAACAGCTGGGGCTTTGTCAGGAGGAGTGAAGTCCAAGAAGTGACCGACCAAGCATGAGACAGAGTCTTGCTCTCCTCCTGCCAAGAGAACCCCCAGCACACATGCTCACAACACCCCAACACACACACACAGCACTGCCAACCCTATACAGCTCCCCGACAGACACACACCATCCCCAATACATATAACTCCACAATACCTCCAATACTACACAATACCACACCACACACACGCACAACACCCTCAATACTACATAATATATCAACACACATAACATCCCCACACTATACAATACTCAACGCACGCCATACCCCCGACGAAGGTGCCATCCCAACATACCCCTAACCTTAGGTAATACCTCAACACAAGCACAATGCTTCAACACTACACAATACCCCAACAGACAGAGTCACTGACAAAGCTGTCTTGCTCTCTTTGCCATTTTCCCTAGGACAGACCTGAACAGGGAAACACCCTTATTTTTTCCAGATTTGATGTGATCTCATTTGATTTTAGAGAGAGAAAGAGAGAGCACAAGCAGGGGAGTAGGGCAGAGGAAGAGAAGAGAATCTTAATCAGGTTCCATGCTCAGTGTGGAGCCCAACATGGGACTTGATCCCAGGACCCTGGGATCATGACCTGAACCAAATCAAGAGTCAGACATTCAACCAATTGGGCCACCCAGAAACCGCTAAAAATTTTATTTTTAGGCAATCTCTGCACCCACCATGGGGCTTGAATTCATAATCCCTGAGATCAAGAGTAGCCTGCTCTACCAACTGAGCCAGCCAGGCACCCCCAGGGAAGCACTCTTACCTCTTGCCTGTGATGTAGCACTAAAGCAAGAAGTGAAGGAAGGTGGCAGGATGGTACACAGACATTAGAGTTAGAGAAACCATGTGAATCTGGGCTCATCTGTGTACTAGCTGTGCAACTTTGCCAGGGAGTTCATCTCCCTGCACATCATAATAATTCCTTGTCTGCAAAATCATAATAATGCCTACATTTGAAGAGTATCATTGGATTAGCTTAGATAATAAATGGAACACATTCAACACAGGGGCCTGGTCTACAGCCCTTCCCCTGTAAATGAAATGGTTGTGATTGTTACTATTGCTGAGAAGGGAGAAGGCGCAGGGAAAGGAAAGAGATGCAGAGGGGCTCAGGTGAACCATTGAGTGAGGGAAGTCTCCCCACCCCAGAAAGAAACCAGTACCCTTTGTCCTCTCGGAAGGTTTCCACAGCATCCCCAGAAACCCACATCTGTCATGATCCCCACCTTGAGTCCTTAAAGGGGCCAACTATTAGTAAATGTACTAATTAGTGTCATTATTATCAACCCAAACCAGTTATTTGACTAGAAGAATCCTTGCTTTGTTGTCCCAGCTGCCTGTCAGCAGGAAACAATGTGGTTGTTCCACATGGTCAGAGAGCACCAGCCCCCATCATGTTCTCACACAAGACAATTCCCCATAACTGAACCCTGGGCAGCACCCCCATTCATTCATGAATGACCAGCCCACGTTGGGACATTCACCCAGGTTCTTGCTCTCAGCTATAGCTATCCCATCTTCCATTCTGAAAATGGTTCTTTCCCTTTTTAGGCTCCCAGACCCCCTTGAGAATCTGGTGAAAGAGACAAACTCTTCCTCAAAATTTTGTTCGGAGTGGCTGAGCCCCCTGAAAACCCCTGTTCTAGGAGATGTGGGACATCAGCCCCTGCTTCCCAGCATGGCTGTTTCCCACAGAGCTGACTGGAGTTTGGCTTCCCTGGGGATCAGAGAGTCCTTCCACCTTGTGGCCTCCTTAGACCAACTTGGTAAAGTGAAAAGGCCCCCAAATGCACTACTTCCTCTGCTTAGAGCTTTTGATTCTGTCAGTGAACCCACAGAGGGCCAGGTGGGGCACACACATCCACACTCTTCCTCCAGCAAGAGGAGGGAGCTGTAGAAGTTCATGTGTCTGTCAGCACTGTTTTCAGATTTGCTTAACTATCCTCCTATATTTCTGAAGAAGACGGAAAATAAAAAAAGCATGAGCCAGTTTCCCAGTAATCTATTGCCAGAAAGAAGAATGTGGCACTGACCAAGTGCTGGGACTGGGGAGAAGGGAGGCTCTCACCTATGCCATAACCCAAGTGGAAGCTCAAGGTAATAACATAAACAAGGTGCTCTTTCTGTGCTGCAAGCCATGGCAATCATGTAGCTGAATTCCCTCAACAACCTATGTGGTCGAAACTATTATTATCCTCATTTTATAGATAAGAAAAAAAGAACACTGAGGTAAAATAACTTGCCAAAATCCCAGCATGCAAGAGCTAGCATTTGGCCCCAGGGAGTCTAACTCCTAAGCCCAAACTGCTAACCTCGACTACACTATACCACCTCTGCTATCCTTTGCCTCATCACTGTTATTACAGAAATGGCGAGGGGAAAACAGGGGAAAAAATAAACTTTCCCACAGTGCTTTCCCCTGGCATCCTCTCCATGATGTCACTCTCCCAGCAGATTTGAATCTTGAGAAGTGAAGTAACCACTGACCAGGATAGGTTTCCTGATGCCCTCTGGTCTCTTCCACCCAGAAACAAAAAGCACAAGAGAGGAACAGGTGTTGAGCTCAATATCAAAGATCTCACTTCTCTACCAAATTAGGGCATCCAGGCTTTTCAGATGTGGACAAGAGGACCTCATCCCCAAGTTTCTCCACCCACATGGGCTCCTTAGGAAAGTACCTTATCATGGCTGCAGGAAAATATCTTTACTACTTCCATAACAGCTTGTATAATAGTAGCTGGATCAAGATTCTAATCACATATCCTGGTGCCGACCAAAAAGTCACTAGAACATTCTCATCTGAGTTATGGAAATTGAGAGACAGCTTTCTGCCCAAGAACTAAAAAAGAAGATACTCTGAACCTAGACATTATTATAAGTCACCTGCCACTCACAAAGGACCTACTTACAATTCTTGCCCCAAATTCCTGCTATGAATACACTCCCTAAAGTACAGGCTAGGTACAGAAGACCAATAGCATACTTCACTGTCACAGCTCTGCCAATAATATCATGGTGTGGTAAACAAGACTATAATTTTTACCAAAATCACATGCTTTTAGATACCTGACAATGCTAGCAGAGGCTTCTACATACAAAATGCCAGAGCAGCGGCGGTGGGGGCTGGCTCAGTCTGTAGACCATGTGACTCTTGCTCAGGTCATGAGTTCAAGTCCCTTGTTGGGTGTAGAGCTTACTTAAAAACAAAACAAAACAAAACAAATCAGCCAGAGGGCTTCTATAGAAATATTCCAGATTGATGGGTTTTTTTTTTTTTTTCCAGATTGATGTTATAACCATTTTGACTGGCATTTGAGAATAACATGGAAAACCCATCTTTGTCAACATGCTAGGGACTTGATGTAAAACCCCGGAAGCTACTGAGATACACAACTTGATTTCTTCCCATGTTCCTAACACCCCTTGGATTGACTTTCTCTTGTGAAGAACTTAAAGGAGAGAACAGCATGATCTCATGGTCACGGGATCGAGCCCTACTTTGGGCTCTGTGCTGACAGCATAGAGCTTGCTTAGGATTCTCTTTTCCTCTCTCTGCCACTCCGCCCACTCATGCTCTCTCCTCCCCTCTCTCAAAAAAAAAAAAGAAAAAGAAAAAAGAGGGGCTCCTGGGTGGCTCAGTTGGTTAAGCATCTGACTTCAGCTCAGGTCATGATCTCACGGTTTGTGGGTTTGAGCCCCGTGTCAGGCTCTGTGCTGACAGCCAGCTCAGAGCCTGGAGCCTGTTTCAGATTCTGTGTCTCCCTCTCTCACTGACCTTCCCCTGCTCACACTGTCTCTCTCTCTCAGAAATAAATAAATAAAACATTAAAAAAATTTTTTTAAAGAAAAAAGAAAAAAAAGAGAGAACAGGCTAGAAAATCTGAATGGAACCTAGAGAATAGCCTTTTTTCTCCAGATTTGGGAACTGACACCCAGAGAAGTTAAATCACATTACTTAGAACATCTAGTGGGAAGGTAGGTCCCTGTCTTTGGAGACAGAAACTTGGGTTGGAGTACTAGTTCTGCCTCTTTGAACTTGGTGCAGTTATGTATAAGCCTCAGTTTTCTCGTCTGTAAAAGGGGGCCATAAGCCCCATCTCACAGAACAGATGCAAAGATCACATGGATACTATAGCCTGTGGAAGCGCTTTATAGCATGTAGCAAGTCGTGCAAACAGTGAGTTATGAAAGGCATGCCCCACCACACCACTCTTGTTCCATTCACTATTGAAAAGATCAGAGGAGCCACGGTGGATGATGGGAATGTTTGTGCTGGCTTTACACACGTTGGGCTCTCTTTTAATTAAGATCCTATCTTTTCTTTTCCTCAGGATGGGGGAGAGCCTGGCCTGGCCTTAACAGCCTCCAGACCTGCATATGTCACTGCTGTCAGCAGAGGACAAAACCCAAAGGGAGAAGGGGGAAAAATAAATCTTTTGTTTTTGAAGCTAAATAGCCCAAAATGCAGCTAGAAAAGTTCCATAAAGGTTTGGCTTTCACCAACACAGAGTGGAAACAAAGCTGACCCCTCCCCTGGGCATGCCCTCTGACCCCTCTGCCGGAAGACTTCACTCTCCCAGCCTCTGGGTTTTCCTGGAGGGCTGTTTGCCTTTGAGGGTTGGGGAGGGAGCAGTTTAGCACCAGCCCCAGTTTCCCAGTGGCTGGAAGAGTTTACAGATTAATATTCACAACTGGTGCTCCCGGTGCCGAGGTTTCTCCCTCACGGTGGTTTAGTGGAAGGAATAGGTTACAGAAATTATCCTGCTACCACTTTGGGAAATTCAGGGCTCAAATTATGAACACTTAACAGAGTGAACTCCCTTTCCTTTTGTCGTCTCCCCACCACCCCCTGCGCTCACCCCTGTATGTATTAAACTCATCTCCCTGTTTCACAGTGGCCACTGTTTCCTGTAGGCTCTGTTGAATTTCGGTCTAATGTCCATAGATTCTCAGAAAACATCCATAAATCTCTTTAGCTGCCTTTTTTTAAGAAGGCATAACTGTTTGTTTATTTATTTATTTACTATTTTTGAGAGAGGGGGATGGATAGAAAAAGAGAGAGAGAAGTGGGGCTCACCTGAAGCAGGGCTCAAGCTCACAAACAGCGAAATCATGACCTGAAGGAAGTCAGATGCTTAACCAACTGAGCCAACCAGGTGCCCCCCATTAGCTGCTTTAACACAACTAATGGTAATTCTTTGCTTGCTGTTGAAGTTGTCACTGGCCACAATTGTGGAGCTGAGAAGTACATCATATCCATCCTTCAGGTACAGCCCTCTGACCAAAAAGCCCCAGGCCCCAAGGATGAACTCAGAAGCAAAGAGAAAAAAGTAAGGAGGCTGAGATGATTCCCATTCTTGAGGGCAGGGATTCCCTCTTTCCCAAAGTTAGTGGAGTAGTCCATCGGCAGGGATATTCTAATTGGCAGCAGGTGAAGACGGAGTGAGCAAGGGAGCTGGGAAGCAGAGGACTCAGTGTTGACCCCTATCTTTGAAGTTTTCCCATTAGAAAAATGGAAGATGGGGCACCTGGGTGGCTCATTAGGTTAAGCATCCAATTTCAGCTCAGGTCATGATCTTCGCGGTTCATGAGTTTGAGCCCTACGTTGGGCTCTGTGCTGACAGCTCAGAGCCTGGAGCCTGCTTAGGATTCCGTGTCTCCCTCTCTCTCTCCCCCTCCCATACTTTTGCTCTGTCTCTCTGTCAAAAATAAAATAAACATTAATACCCAGAACAAACTGAGGGTTGATGGGGGTGGGGAAGAGGGGAAGGGGGGTGATGGGCATGGAGGAGGGCATTGTTGGGATGAGCACTGGGTGTTATTTGGAAACCAACTTGACAATAAACTATAATAAATAAATAAATAAATAAATAAATAAATAAATAAATAAATGTTTAAGAAAGTAAAAATAATAATAAACATTTAAAATTTTTAACAAAAAACAAAAATGGAAGAAAGGTGAATTGCCTACTCTACCTTACCAAAAATTAGGGAGGATAGAAGGTGGCAGTGATTTAGGAGGCATTTGGTGAACAGTCATAAACAGCCTGGGCTGCATAGTCTTGGTTTCCAAAGTCTTCATGCTGCCACATTGCTTCAATTGTCACATTGTACACGAGCAGAGGCACTGTGATAAGCACTTCTCTTGGATTATCTCATTTAACTCCAACATTAGCCTGTGGATTAGGAACTTTTCTTATTCCTCTTTCACATGGTGAGGAAACTGGCCAGTAAGGTTGAGCAACTGGCTGAAGGGCCACACAAGGCAGTGATGGAGTCAGGTCTTGAAAGTGACTTTGAGCAAACTATTTCTTCAAGCCTGTTTTCTTTTTTAAATTTTTAAAAAAAGTTTATTTATTCATATTGAGAGAGAGGGAGAGCACACGCGAGTAGGGGAGGGACAGAGAGAGAAGGAGAGAGAATCCCAAAGAAGGCTCTGTGCTGCCAGAAAGGAAACTGATGTGGGGCTCAAACTCACAAACTATGAGATCATGATCGGAGCCAAAATCAAGAGTTGGATGCTCAATTGACCAAGCCACCCAGGCTCAGTTTTCTCATCTGCAAAAAATAAAGGAGCTGTGCAGGATGATCTACAAGACCCCTTCAAGGCCCAAGAATACTGGACTACCATTCTTGACAGTTCTGAGACTATATCAGCAGGCTAAGTCCACATACCAGTGGACATCCTTAGTGGATGTCTGTGGGGTGGGCGAACTGGTGGCATGGTCAGTCCAGCCACACACACACACACACACACACACACACACACACACGCACACACACACACTCCTGTGTAGGCTCTTCTCTGGCTGCCTCTTCCAGGCCCAGTGCCTCCCGTTGGTTGTAGCAGAGACCTGGCCTGTGGGGTCCATGCCCAGTGACCATGGGCCGCAGAGGAGGCCAGAGGGATGTGGCTTTTCCCAACAGAGGAAATACTCTCCCTGGCACCCAGCCTCCCTGGCTCTGGGAGCAAACCCAGAAGAAAAGCCACCCTGCAGCCTGCTGACAGGCACTATAATGGCAGCCAGCCAGCCGGTACCCACATCCCTCAATCAGCCCATTCTCCTCACATCTTCCCTGGGGCGCTGCTGTGCTCCTCTCACAGGGTCTCACAGAAAGGAAGCAGGGCTAGAGCAGATTGAAGCAATCCTGCTCCCGGTCCAGTCTCTCCACAAGGCAGTTTCAAAGGCTTGACTCTGTGGGAGTTGCTGGGGAGGCTCCAAAACCGGAATGGCTTCAGAGCCTCCAGAAAGATTTCCTGTCTCACCTTCACCCCCGCTGCCAGCTCTTCCCAGAATATGAGATACATGTATTCCGGAAAGCTCATGCTGACATGTGAGATTACCTTCGGAGGTGCCATAAACATACCAGAAAGGAGAGTCAGATTGCAGTTAGAGGAAGGGAAATTAGCCATCAACTGACTCCCTTGGCACACCCTTCTGTGGAGATCTCAACAACCCTTTGCCTCAGTTTCCCTCAGGGGAAAAGTGAGGGCCATTCTAATGTGTGGCCCACTTAGCCGTGGGAGCCCTGAGACTTCAGCATGACCCTTGTCATGAAGACCTGAATTTTTGTTTCAACTTTATTAACACATACTGTTGTGTAAGTTTAAGGTGTACAACTGTGTTGATTTGATACATTTATAAATTGCAAAACAATTACTAACATAGTATTAGCTAGCACCTCCATCTTGTGACATAGTTATCATTTCTTTTTTGTGGTGAGAACATTTAAGATCTCTGGTAGCCATTTTCAATTACATGATACAGTATTATTAACTATAATCACCATGCTGTATATTAGATCCCCAGACATTATTATCTTATAACTGGACGTCTGTATCCTTTGACCAGTATCTCCCCATTTCCCCCACCCCCAAGTCCTGGTAACCACCACTCTAATCTGTTTCTCTGAATTGGTCTATTTTAGATTCCACATATAAGTAGTATCATACTGTATTTATCTTTCCTCTCTGGCTTACTTCACTTACCATAAAGCCTTCAGAATCCATCCAACTTGTTGCAAATGGCAGGATTTCCTTCTAGATCTAATTATAGGATAAAGTTTTTTTCTATTTATCAATTGTTGTCTGATGTCGATCTCGTGCTCCATGAACATCCAGAACAAGACCCTAAGATTCAGAATAGAGAAGGCCTTACTTAACATTTTACTGGGCCTGATCAACTTAGAGGAATTGACTTTTTTTAATGTTTCTTTATTTATTTTGAGAGAGAGAGAGTGTGTGTGTGCAGGGGGAGGGGCAGATAGAGAAGAAGAGAGAAAGAAAATCCCAAACTGGCTCTGCTCAGTCAGCGCAGAGCCCAACTCTGAGCTCAATCTCACAAACTGTGAGATCATGAACCAAGCAGAAATGAGGTCTGATGTTTAACTGAGCCACCAAGGTGCCCCAAGAGGAATTGATTTTTTTTTTTAACCTTCAAGGGAACAACCTATTCCCTGCAGCATCTGGTAAATGAACTGCATGTAAAAGGTGTTGATCTTTGTGGACCCCCTGCAGTCCAGTTATAAAGTGCAGGGGAAACTCCAAGTGAGTCTTCCCTGACAGCCAGAGAGACCAGTTAGTCGGCCATAGGCTGAGTCAGGGCTTCGCATCAATTTCCTTCTTCCTTCCACACAATGCAGAATGTTCTTTCCAAAGACAAGGGAAAAACAGGACCTAGAATGTTTTTTCAGGTTCCTCCCAATCACACCTTCCTTCTAAGGAATCCCTATTTTCTCCATTGGCCAATATAGGGAACATGTATTATCAGGTAGGGTCCAAGGATTTCAAGGCACTATTTATTTAATAAAGAATCTCTGTGGGCATGAGAATAGCCATGGTCTGATAAGCATAGATAAACAAGTGAATCATGTGGTTGTCTCTGCTTCAATTTACTCCATCTGTAAAAAGGGAGATGTGCTTCCTTAGCTCTTTGGGTTAATAGAGAAGCACATGAAATACCAGGGCAAGCATTTGGACAATAAAGATTAAACCCCAGTTGAGGATTTTAGGATGTTTTAAAGCTGTGTTCCTTTGGTAAATTCAGGACAGAAAACTATTATTTTGTTTGTATCCAAATTTTCCTAGACATCCACTGTTATACGGATATGGTAAAAGTCAGTTGGGTAGTTTTCCTTTACTGCAAACTATCTTTGGGAACTAGAGGGTTTCACAGACCAAACTCAGCTACCACGAAGCCATCATCACCCTGCATCCCATCCCTATGCAATCACACTTCACTCCGCCATGACTATGTGGTCTTCAGATATAGCAGCTGGCTTTGAAACAACTTGAAGTAGGGTTTCTAGGCCCAGTGATGGTTCTGTGCAAACCTATTCATCTCTTCTCAAGTGGTCTCATTGGAAGCCACAGTCAGGTTTGGCCAAGAGAGGCTGGCCTGGGGGAGAGCCACAGATCTGGACCTGAGGCAAGAACAAAGTTGACAGATTCACATGGAGCAGGAACCTATGACCTCAGGCACATCTAAGCAACAATCAACTAGACTGAGCAGCCATTCCCCAGGGCTAAGACTAACAAGTCCCAAGACATACTTAGCCACCACTTAAGCCATTAGATAAGGCCACTTGACCACCTAGATCTAGAACTACACCTCTTTATTTATTTATTTTATAGATTTTGGCATCTTTCTACAAATGTGTTTTCAGAGTTTTTACTTTTACAATCTAAAAAATATTTTTTTTTTTGCTTGGATACCTTGAAAGCTCAAGACCTGGGCACTTGGGTGGTGGGTCAGTCATTTGAGCATCTAACTCTTGATTTCGGCTCAAGCCATGATCTCATGGTTTCAAGCCCTGCTTTGAGTTCTGCACTGATAATGTGGAGACTGCTTGGGATCCTCCTCTCCTCTATCCCTCTTTGCCCATGTCCTGATTGCATGCTCTCTCGCTCTCTCTCTCTCAAAATAAGTAAACTTAAAAAAAATAAAAGCCTAAATGATCAATACATTAGTAGATATGTAATAAAAACTTACTTTAAAAATAAATTCATTCATTCAATAGATATTTACTGAGTACTTACTATGTGCCAGGCATTGTTCTAAGCTTTAGGGAACACTACAGTGAATAACACAGACAACAGTTCTGATATCAGAGAGCAATAAACAAACAAATATACAAGTCATTCAGGCACATGAGCTATGAAGATAAATTAGACAGGGTAAACTAGAGTGAAATGGTGGTAGAATCATGAGGGAAACTCTGAAAATATTTGAGTGAAGACCAGAATGATGTGAGAAAAGAAACTGCAAATGTATTGAGAAAGATCTTTCCAGGAAGATGAAACAGTAAGGACAAAGGCCCTGAGGCAGGAATATGCTCGGCATACCTGAGGAACAGCAAGGAGACAAGTGGCTGGGGAAAAGAGGAGTAAGAGGACATAGAGATAACACTGAAGAGGCCGCTAAGGGCCAGAACAGGCTGGGCCATAGTAAGACTGTGGGGTTTTATACTGGGTATGGTGGGAAAACATGGGAGGGTTCTGAGCAGGGATGTGATATGTGGTTACAGTATGGACAGTAAACTGCGGGAGAGTAAGAAGAGAAGGTAGGAGATGAAGACAGAATCCAGGTGAGAGAGGTTGGTGCCTTGGGCCAGAGTGGAAGCAGTGGACGGTTACGAAGTGGTTCTATACGGGACGTACTCTTTTTTTTTTAATGTTTTATTTATTTCTGAGAGAGAGAGACAGAAATAGAGAGAGACAGAGAGACGAGACAGAGAGACAGTGTAAGCAGGGGAGGGTCAGAGAGAGAAGGAGATACAGAATCTGAAGCAGGCTCCAGGCTCTGAGCTAGCTGTCAGCACAGAGCCCGACGCAGGGCTCAAACCCACAAACTGTGTGATTTCATGACCTGAGCTGAAGTCAGATGCTCAACCAACTGAGCCACCCGGGCGCCCTGATATGGGACATATTCTTAGGGTAGAGCTAGTAGGATTTGCCAATAGATTGGAATGAATGAATCAAAACCCCTTAAAAAAGAAAAATTTCTCAACAAGTCAACTAGGCCTCTTTCAGCTAAGGGAAACGTCCACAGAGGCTTTTTATTTATATATTCATTTTTCTTAATTTTACTCAGTTCTTCAGTCATGGGCTATTAGATTTACTACAGCAATAAGTAGAGTTTAGTTATATACCTAGATGAGGCTCCCCTTGACCACATTTCTCATATGCTAGGCCCAAGAAGTTAGGACCACATAAATTTGTTTGTTAGAAATTCCATTACTAATTTGCTTATTCTGTATGCTACCTTGAGATAAGTAGGCCTAGAAATATTTAACTTGTCCAGAAACACATGCTGCTAAACTTGAAGACATCAATGAAAAGTATTAATGGGAATTGTAGTGCAAAGGCTATGTGATTTTTCTAGCAATAAAAACTATGGGAAAACACTTGCTTTTTAAAAGAAAATATTTTAAAAGTCTAAACGCATGAAGAGAAAAACCCATACTGTTTCAGAATCTAGGCAAAACAAGCAAAAATAAAACAAAACCAAAAAAGCCTCATAACTTGATTACTGATGTCACTGTGAATTATCCTTTTTGTCATTTCCACCCACAGCATAATGACAGACAAATTACATGCCTGAGGTCACACCCCAGGCTGAGGCCTAGACCTCCTGTTTCCCTTTTTCCTCAATCAGACATTACTGAGGCAAGATGGATGGATCTAAGGGAAACCTGGTGAGGATAAAAATAATTTATGGGGAGCATAAATGTGCTATTTATTGGTTTTAATACAACATGCTTCATCTTGCACTTTATACAAGGTGTATTTGGATCAGAATATCAAAGCTAATAAAAAGAAGAGATTTTCCCTGACTAGAATCATAGAATCACAGATATATAAGAATGTTGAGATTATCTGGTTCGGATTTAAGATACCTGAGAGCCAGAATATCAGAACCAGAAGGCAGGTGGACCCCTGGACTGGTGCATGCTGGTTCAATATCAGCCTTGAACCCTCAAGGAGCCTGACATCCAGGGAGGTGTAATAACCTGACCATGATCACATAACTGGTTAATGAAAGAGCTTATCCAAAAACCAGTGCTGGTTCCACCACAATAGTCTGTCTCTTATTTAAAATTAAATATCACAGGTGCCTGGGTGGCTTAGTTGGTATAGCATCTGACTCGGTTTTGGCTCAGGTCATGATCTTAGGGTTGTAAGTTCTAGCCCCACTTCAGACTCTGCGCTGGCAGTGTGGAGCTGCTTGGGATCCTCCCTCTCCCACTCTCCCTGCCCCTCCTCTGCTCTCTCTGTCTCTCTCAAAATAAATAAACTTTTTAAAAAGCTTTTTAAAAATTAATTAATTAAATTAAACATCAAATATAAATATCAAATTTTGAAAAAAGAAAGGGAAGGGGAAGCTGATAGCTTTTGATAACAGAAGACAGAATGCTCTGCCAAAATATCCAGGAAGTTGGATAATGTTGAGTGTTGACAGGGGTAGAGGGATTTAGGGACTTTTATCCATGCTGATGGAAGTGTGGGCTGTTGCAGTAGCTCTGGGGAGCAATCTGGCACATTTGGTGAAATTAGTAGAGATAAAACTTACAACACACAAATTCTACTTCTGGGTCTAAATCCCAAATACATTTTATAACCTATATTGCTGATTGCAGCATTATTCATGGCAGTGAGAAATTGAAAGCAATTAGAATGTCCACACTGGGAAAGTGAAAAAGTAAGAGTGGTAAACACACACCATGGAATATTCTGAAGAACATAAAATCTTGGGGCTATGGGGCACTTAGGTGGCTCAGTCAGTTAAGTGTCTGACTTTGGCTCAGGTCATGATCTCACTGTTCGTGGGTTTGAGCCCCACGTCATGCTGACAGCTCAGAGCCTGAAGCCTGCTTCAGATTCTGTGTCTCCTTCTCTCTCTGACCCTCCCCTGCTTATGCTGTCTCTCTCTCTCTCTCTCTCTGTCAGAAATAAATAAAACATTTTAAAAATTTTTAAGTAAAATCTTGGAGCTAAGCAAGAAAGAAAGAAAAGAAAAAGGCAACATGAAATATATAGTAATAGTAATAGCATATACAGAAGTAAGAAATAGATGCTGAGAAAATTTAACACTGCAACTTTCACAACCCCTGATCCCTCTGACCCCCATTTTCTGGATTATTTTTCCCATAACACCTACCAGCTTCTAATTTACTGATATTTACTTTTATGCATATAGATTATTGTTTCTCACCTCCTGTTAGCATGTACATTCCTTGAGGCCAGGGATCCCTGATGATTTTGTTCACTCATGTATCCCCAAATGCGGAGCACATAGTAGGTACTCAAGAAATAACTATTGAATGAATCAATGAAAAAGACAACAATATACATTTTGTAAGAATACTATATAAACCAAAAGATCCACTTTAAACACCTAAGAATAGTGCTTACATAAAAGCTCAGGCAAAAACGGCATGAAGGATGAGATAGAGTCTGGAGGAGCCATACTGCGCAGAACATTCTGGACTAAGAAGCATATCAGTGTTTTCTTAGTTCCATTCTCTCCCACCTCTGGGTGGCTGGCCTGGACTTGAGATCAGCCATGCCTAACTTTTCCAAGACATCAGGTCTTGAAAACCTAAACTTAATGATGATACAGAGTCCTGTCCTGGAAGAACAGAATTCTGGAGGGTTCCAGGTGAATGGCTCTCCTCAACCCTATTTTAGGAAAAGTGTTAGCTGCAAGGAGTCTGTCCTGGGGTCTGCTCAGGCCCCTTTAGAAGCTGGGCCAATTTTTAGATTTGGAATTCCCTACTGGTTCACATGCATTAGCAGGTTTAAAACAAAACAAAGACTGTATTCATCCTAGAAGGTACCTTATAAATCATCAGTTTCCTCACCAGTAGCATGAGAAATATCTGGGGAACTTTGGAAAACAAATTCTCAAACTTAATCCCTATGGAGATTTGGATTCAAAAGATCTTATGGGACCCAGGAATTCGGTATGTTTTGTTTTAACTCCCCAGGTGATTGTGGCCCAGCCAGGACCAGAGCTCCCCCGCTCCCTACCCCCATCCCTGGCAGTCAGAATCCCCTGTTCCCCAACCTGTTCCCCAACCTGGCCTTCCCCAGGGAGGCAGGAAATCAGTGCTTCCCTCCATACCCCTCAGGAATGCTGGAGGGGGATTCGGGAGGGAAGCAGTCGGAACTCAGGGTGGAGGTGAGCAGATAATGGGCCAAAACACCCCCTCAGCCTTGCTCTAATATCAGCATTGCAGGCCCACCCACCCGGCCCTTGGTCACCAGGAGACCTCACACGTACACACAGGCCCTAACCTGCCCCTGCGCCCAGATCCGCCACTTCTCAAGCAGCTCTCTCAGCCTGCTTTGAACAAAGGCGATTGTTCTCCCAGGAAAGGACCACAGGGAGATGTCTGTCCACCCTTTCCTTTCTCCCCCATTGCTCCAGTCTCTGCTCTCCCACCTCGAATCCCTGGGAAGGAAGGTGTCCTAAAATGACTGCTCTTGGCTACTTTTTCCTCTCCAACTTGCGAGTCCCACGCTCTAGTGCATGGTTATTTGTGTACGAATCCCTCCTCCTGAGTGAACACCCTCCAGCAGTCAGAGGCACACTTTCTACACTGGAAGATGCGGTGCAGGAAGATGAGGAATTTTTAAATATACACATTTGAAGTTGCCAACCTTCCTGTGGGAATCATCCTATTATTTAAAGGATGGATTGTGCCTATCCCTGCCCCCACCTGATGAAGCAGTAAATTGTAACAAGAGAATCTGGCTAAACAAGTTTCCGATTCAAATGTTATCTTGTGGACAAAGAACTCTTTGAATATGGTTCTGTGTTTGGCTTCTTGTCATGAAGTAGAAAGTTATGTTTCACTGTTACTGGAATTCTCTCCCTTCAGTGTTGGGCCAGCCACTCATAGAGAGGGCAGTGTTGGGCTGGATGGGGGCAAGGGGAGCCACGTGGCCAGGAGAGCTGTGGCCAGGCCATTTCCTGCTAATTAACACGGGGATATTGATAATATTTCTCTCTAGGAAGCTGCCCCTGATAAGGCAGTCCTTCCCCTCAGGTCACCACGTCATCAATAAGCAGAGGGCCCCTTTCTTGGAAGAGCCCATAATCCAAACATGCTTGGGGCAGGTGATTGATAGAAAGCTCCCATTTTAAAAGGTTTCCAAATCTAAACAGAATGTGTCTGGTTACTGACAAAATTAAATTACCCTCTGCAGGAAGAACTTCTCCTTCCAGTGAAAACAAAGTTATAGTTACAGATAAAATAGAAACTTGGACATAGATTCTTAGAGGCTCCTAACAGCAAGCATGATTGTTAACTTTATGAGTTAATTTTATTTTATTTTTGTCCCACTTTGATATACTTCATAAATGAGAAGGAACAAAAAAAAATTTTGGGTGGGGGTAATATTTGAAGGGTCAAAAGTCCAGCAGACTCTGGTTGAAAGTACCTGGCGGCTCAGGTTTTAAGTCTTTTCTCTTGACTGCTCTGAGAAATACCTCTTTTACTTCCTAGAAGCACAACAACTTGCCTGCCCAGTAGATAAGGAAAAGATAGAAACTTCTGTGCTGTGGCCTGTCCTTCTTGGCGAAAGATTATATTTAACACCCCACCTTCATGGACATTTCTCCTCACCTTTCCTTGCTTCCAGAAATGTAGCAAAACTGGAAATAGCCCATGGGGATTTCAGTTTCAAACTGGCCAACAAGAGAGCTGTTCCAGTCAATCATTTTACTTACGGGTCTTTGTCAAGTTTCTGCTTAGGCTGCCATAATTTCAGGTTCTGAGAGGGACATGGGAGTCTTCAAGGGAGCTAATGTTTGTAAAGTACATTCCCATTTACAGCATGCTTTCACTCGCAATAACTCAGCTGATGCCAAGAGAGGGAAAATGTCTTCTGGATTTAAAATGCTTAGTTTGGGAAGAGAGGTCAGGTTGCAGAAAAGAAACCACTAGAGAATGGTACAAGGTCTCGTTTAATCCAGGTCTAACCCGGAAGAGGCATATCAAAAGTGCTGCAGCCCAGAGAAGAAAGATCAGTAAGACCGGGGCCCCCAGGTGCTCTCATCCAAAGAGTCTAGAATTTCCAATTCTCTGGGTTTGGTTTGTTAAATGTTTCAGCTGGAAAGATGTCTTCCTCTGAGACCCAGACCTCAACAATAACGCCCCTCTCTTTCCTTTGAAGCCAGTTTCAAATCTCTTCCCTGACAGAGAAACTTTATCTTCCACATCCTCTGCACTCTTCTTGGTTACATCCATGGACATGAGGCCGGCAAGTCCAGCTGGACCCTGCCACAATTCTGTTCTGAAGAGAGACATGTCATCAACATGGGTTTATGTTTGGGGGAAACTTGCTTTTATTTTGCTTTTGATTAATGTGTTAAGATGTTACATTAGGGAAGGTGCCCCTCCCTCCCCTCCTTTTGTGGGCCCCACGAAGCTGGTTGGGTTCTCAGGAGAGCAGCTGAGGCAAATGTGAACATGAGCATTCCCGAGGCTTGGCAGGGTTGCACATTTTGAGGCGATGGCTCTTCCATCACACTGTCATCGCACTGGAGAAAACACCCTGAGCAGCCCAGCTGCAGCACTGCTGGCAGCAGAGAGCTGACCATGGAGGGAAAGGCACCCAGCCAATCCTTCTGGTCCTTCACAGCCTCCCTGAGATGCCTGCGGTGGGTGGCAGGTTCTTCACTGGCCATGAGACCACTGATCCATCACTGGGCGGGACCAGTACTCAGATGCCAGGCTGAGCAGTCTCGTGAGGGCTCTGGTGTGCCCCGAGTTACCATCACTACCATTTACTACCACTGTTATCCCACACAGTCCACCTGGACCCCCTTGCAACCAGATGGCCCTTCCTTAAATTCCTCCTGTGTAGAAATTGCAGGACCTTGACCACTGATATGGCAGTGATTTTAAAATTCAATTCAATTAAGAACAAATTTGGGGCGCTTGGGTGGCTCAGTCGGTTAAGCATCCGACTTCAGCTCAGATCATGATCTCATGGTTCATAGGTTCGAGCCCCACATCGGGCTCTGTGCTGACAACTCAGAGCCTGGAACCTGCTTCAGATTCTGTGTCTTCCTCTCTCTCTGACCCTCCCCTGCTCACGCTGTCTCTCTCTCTCAGAAATAAATAAAACATTAAAAAAAAGAACAAACTTAATGAGCATCTATTATCTCAATTCATTTCACATTTGTTGATCTCCTATGTGCCTGCCAATGGGTATACAGCAGTGAATGAAGCTGGCCTTCAAAGTTTAGCAAAGTTCAAGACAGTGCTAGTCATTTATTCTCCAGTCTTCCTGAAAAAATACCCAGCTGCTCTCTCCACATTCATTTGGCTCCAGGAAAGGTAAATAGCCATAGTATTGGCTAGAGTGTTAGAAAACAAGAGGACAGGGATGCCCGGTACAGCTCAGTCAGTTAAGCATCCAACTCTTGGCTTCAGCTCAGGTCATGATCTCCTGGTTTCGTGGGTTTGAGCCCTGCATGGGGCTCTGTGCTGACAGTGCAGAGACTGCTTGGGATTCTCTTTCTCCCTTTCTCTTTGCCCTTCCCCTACTCACACAGTCTCTGTCTCTCTCAAAATAAATAAATAAACTTTAAAAATTAAAAGAAACCAAGAGCACAAATGAGGGTTTATAGTTAATAATTATTGTTGATTTGAAAGTTGTTAAGAGTAAATCTTAAAATTTCTCATTACAAGAAAAAAACTGTGTGTAACGATAAATGATAACTAGACTTACTGTGATGATCATTTTGCCAAATATGGAAATATAAAATAATCATGTTGTACATCTGAAATTAATATACATCAATTACACCTGAATAAAAAAATTTTTTTAGAGTGTTTAAAGTCAGATATGGGTTAGAGTGCCCGGCTGGCTCAGTCAGTAGAGCATGTGACCCTTAATCTCAGGGTTGTAAGTTCAAGCCCTGCATTGGGTGTAGAGATTACCTTTAAAAAATTTAATTAAAAATTACTTTAAAAATTAATTTTTAAAGTCAGACATGGGTTCAAATTGCAGCTTTACTACTTCTTTATTATTAGACACTAAGTTACTTAATATTTCTGAGTCAGTTTCGTCATTTGTAAAATGGTGATAAAAATCCCTTCTTTAAAAGAATTGTGTGAAGTTTAACAAACTAACAAGTGCAAATTGCCAATTTTGGTGCCAGACACATCATCATAGACCCTGTCAAATGGTAGCTGCTATTGTTTTGTGATGGCCATTTTTTATTATTATTACTATTGTTATGACTGTTATTAACAGGTTTGTGCTTTAGGAGGGAGAGTAGCCTTTTAGTGACAAGTATTATGGGGAAACCTTGGGACAACATCCCTTCTAGGAAGCAGCATATTCTTAAATCTCAAATGTGGACATATCATATTGTACCAATTTAGATTTTTCATTGGCATTTGCACTTCATTGGCATTTATCTTTCTGGAGGAAAAATCTAATTGAGTTTTGTTTTTGTTTTTTATTTACCTGTGATTTTCATTTGATTCTTCCTCCTATGAGGATCAGTCATCTTCTTAAAAATTAAGGTGTTTTCTGCCAATTCTGCCAGAACTCTAAATGAAAGATGTTAAGTTGAATGACTACTCTGAGTTACCAAAGGATGGAAGAAATTACTTTAAAAAATAAATAAACAATAAAGGGTTAGCAAATCATGATAAAATCATCATCATCTAAAAATACTTTATATATGATCAAGTACTGTTTGGTTTTTCATTTTCCCTATTTTGGCTTGGGGAGGTCAAGAGAGTGCTACAAGTGAGAATGACAACTTGTCTCCTTTCTTCCATCACCTTAGACAAGCAGAAAAAATAACCTTCTGAATTCACCCAGGAATCAGTCCATTCAAACCAGACCAATAGTTTATAGCAGAGTTTTTAGTGGTCAGCAAGCAAAAATATAGAAAAACTCCTATGTTGACTTGAGTTTTGTTACACAGAAAGGATTTTCAGTTTTATTTATTTTTAAAATTTTACTATTTTAACCATTTTGGGAGGAGAGAGTACACATGTACAAACCGGGGAGGGGTAGTGGGAGAGGGAAAGAATCCTAAGCAGTCTCCATGTCTAGTACAGAGCCCAACTCTGGCTCAGTCTCACAACCCTGAGATCATGACCTGAGCAGAAATCAAGAATCAGATGCTTAACTGACTGAGCCCCCCGGGTGCTCCAGATTTTCAGTTTCAAAGAGAATCTTTAGTTTTGGCTTATTAGGCCCAAGAAGATAAACTAAACTAGACAGATATTCCATATGCATAAAACAATTTCCTTCAATCAACACAATAACTATAGAGTGGTTTTCATGACATCCATTTTCAAATTTGGCATTAAAACCAATTCACAATTTGAGTAGAGTTTTCCTATTTTTATTGCCAATACATTCATATGTACATTTCTCACTATTTAAATTAGAGGGAGAAGTTTCATCTAGGATTATTTATTTTCACTCTTTAATTTTAAGTCATGTGCCTCTGGAGAATGTATCTTTTGTATAATTCTATTTCCAAAAAAGCCAAAGGAAAACAGAATATGACGTGCTATTGGTTAGTTTCTTTAAAAGGTTGTTCAGAGGGGTCTCGCCTGGGCTGTTTTCTTTTCAGTCGTATTTCAAGTCTTTGATCTTGACAACCCTGAAATACTACCTTACCATTACATCATAACTATGAAATGGCTTTTGTTGGCTAGTGGAATGACTTTTCAAAAAGTTTCCACTAAATACACAAATATTACAGTTAAAGGATGTCAGATATTCCAAATGATTAGTGATGGTATTAAAATTGCCAGTATTGCTATATATTGTACCCCTAGTAATTTAGAATATTTACAGCAAGGCATTCATCTAAGTAGTCTGGTTTTTTTTTTCTTTTTAAAATGATGGGTAACTTATTCTTTAAACATGCTTTGCTATTTCTGAAAGCCATTTAAGCCATTAATTTTTTTCTCAGTTGGGAAAAATAGCTTATATTCATATAAGAGTCAGTAGAGCCACTGAACCAAATAATATCTACTGCCATCTCAAATATTTATTAACTCAATAAATATTTACTGTAGAGTCATAACATATCATACGATACAAATGCAACTATGCACATTTGGCCCACTTTTTCCCTACCAAAAAGAAAAAGAAAAAGAACACTTTCAGTAGTGTGGACATTTTAGCCACCCATCCACTCACTCAGTGACAGGGCCCAGAGTCAGTCAGACAGGGGCAGGAAACTGCTGTCGACTAGACTGGTTTTGTTTCCCTTGTACCTCGCAGAAGTGAGGTTGAATGTAAGGCTAGGACTTGAAAGTGAAGTGTTTGGGGTACCTCAGGGCCTCTAAAATAAGAGCTAGCTCATTCCTCTGGTTCCTAGCCAAAAATGAACAAACAAAACAGCAGTCTAAACCACTGCTGGAGAAAAGCCTGGCTCTGCTGAACCCAGTGAGATCTGTCCCTATATTGTATTTCATAAGCCACTGAAGAGATTTTTCAAGCATAATCTTGACTCCAAAGTTTATTTGTCCTACTCCTTGTATAGATACTTAATGCAGTCAAGGATGGTGCACCTGTTGTATACAAAGTTTTGTGCTGAAATACAGTGGAAAATTCCCAGTTCATTTAGTAGGCATTTTAGAGATATGAGACAAGATTATTCATACACATATACATATACATACACACAAATAACTTAAGGATGAGTCACATTTTTTAGAGTTGGCCAATCTTGACATGTTCACTCTAACCTAATATTTATTTTACTAATATTTACTTTTCTTATTAGGAACTGTGAGCATGTCAAATGATATAAATTTAAGCAGTGAGATAATAAGGCTTTTTTAAAGTTTATATATATATTTTGAGGGGGGAGGGGCAGAGAGAGGAGGAGAGAAAGAATCTCAAGCAGGCTCCATGCTGTTGGTGAGGAGCCTGATGCAGCGCTCAATCTCAGGAACTCTTAGATCATGACCTGAGCCAAAATCAAGAGTCCAACACTTAACTGATTGAGCCACCCAAGCACCCCCAGATATATTTAAGTTTCTGTTTTTAGAACTACTTATTGACATTGTTGGAAATTTTATGTTTGTTGGTGGTAGCTTTTTAAAACAAGTTAGTGATTTAAAAACAGAAGCTTAGCGGGGGTGCCTGGGTGGCTTAGTCAGTTGAGCGTCCAACTTCGGCTCAGGTCCTGATCTCATAGCTGGTGGGTTTGAGCCCTACATTGGGCTCTCTGCTGACAGCTCAGAGCCTGGAGCCTGCTTCAGATTCTATGTCTCCATCTCTCTCTGCCCATCCCCTCCCACTCCCACTCATACTCTCTCTGTCTCTCTCAAAAATAAATAAACATTTAAAAATATTTTTAAAAAAAACAACAAAACAGAAGCTTAGGGACTGGTTGGCTCAGTGGAGCATGTGACCTTGATCTCACAGTTGTGAGTTCGAGTGTCATGCTAGGTATAGAGATTACTTAAAAATAAAATCTTGGGGCACCTGGGTGGGCATCCAACTTTGGCTCAGGTCATGATCTCATGGTTCATGGGTTCGAGCCCCGCATTGGGCTCTGTGCTGACAGCTAGCTCAGAGCCTGGAGACTGTATTGGATTCTGTGTCTCCCTCTCTCTCTGATCCTCCCCTGCTCACGCTGTCTCTCTCTCTCTCTCTCAGAAATAAATAAAACATTAAAAAAAAAAGATTTAAAAATAAAATCTTAAAAACAAAAAAGTATAAACACAGAGTTTTATTTATTTGATAATTCCTGAGACACATTAGCCAATGGGAAGGCTTTTATCAGTAACATACATATCAGTAACATATCTAATATGTATATACTGTATACTTATGTGCCAAAACATCAAACATTAGTGGATACATATATGCTGGGTTGATGAATTGCCTCCTTGCCCCCAGTCTCTGTTGCACTAAATCTGAAATGCATCATGACAAGCATTTTCCCCTAATTGTTTTAATGAAGAATCTTTTCAAGAAAAGCAAATCCACCTGTTTCTAATTCAGTTACAGCTTATTCCCTTAAGATGTTACCTTGCCTGAGCTAGCTCTATTAAAAAAATGTTTTTACTCTCTTTCTTAAGGCTTCTTTGCAAACAGGTGGTCCTTCAAACAGCTGGGGGCCTCCCCAACCCTCAACTCATGTTTGATTCAAGCTCAGAATGAGCCTTGTTTAATCAATTGGACTCCCCAAGAGGTTGGAAAACATACCACCCCATGATCGGGAAGAGAGAGCCGTGAAACAAGCATTGAATTTTCTCAGAACTCAAACTTAATCCTTCCCTCTGTCCTCATAGGATCAAATGGAAATTGCAAAGGTTACATGCAATACCTCATTCCAGCTGACCTTTTCAGTTTAAAAGAAACAAGGATGTAAGATAGGGAATGTCACTGTTAGATAGAGCGCCATCTTGTCTGGGAACAGGATCATTGTGAGGATTACATCAACAGATCTTGGTAGTTTGATTTTAGAACTAGAAAGGATGGCAGGAAAAGGAAAGAACATCCTCATTAAAGCTGATTTACTGGAGAGGCTCAAAATCCTCCTTTCCTCTTTGGTATCACCCAAGTTACTCATGCCAATTTGTGAAGCTGCACATCATTATTTTAATTGTCTGAAGCCCTTGGGTGAATTTTAATAATCTCATGAAGTTGGCTACAAGCAGGACTCTGGATACTACAGTTAAGAGTTTTCACAGATATATTAGGTGACCACCTAAATCTAAAAACTAACGGAGTATATTCATTGATGAGCTTTACTTTTTCTTACTTAAAAAATTTTTTTAATGCTTTTATTTTTTGAGAGACAGAGTGTGCATGTGAGCACAAGTCAGGGAGGGGCAAAGAGATATAGGGGGACAGAGAATCTGAAGCAGGCTCTGCACTGACAGCAGAGAGCCCGATGCAGGGCTTGAACCCACAAACTGAAGACCATGACCTGAGCCTGACCTGAGTTGAAGTCAGCCACTCAACCAACTGATCCACTCAGGTGCCCCTCATGGACAAGCTTTAGAACAAGATTTGGGGCATTTTGTTTCCTAATCTTATACCATAGGAGCTGATCGTCCTCTGATATACTAAAGATAAATTGAAATCAGGCTGGGGTCAAGGTTTTATTTTATCAACAAAACACTGCACAAAAAGCAGTTCTGCATTTCCCAGCTTTCCATGGCTCTCTCTTCTGTAGGTTCATCTCTGCTGAAACTGTTCCCTTTACTCCAACCCTCCCCACAACTTTCCTAGAGGAAAAAGCCATGGGCCCCCCCAGGTGGCTCAGTTGGTTAAGCATCGGACTTTGACTCAGGTCATGATCTCACAATTCGGTTCATGAGTTCTAGGTCATGATCTTCACGGTTCATGGATTCAGGCTGCACATAGGGCTCTTTGCTGACAGCTCAGAGTCTGGAGCCTGCTTCTGATTCTGTGTTTCCTTTTCTCTCTGCCCCTTCCCCGCTCGTGCTCTGTCTCTCAAAAAGAAATAAATGTTAAAAAAAATTTTTTAATTAAAAAAACCTCTAAACAAAAGTTCCTCTTTCACAGAATGTTAAGGATCAGGCAATGGAGTGTCAGCAAGTCAGCTTCGGAGAAATATTTAGCCAGAGCAAAAGGGAAATCAGCCTGTGCTGGAATCAGCTATACATATGGCCTTTCTATTGTTCTTCATTCCTCCTTATGCACCTTCATACATTTTTCACCCTGGAGAACCCTCAGGACTGTGTCTCAAATGCCTTCCAAAGCACCCAGTTAAAGAGCTAACAAACCCCAGGGTCTGGCTGTAGATTCCACCCACAGCCTTGGGTGCGTCCTGACTGAACTGCTCTTTACTCAAAGCCACATGATGAATGGAAACTGTGCACATTCTTTGGAAGCTCCTGGTTTTTGAATCCCTGTTTAAATGGGTTTGACATTAAAAAGTTTGGAAACTTTTTTAAGAGAGAAAGGGAAGGCCATGAGGGAAAAGAGGGGAACTATCTGTCCAAAAAGTAGGTGAACCGACATTATCTCAGAGCAGACCCACACAGTAAGCCAGCCAGTGGTCTTCTGGAAAGCAAGTGTGGTATGAGTTACACCTGGATGGTCCTATCAGAGATGTGATGACTGTTACTGCTGCCACCCTTCTGTCTGGATATTTCTTGTAACATTCTTCAACATTGCTCTAGATTTGTGTGATTCTCAATCTTTGTGGCCACACAAAGATGAAGTCCAGCTGAAGTAGAAGTAAAATTATTTTCTCTGTAGTTTTGCCTTTAAGTGAGCACTGAAAAGCAAGGAAGTTGATAAGGTGAGCTGGGCTCTCTGGAGAATCTCTCAGACTATAAGAGAGGTGTAGTTAAGGGTGGCCCACCAGCCTGTTCTCCAAAGTAAAGGGCAAGATCTTTAGAGAAACTGGCACAGAGGAAGTTAGCCCAAAATGGCCTTATTTATAAATATTTCAGATTCACTGTCACACACAAGGCTGGGGGATCAATGTGACAAGGCAAAAGACATGGAAAATGGGTTGAAGGTAAAGGGGGAACAGTGAAATAACCAGAGTTACATGGATATAATGAGACAATGAAAGGCTGTGGAATAAATGTAGAGGGCTGGTTGTTGCTGAGATTTAGAAAAATTTTTTGAATCTCCTTGAACAAATCAACAACATATTTCTGCCATGAAGATACAAAGAGTGTTGATGAACCAGCCGAAAATAATCTCCAAGAGCACCAATCTGTTTGGTTTCCCAATATTTTCCCTTCTGTTCCTTACAATGCAGGGTGACGTTGATTTCTTAAGCCTCAATGAGCTGAGGTTAATTGAATTTTTTTTTTAATATTTTTATTTATTTCTAGGAGAGAGAGAGAGACAGCGTGAGCAGGGGAGGGTCAGAGAGAGAGGGAGTCACAAACTGAAACAGGCTCCAGGCTCTGAGCTGGCAGTCAGCACAGAGCCCGATGCGGGGCTCGAACCCAGGAACCGCGAGATCATGACCTAAGCGAAAGTCGGTCGCTTAACCGACTAAGCCACCCAGGCGCCCCTGAGGTTAACTGAATTTTGAGGATTTCGCAACGGGCTTCAGATCACTGGAGACACTCTACGTTGTGAAACTGCAACTGGGAAGCTCCTGCCATCCCACAGATCTAGGTCTAGAGGAGCAGACTGACCACCTCAGGGAAAACAAGAGTAGTAACAGAAACCCCCTTCTCCAGGTATAAGTAAATAAGAAAAAAAAAGAAGTGGCTTTATTTAATAAATGATTTCATGGCCTCTAAGATCTGCCCTTCCAGGATCCAGCTGTGGCACTAGCACTGTGTGTTCTGGTCCCAGGAGGCGGGGTGGTGAGCCTACCAGAGGCTAGGGCCCCTGTGGCATTGGAGACAGTGGGAGAAAGGCCTAAGAGCCTTCAAATGTGGGGAGCCTGGGTGGCTCAGCCCGTTGGGCATCCAACTTCAGCTCAGGTCATGATCTCACATTTTGTGGGTTCGACATTTCGTGGGTTCAAGCCCCGTGTTGGTCTCCGTGCTGACAGCTAGCTGGGAGCCTGGAGGCTGCTTCAGATTCTATGTCTCCCTCTCTCTCTGACCCTCCCCTGCTCACACTGCCTCTCTCTCTCTCTCTCTCTCTCTCAGAAATAAATAAAACATTATAAAAAAAAAAAAAAAGGAGCCTTCAAAGGTAAGTCAAGCAAATTGGTAATTTTCCCTAAGCAAAGAGCACACACAGGCACAAGCACTTGATTGAGAACAAAATTCTATAAACGTTTCCTTCTGAGCAAAGTTCAAGGCACAGGCCAGCCTTTCCCCATAGAAAAGGAGAGAGATGATGGAGACAATTACACTCACTGGTTTTCTTTGTGAGGTCATGATTTTTCATGATTTGCCAGAAGTAATAATGTACACATTGAGACAGATAAGCCATCTAACATGAACACCACTGAGTTTACGCTCAATCTCCTGCTAGAAAAGAAGTCTCTGAAATTCTTCCACTCTGAAATAAATCCTTCCTATGCCTCCAGACCAGCCTTTTCAGAGAGCAGCAGGGTATGTTTTCAATCCTTCCAGCTCAATGCTACATCTAAAGGGAAGACAGACAGGCTCAGCTTCATCTACGAAAGCGGTACAGCAGACGCTGCCTTCTGTGTGTCCAGTGATATCTGAAGCCCTAAGGGAAATACAGAGGAACAGGACTCATTTCCTGCCCTTGAGAAGTTCATGGTTTTGTGGGGTAATGAGGTGCCAAGGCTCCAATACATAGTAGCTGCTCCTGAACAGGGGCCTAACAGCAACCAACATGGTTGCTAGGCAGCTGGTCCAGAACAGCTAGTCAAGTTGGGAAGTCAAGTCCTGCTTTTAGCTCTGCCCCTTGACATGTGAGATAAGTCACTTGTCTCAGGATCATTTGTCTACAGTGTAATACATATAATTAGGAATTACTTAACATCTCTCCTATAATGAGATATAGTTGCATATGCCCAGATATATTTTAATGATTCAAATTAAAAGGAAACATAATTCTGTTCCCAGGTCATCTTGAGTAAAACCCAAGCACCTTTTCCCACCAGTCTTACAGATCATTATTACATTTATTTGGTGTCCCCTGAAATACAATTTCACTAATTCAGTTAAGTATTTGCAAGAGAATGAGCAAATGACTTAAGAATCGTTTTGACTTCTTTGAATCATTTGCTGGATTCTCATGCTACAGTGTCTAGTACGTAGCCAACAATGCCCGTCCCTTGGTCATGGACATCTGCCCACTATTCATTTCCCTTTTTTCTAGTCTTTGGGAACTATCACTCCTTATTAGATACAATCATGTGGCCCCTTTATGCAAACCTAAGCGAGGCAAGAAACACAACAATCGTGAATGTTCTTGAGAGTGTTTGGAGTTCAAATGAGACTGCTGTATCCTAAAGAGACTATTCCTTAGTTCCTGCTGTCTGGACCCCAAGATCTGCCCTGGTTCCTATCCTCTCTGAGCCTATATTTTCTGCTTCTCATTTAGTTCTGTGACCTACCTTTATATCCTTAATAAAAACCTTTTATGCTTAAATTAACTAGGGTTGGTTTCTGTTGCTTGTAACTGAAGTATTCTAACTGCTGCACACACCTTCAAAAAAGGTCCAGGTAATTAAACTGGGATACCAAAATAGAAAAGAGAGCTTTCAGAACTAAAAGAAGTCTTCAAAATCTAGTCCAACCCTTTTGTTTTGCAGACAGTTTGACTTAGAGAAGTTAAATGACTTGATCAGACTCCTAACATCCTGGCTCCTTGTCTAGGAAACTTTCTACTTTTTCACTGTTTCCTGTCCTCAAGTCTCTTCTAAAGTTATTGCCTATGGCTGTTTTCATCAAGTAGTTACAACACAGGACATATTGTTCATGAAGCCTAAAATATTTTTTTAAAAAAATTTTAATGTTTATTTTTGAGAGAGAGAGATAGAGACAGAGAAAGAAAGAGAGAGAGAGAGAGTGCGAGCCAGGGAGGAGCAGATAGGGAGGGAGACACAGAATCCATCCGAAGCAGACTCCAGGCTCTGAGTTGTCATCACAGAGACCAACATGGGGCTCGAACTAATGAACCATGAGAGCCAAAGTCAGACACTTAAACTTAAGACTGAGCCACCCTGTGTTTCCAAAATTTATTAATTCTTTTCATTTTTATTTTTAAATTTTGATTTCAGAGAGAGAGAAAGAGAGCATGCAGGAGACAGGGACAGAGGGAGCCTGACATGGGCTCAATCCCACAACCCTTGGGATCATGACCTGAGCCAAAATCAAGAGTCAGACACTCAACCAACTAAGTCACCCAGGTGCCCCTAAAGCTTATAGAGGGTTTTGATTGTCATTTAACTTTTTCTGTGTTTGTTCTTTCTCTCAGCTATGGTATCAGTGTCAGGGGATGGAAACTTGCCTCTGTGTCTTTGGGTAAATTCATGGACAAGGACACAGTCACCTCAAAGTTGAAAAAATAAGACAGCAAAAGACTGAGATAAAAGGATAGATCAGGCAGCTAAAGAAACAATTAAAAACCAAAACATCATAAATGAGAAAAAATAAAGGCCTAAAAAAACAAAAACAAAAATATCCAAACACATCTTAGAAACACTTAAGGAATAAAAGTTAAAGCATAGGGACAAGGCAAGGATAAAAACAACTATAAAGAAAGGAATAGAAATAGAGGATAATTTGATGTCTATTCCTGAAAGAGAAGCTTCCTCCCCACCTCCCAAAATAAAAGTGAATAGTACATAATACACAAAAAGGACATAATACAGAAAAATTTCTCCAAACTCAAGGAACACTTGCATCTGCAGATTAAAAAAGCCCACTTACAAGGGTACCCAAAGGGACTCTGTTGTTTAAGTCTCTGACTCTTGGTTTCAGCTCAAGTCATGTGATGGTTCCTGAGTTTGAGCCTGGCATCAGGCTCTGTGCTAACTGACAGTGTGGAGCCTGCTTGAGATTCTCTCCTTCTCTCTCTCTCTCTCTCCCCCCCACCTCTTTCTTTCAAAGTAAATAAACTTAAAAAAAAAAGTGGGGCACCTGGGTGGCTCAGTCTGTTAAACATCTAACTTTGGCTCAGGTCATGATCTCATGGTTCATGAGTTTGGGCCTCTCATCAGGCTCTCTGTTGTCAGCACAACTTGCTTTAGATCCTCTGTCCTCCCTTTCTGTGTCCCTCTCTGGCTCATGTTCCTTCACTCTCTCTCTCTCTCTCTCTCAAAAATAAATAAAAACATTAAAAAAAAAAGCTCACTATAAACTAGGAAAATGTGACACAGAATCATCAAAAGACATCAAGAGGAGAGGTACCTGTCTGGCTCAGGAGGTAAAGCATGGACTCCTGACCTGGGTGCTGTAAGTTCAAGCCCCATGTTGCGTACAGAGATAACAATAAAATCTTTAAAATAAACACACACACACACACACACACACACACACACACAACAAGAATAATTAATGAGCTCTTCAAGTATCCATGCAGAAAATCTAGGGCCCTACGAGGGGAAAATGATAAACCTGGCTTCACCCTTCTAAATAACAACATTCACTGGAGAAGGTAATGGAAGACTGCCTACAAGGTTCTAAGGAAAAGAAAAGGTGACCCAGGAATGTCACACTCAGCAAGCAGTCATTCTCATACAGAAGGTTAATAGTTAGACATTCCCAAAAATGAAAGAATTCAGGGAATATCAATGGGTCCTTCTGCGTGGGGAAGTGAGGAGAAAAAAAGTACTTGACAATGAAATATAGCCATTCAAGAAACTGATCAGAGAGTCAGTAATGCGAAAGTTTGATTAACACTTGAATCCAGAGAACTAAACCTCTGAAGGAAGAAATGGATGCAAATTAGAATGTAGGTGCTATAAACCCAAACAAATTAAAAAATAATAGAAGCATCAGAATTTGAGAGACAAGAAGAAGCATGAGAGCAATAATACATCTAATCACCTGGCAAGAATTCAACCAGAACTACCCACCCAACTTTTCAATTGATTTTCATCATCTTTTTTTTTTCCTTATCCTTGAAATCATCTTTTAGGAACTACTGTATCTTGTTATTCAGGAACTAACATTGCAAGTTTACCAATTTCACCTGAGTTCCTTTTACTTAATAGGTTCAGGTAGAACCAAACCTTAGGTTTTAAATTTTTAAAAAATTTTTAATGTTTATTTTTGAGAGAGACAAAGTGTGAGCAGGGGAGGGGCAGAGAGACAGAGACAGAATCTGAAGCAGGCTCCAGGCTCCGAGCTGTCAGCACAGAGCCCAACACGGGGCTTGAAACCACGAGCAGTGAGATCATGACCTGAGACAAAGTCGGATGCTCAACTGACTGAGCCACCCAGGCACCCCTACATTATTTTTAATAGTATGCATAACAGTATCTTGTTACCATAAAATTATTTCTGTCTTCTATATATGCATAAAATGAAGTCTGGAATATATCTACTAAGTGTTATTTATTGGTTATTTTTTATGGTAATAATAATAATAGCTAATTCTTACTATGGACTATGCTATGTGTGAAGCACTATCTTAAGTGCTTTACATGCATCTACGTATTTAATCCCCATAAGACTCCTAAAGGATAGATACTATCATCACCCCTATTTTACAGGTGAGGCTTGGGGTTGTTTCCTGTGGTGACATAGAGCTGAGTCAAGCCCAGACCTTCAGGCTTCAGTCAGTGCTCTTCACCAGCAGCCTACGTTGTTTCCCGACAAGTAGGTAAGTAAGTCATTTGTTGCTTTTCTGTACTTTGAATTTTTAATTGACAATTATGGATCATTAAGAAAAGTCATTATCAAGCTTTAAAAAGAGCTTCTACTTGAAAAACAGGATGAATATGCCCAAGTATAATACAGGTGAGCTGAACAGAGCCTAAAACACCTCTCCCACCCCCCTACCCCCTACTCCCCACCCCCCTCCACCTACACACATCCCTCTCACCTGACCACTGATCTAGGTGTACCTTGGAGGGAGAAGGAAGCTTCCAGAGGATAAACTCCTTAACAAGCTAGCACAGACTTTGGAACAATAGGGGTCTGAAACTTTAATGATAATCACTGCAAAGGGGTGAATCAAAATTCAAAACAATATACCTGTATTTTACTGGCTTTGGGCAGATTAGCTAGAGGAAATAAGCATCCTTAAGGGATCACCTCTGAGAGAGAAGAAAATGTGTAATAAACAAAAGGTCTAAAAAGTCCCAGGTGTATGCAGTCATGAGTCCAGGTTACTGTATCTCTGAACAATTTGCTGGACTGACACGGCTTCATTTTAAATGACATAACTTAACCAGTGTGATGCATTCTGCTGTCCAAGAGCTATATAATAAGGGTGGTAATGGGGAGCAGCTCCCAGGAGGGCGGAGAAACAGCTGTTGTGTCACCTGGGAATGGCGCCCACATACAAATCTCATCTCTTTGACAACGATTCTAAAGTCCCCGTCACTGTCACTCACCTGCAAAATTAATGACTAAAGGGGAGAAGGAGAGGAAATGCCTAGCCCCTGAAACAGAAAAGACTGCGAGAGGGACAGAGCAAGTTAATAAATAAAACAAGAGCCTGAAGGGAAGAGCTGCTTTGTCAGAATATAAATATTTCCCTTCCCCTTTTATCTTTAATGTAGTGTGAGAAGCTTATTAAAGGGAAATGCATCTCTGTCCCTGGAGCCCTCGCACAAGCCTTGCGGGGAGCTGCCTGCAGAACGGGCTCGCCTACCCCACGCTTATAAACTCTTCCCTGCTGGAAGTGAGCGTAACGTGCAGAGCAATAAAGAAGGGCTGAGGGAAGAAAGGGAAGCCATTGTGGCCATTAGGATCCTTATCTTGATGGGCCTGGTGTCATGTTATGTTAATCGCTGGGAGATGCTGAGAGACTGAGGATGAGGAATGCCTGTCTGCTCAAAGGCTTGGCTTGAGATTCCAAGGGAAGCTGGCATTGCCAGACTTATACTCCACTCCCTTAGAGAGAACAGTATCCAAATTTAGACAAAGGGGAATTTGTTTCCATAGGAGCTGCCCCATAGGGGCAGGGATAGGGGGCTCTGTGAGTATTCCTCCTTCTAGCTGCCTCTCTGAAAAACCTCAGTTCTGATCAGGATTTGGGTTCTGCTGAACCCTGGGGCTCTCCCATCCTTTTAGACCATTTTGACATATTCAGCCATGCGGTTATACAGGATAGGTCATCCATTCAGCAGGTGCCATGGTCTAGTCAGAAGTGAGGGTGGGAGTAGGGGCAGAGATAGCTAAAAATGGCTATCAAAAGGTGCCTCTCCTTCATTCTTCTTGACTGGGCTTTCCAGGGGAGCTGGCCTCAGTTGTATTACCGCTAGACCCACCCCACAACACACCCAAGAAATTTTATTTCTATAATGTCATTGATGGAAAGGACACTGTTTTTAATCGGCATTTCTGACTCTCTTGCCAGGGTATCCATTTTATCTCCTTGGCACTTAGCAAGGGTTTGCTGCTATTTGAAACCCATCAGGCACCACATAATCACTGGTGCTGCAGAACCTGCCTTATATCCCCATGCAGGCTCCTCCCCATTATGATCTCTTTTCCCATCTCATCCTCACTAATTTTGTGCATCGAATTCTCTTTCCCACTGAACCTCACCTCAGTTGGAATAAAGACTCAGCTATTGCTACTACTAGCTCAGTTATTGCTATTCCACTGCGACTGCCACTTTCAGGACCAATTATATCTTATGGCAATGTCTGTGTTACAGGGAAGTGTATAATTCAAGCATGGTGAGCCATCCTTAGCTGGTTCCTAGGGAATTCCTTGCCCACCATTCTAAACATTGCCTAGGAGCTATTTACAGTATGTACCTGATTTAACATTCCGCCTCCTGCCTCCTTCAGTCTAGCCTCCCTGAAGCCTCAGCTGGCTGCTCTGGGGGCCTGGGATCTTGAGAGGGTCCATTTCCAGTGTTCCCACAAATAGTCTGGAGGAGCAGGAGGTGTGGGGGAAGGGTAGCCCACACTTACCTGGGGATGGTTGTGTGGAAGAGGGATTAAATTTGTACTGTGAAGATCAATGGAAGCCTTGGAGAGGCAGATTTCAGTTCAATATAATGAAGGACTTTCTAACAATTAAAGCTATCCAAAAAATGGGAACCCTTTAAAGAGACCCTCCCTTCTCTCCCTGGAGATCAGGCAGAGGTCGATCTTTCCAGCCAAAACTGTGCAATAGCCAGCAACACACGCACCTGATATTTGCCAGTGTGACCAAGCAGTGCCTCTCGTTCTTGAGCCAGACTATCTGGGTTCAAATCTCAGCCTAAAACCTACTAGCTCTATAATCTTGGGCAAGTTATTTAGCCTCTCTAAAAAAAATGCAGATAAAAACACATTAGTCTTTCTGGGCAATTGTGAGGGTTTGTTTTGTTTTGTTTTGTTTAGTGTTTATCAAAAGAATTTGTAGTGTTTTGAACAGTAAGATAGTGTTCTAAGCCTTCGTGTGCTCAGAGTTCTTACTGATTTATAGAAGTCATAAAGAGAGGCCACCATTTTTCACCAACTACAACATAAAAGAGCATTTTGTAATTGCTATTTTATATATGTACACAAACATCAATGTTCGTGTTTACATTTTCAGAAATTTTCAGGAGGAAAATTATCTTAAACCAACAAATTGAACTGCATGGGGTAAATAAAGATAGGAAACAGGGTACCTGGGTGGCTCAGTCCATTAAGCGGTTGACTTTGGCTAAAGTCATGATCTTGCAGTTCATTAGTTCTAGCCCCAAATTGGGCTCTCTGCTATCAGTGCAGAGACTGCTTCTGATCCTCTCTCTCCCTCTCTCTCTGCCTCTTCCCCAAATTGTGCACACTCTCGCTCTCAAAAATAAACATTAAAAAAAATTGTATAGGGGCACATGGGTGGCTTGGTTGGTTAAGCATTCGACTTTAGATCATGTCATGATCTCATGGTTCATGAGTTCAAGCCCTTTAGCAAGCTCCACACTGACAGTGCAGCCTGCTTGGGATTCTCCCTCTCTCTTCTTTCTCTCTCTCTCTCTTACTGCACCTACCCTGCTTGTGCTTTCTCTCTCAAAATAAATAAATAAAATTTTAAATAAATCTGTCTTTAAAAAACAAAGAAAGGTAAGAAACAATAACTCATTTATTCAGCAGGTATTTATTAAGCACCCACCTAGTGCAAAGACTCTTGGGAAATACCAGTATGGCTCAAATGCAGGTGCTGCCTGCTGGGGGCTGGCCAGGTAGCAAATAATTGCTTCCGACCCTTCCACTTACAAAAATGGGCCGTGTTCCACAGGCTCTGAAAATTTTAAATGCTCTGTAGGGCCACACTATATGTTAACTAACTGGAATTTAAATAAAAATTTGAATCAAAAGAATAAATAAAATACTAAAAAATAAAATAAAATGCTTTGTAGGGCATTTTCAATTGGTTTGTATTCCAAATGAAATGGCAGGGCAATAATATAAAATAATAATATAAAGCATGGTGGGAAATATCCCACTTAAATTTTCTTCCTGCTGTCCATTAGAAGTTCAGTTTTTCTAAGATTGTGATCACATTGATAAACTCTATATGCATATTGTCTAGGAATGAAAAATAACTTTTTCTTTTATTTGTTCTTAGCACAGTTCCTGGTTCTGAAAGCCTAATACCTAAAAAGGACATGGGTACGAATAAACATAAGATGCCCAAAATATCTCTTTCCTATGGGTTGTAGGCATCCAGATTTGGAAAAGAAATTTCTCCCTTTAGTAGCTCCTGTAGTCTGTAGCAACTTTCAAATATCCATCTCTCCAGCTTATTAATTCATTGGAAATATTCAGATAGAAATGATTTTCCCTGGCTCTGCCATTTCTACAATATTTTCATTCTCAACTGAACATAAACTACCTTCTGAGAAACCAGAAGTTTCAACACCCATCTGCCTAGACCAGATTGTCTTTTTAAGCCACTGAAGAACAGTAATAATTACCCTTTATTGAGCATTTACACCATTCTAGGTACTAAGTTGATTGCACTACCTCATTTATACTTTACAATCCTACGAGGCAGGTGCTGGTATTATAACCATTTTACAGAAGAGGAAACTGAGACCCAAAAGAAAAAAAAAAAAACTTGTCTAAAGCCATATAACAAGCAACTGAACAAGGAATCAAATCCATAAAACCTCTCCTCTCAACCATTTTTATCAAACTGCAACTCCAAAGAAAGGGAAGAGGAATCCCGACTATAAAAATAAGAGCTTTCAAAATAGTTAATGGAGGGGCACCTGGGTGGCTCAGTCGGTTAAGCGTCTGACTTTCGCTTAGGTCATGATCTCGCGGTTCATGGGTTCGAGCCCTGCATCGGGCTCTGTGCTGACTGCCAGCTCAGAGCCTGGAGCCTGTTTCAGAGTCTGTGACTCCCTCTCTCTCTGGCCCTCCTCTGCTCACGCTGTCTCTCTCTCTCTCTCCTAGAAATTAAAAAAAAAAAAAAAGTTAACGGAAAAATGACTTTATCACTCCTAGCACACCGAGAAATGTGAGATAACCATGCTGGAGGCCCACCATCCCATGACTGTCTGTCCTGACCTTGTGATGTTCTCTTTGACAGCTTGACTACAGAGTAGGTAGATAGAAACTCATCCTCATAGAGGTTTCCATAGAAAACACAAGCTCACCAGCTCACCGTTTGTTTGCTCTCTGGGGGGCTTTCTCCAGGCCAGACACACTTAGCTGGCTCACACTCTTAGTAGCAAACTCAACTTCCCTTTTCTTCTTTCCTTCCCACACATTTTTTTCTTCAAAGAGAGAACTGGGTTCAAAGTCCTGTTCTTTAGGCACTATCTGCATAATTTTTGATCTGCCTATACCTTGGTTTCTCCATCTACAAAGCACATCCAATAAATAGTAGCCACTCAAAGAGCTGTTGTGAGGATGAAGATTCAAGGAAACAGTGCAGGTCAAGGCCAGTGCACAATGCCTGGCCATGGTAAGAACTCAATAATTGTTCATTGTTAATAAAAATACCAATGATACAATAAATACCAGATGTTAGAATCAGTCGGCTGACTTTCTCTTCACTATTCAACTGGAATTTTAGTCACGACATCATTAGCCCTGGGTGCTAAGACACAGCAAGACCAATATGGCCCTGAGAACTAAGGCCTAAAATGACGAGTAATCTCTGGGAGCCAAGGACTAGCTTTATAAATTTTAGGCTAGGGGAAGAGGAGGAGTGAAGTTTCACAAGTAAACCAAAGCTCCTTTTGCTGGAGTGAGAAGTCTGTCGCCTATTTTGTTGATCTCTTCTCTAAATGTTTCCTCTCCCGCCTCCTGGGCTGCCTTCAAAACTCCTCCGTTTTGGTAGCAGCTTGTTACAAGTCTGCTGGAGGTCACAGGAACCGGCCAATAGCCCTTTCCCCAGCTCAAACAGCCCGCAGGAACAGCCCCAAGTCCCTCCTCTGGCCCGAGTCCCCACTGAGGTTTCTGCAATCCCCTTTTTAGTTGTTTCCTGAAAAAGCACAGCTGGGGGGAGGGAGTCAACTCAGGCTGTGGTCCATGAGCTATGCAGCCACACTCACCTGCTTCCCATGGATCTCCCTGGCACAAGCCAACCATGAGGCCCCTTGCTTAGCCAGTCACTCTCATCTTCATTTCACTCCAGAGCTCACACAAGCCATTTCCGGAGTGAGGTGAGCAGTAAGCAGAGATAAATAAATAAATAGATAAGTAAAGTTGGGCCATTATGTGCAAAGCTCTTGGACAAAGCACAGTTCCAGGAATCAAAAATGTGGATTCTAGTTCCAGTTCTTTCTGTGAACCCTTGGACAATTCAGTCCACCATCTTTGGGGCTTTGGTGTTCTCAACTGAAAAACGAAGAAGAATTACTGAACTCTGGTGTCCATTCTGAAAAATCCCCAAACCATTTTCCAACTCAGCCCCTCCTTTGTTTTTTAATGTCTATTTATTTTTGAGAGAGGGAGAAAGAGAGAGAGCACAAGCAGGGGAGGGGCAGAGAGAGACAGAGACATAGAATCCGAAGCAGGATCCAGGCTCTGCACTGTCAGCACAGAGCCTGATGCAGGGCTCGAACTCATGAACCATGAGATCATGACCTGAGCCAAAGTTGGATACTTAAACCACACAGGAGTCCCTCAGCCCATCCTTTTTTAATTACAGGATGGGCTGGCTGCTAGCTCAGTGCCAAACTCCCATTATAATTTGAGACAAATTCAAGGTCATCACAGAAAACCAGATTCATTTGTTCCTCAAGACTATAAGTTCTATAATGGCAGGGACACATTATATTCCCAGCACCCTGCCCAGTGCCAGACACATGGTAATCTCTAAAGACATTTAAAAAAAATAATTCTGTCTCCCTCTCTCTCTGCTCCTCCCCCATTCGCACTCTCTCTTTTTTAAAATGAACATTTTAAAAATTAAAAAAAAATAAATGCAGGCCATGTGGTTTTATTTCCTCCTTTTCAACTTAAAATGTACCTTATTAATTCATGCATTCATTCATTTACCAAGCACCCACTATGTGCCTAGCACTGCACCCCACTGCAGTATAACTACCTGGGATTTGAATGAACTTCTGTGACTACTTATAAACAAAATAACCAGTGACTAAGGAGGGGAATTAAAAGCAAGGAGACATTCCTCAACATATTAATAAGAGAGTTAGCTAAGAAAGAAAGGACTTCACTGTTCCCATCCTAGAGACTTCTGATAGTAGCCAGCATTCTAATAAAAGCTGCTTTAAACAGCTTCACACTTTCAAAGCCAAAATTAACACCATACAACGAAAGGCCCCAGATAAATTCAGAAGGTAAGACCTGAGCCAGAGAGGGTCTCCTACTTACTTTAGAGAAAACCTCAAAGCCCTCTCTAGTCTCAACTCAGCTCCTCCACCCTCTCTTAACCACCTCATCCACCAGCCACCTCCCTTGGGGACCCCGCCAGGTGGCTCCGGCCCTGCCGAGCCTCAGCCCCTCCCTCAGGTGAAGCCATTCTCAAATTAAATCACAAAGAGGAGCAGCCAGTCTGCAATGATCTGTGTTTATTTAGTAAATGGGTTGATTGCCCTCATTTGTGGAGATTAAGAGTTAATTTCCCAACGCAAAGAAACAGATTTCTCGAAGGGCAGCCCCAGATAATTAAGAGGAAAAAACAAAAAATCAAATACCCCCCCAACCCCGCCCCTTCCCATCCAGTTTTGGCCTTTCCTTGGCCTCTCCTGCCAGGTAGCCACAGCCACCAGCCCCTACCTCTCCTCGCCCCCCGCCCTGAGCTACACTGGGGTTCTCACTGAGGGGAGGAGGATTTGGTAAACAAAGGCTTAGGAATTCTTTAGGTCCCTTTTAAACTGACATCTGGTAAATTTGAGATCACATAACAGTTTCTCTCTCCCCCCTCTTCTGGCTTTGAAAGGCAAATGTTTTGAGGTTTGTGTTCTCTCCCATTCACAGTTTTTAATCAAGTGGAGTCAAACCACTTTGTCTACACCTTAATTGAAGAGCCTGGCTCTAGAGTTTAAAGTACTATTTTACAATAATAAGGAGAAGGCTGGAGAGGGAGAGGGGACTAAGTGGAAATGTGAAAGAAAAGAAAAGCAATGGGCAAGTGGCTCTTGAGGGGCACACTCATTGTACTGCAGGCCTGGCCTCGGCACCCACTGGGCACACACAGTGCATACATAACGAACCCTGAGCTTCATCTGTGCCAGTCATCAGAAGTTGGGATGAGACTGGCTCAGCTTTGTGTGTAACTTCCAACATGAAAAAGCCTCCAGTGTGGGAAATCCTGATCCAGGTAAGGAACCCCCAGAGAGCCATAGGTTCTCAGAGCTGGGCCAGATCACAAAGCCCAGCCTCCTTGCTTTACAGATGAAGAAACTGGCCCAGAGAGGTTAACCAACTTGCTAAGGCCAAGAGGTTAGTGTAGGACTAACACATTCAGAATGCTTCTAATTTCTCTGGCTGTAATTTAGCTCTTTCCTCTGTTTGATCCTTGAAGAGACAAATACACCACATACATCTCAAAACAAACTTTCATATACTTGGGAAGACAGTTAAATGACTTCATAGATAATTCCTACATTACAACATTTTATAATCACTCAATCACTCAATGACAGCAACTCTGTCAACTATAGTCCTAGGAGGTGTCTTCTCAAATTCTTTTTCCAGGTCATTGAACAAGATGAAGGTGGTTACAAGACTGAGTGTTGTTAGCCAACCCTGAATGGATCCCTCTCCTGGGCTGGTCCTTGGAGGTCAGCCTTCTGCTGCTCTGGGCCCATCCCCCAGGAGAAAGTCAGAAGAGACCTGTGTTTTCATGCTTTCCCATGCTCTGGCACTATGGTTAGTGAGATTCTCTCTAGTTCTAGTAATAGACAAGTAGTCAAGTGGCTTCATTATTGGGGATGGTAGAATACCAAGGGAAGGAGCTAAGAAATCATTCTTGTAACCTGGTCTAATGAGACCTGGTCTTCTCCTTTTGAAAGAGGTATTCTCTCTCTCCTTCCTTCTTTTCTCCTGTAGTGTTCCACTAGGAGGTGATTGCTATCCTGCTCTCCATCTACTGCTCCTGTTGTTACCATCTAATTGCTCTCTCTACACACCTCACTGCCTCATGGCTCTTGTTTCCTCCAAGTTTCTACTGCTTCCTGTTTTCTGCTTGTTCCCTTTTCATCAAGCATTTCTCAGCTTCTGCCACTATATTTTACACTTAGACTTCCCAAATGAAAGGATCTGATTGGGCGACCATTCTATATCCAGTAGGCACACTGGTTGGAAAGAGGTCCCGTGCCAGACAGCCTCATGGCTGGATCAGATGCTTGCCTATTTCTGGCTCAGTCATCTGAGGTGAGGGTTTACGTGTGTAAAGGTACAAGGATGGTAATGCCAGTCTGAGAAATGCTATAAATGAACTGTGGGAGTAGAATTGTTACATTTTAGAATAGCCACCATTAACTTCTTGAGACTTATAAATAAGGTCAGAGACCCAGCATCCTATCATCCAACCAGACATTTATCCAACCACCTCTCTCTTTCTCTTATTCTGTCTTACACACATACACACACACACCTCACACACTCCATCCTCTCTTATGGCTCTCATTATTCCATCTTTCAGTTCAAAACATAATCAAGTAAAGTGAGGACTTTACACAAGACTAAAGATAGAAGGCATGAATGGCATAATACACCGCTTTACAATACAAGTTGAGGTCAGTAGTTCTCAAACCAGTCTAATTCAAAGAAATCACCTAGCGAGCTTTTAAAAATTAAACTCCCAGGGCCCCTGGGTGGCTCCGTGGGTTGAGCTTCCTACTCTTGATTTCAGTTCAGGTCCTCATTCCAGGGTCATGGGATTGAGCCCTCCATCAGGCTCTGCACTGGGCATGGAGCCTGCTTGAGATTTTCTCTCTCTCCCTCTGCCCTCTCCCCCACTCTCTCTCTCTCTCACTCTCTCTCTCTCTTTCTCTCTCTCCCTGAAAAAAAAAAAAATTGTTCAAAAAAATTTAACTCCCAAATCCAATGGCACAGATTCTGACTCAACATGTCTGAGGTGGGTCCTTGGCTTCTGAATTTATTTTTAAAAATCCTTAGGTGATTCTGATGACCAGCCAGGATTGGGATCCACTGCTCCAGCTCTATCCTCATGCTTCTTGAAGGTTCCATAGGGTCTCTCATGACTGTTGTGAGTCTTGTTCCTGCAGCTTTTCCTCTTAGTGCTCTGCTGACTTTCATGGCCTGCCAAGATGCTCTAATGGGAAGAGTCTGACACACTGCCAAGTTTCCCACCCACCCTTAGTGGAATAGGAACAGTGCCCCCACATCTCCTAATCTAGATCCATACTGGCTCAGTTTCAGCAATGAAAATTAAACTGTTCCTTGAAAATTTAGGGGAAAAAAGTAGTACACATTACCAAGGGAGCTTGAAACCTGTACAGACAAAATACTCAGGGGGGTCATAACCAATCTGGGCTTGATATCCCAAGCCTAGAAATTCTGGTGCTTCTCTAAATTTTAGAATGGCTTTTGATAAGACATATAAAAGGACAAAAATTAGTGATGTACCATGAAGACATCAACTAGTAGTTCTGTGCAAAGTGAAAAATGTTATATAAATCTAGGTTTTAAGTCCAGACATTGCTACTATAAAAAGGAGCTTCTACCTGGAAATTTGAAGAATTGTTATAAAATTAGACATAGTGTACCTAATACACCTGGTACTTTACAAATGAGAATCATTCTCTTAAAAATGTAACTATTTTATTTTATTTTAAAGTTTATTTATTTATACTTGGGAGAGACCGAGAAAGCACGAGTTGGGGATGGGCAGAGAGTGAGAGGGGAGAAAGAGAATCCCAAGCAGGCTCCCTTCTGCCAGCGCAGAGCCCCATGCAGGCTCTAACCCATGAAGCTGCATGAGATCATGACCTGAGCCAACACCAAGAGTCTTAACCAACTGAGCCATCCAGGAGCCCCTAAAATGTAACTGTTTTGATGCTCAAAATAATCTGAAGAGAATAAATTCTATAAATCCAGTAGTGTGCTAAAGCCAGCTCTTTGAGGTTTGTGAGAGCTAATTACCTGCCTCTTTTCCAAACTCCAAGTTCAGTAATAGTATTGGCTTGAAATAGCCGTGGTAGCAGTATTTACACCATGGAAACTGGCAAATGTACAGATCAGGGCTATTTCTTTGGAGAGCTGGTCATTAAACATTTATCAACTAATACTACTAATAAAAAGTCACAACTTTAGCAAAGAGCCAGAGCTCCAAAATATACCCCTAACTTGGTCTTTTTTTTTTTTTTTAATGTTTTTTATTTATTTCTGAGAGAGAGAGCATGAGCAGGGGAAGGTCAGAGAGAGAGAGGGAGATACAGAATCTGAAAGAGGCTCCAGGCTCTGAGCTAGCTGTCAGCACAGAGCCTGATGTGGGACTCGAACCCACAAACCATGAGATCGTGACCTGAACCGAAGTCGGGACGCTTAACCGAGCCACCCAGGCACCCCTAACTTGGTCTTTTCTTTTATTTCTATGATTTTCCTTCATATAACCAAACTAGGATTCTGCCATCATGATTTTTTTGCTCATAGATCACAAAGCATTGTATAAATACTCTCTTATTAATTCTCACAGCACACTGGGAGAGCAAGAAAGGTTAAGTGACTTGCCTGAGGCATGGCAGGAAATCAATGGTGAAAGGCAGAACTTAACCAGCCTGTACTAACCACCTTTGCCACCCTTCTTACAGAATAGTACTGTTCAGACTAGCATTAGGTAGCAATTACCAACAGTGCTTTTACTTCATAACCCAAATAGCCAAAGTCTCTTTCTAGAGACTATGGTCCAAATGTTCTATCCTTGAGTACAGATTTGATTTCTTAGAATGGCCCACCCTCTCCACTTGGAGGGTTTTCCCCAGGATTGTTGATGATCTTCTATTAATCATCTTCCTCCACATTCTTTTTCCCTCAAGTCCAATGGCATATATTTAAAAAATGGTTGGCTAGAATTAGGTTTCTGTCCTAACAAATTTAAATGGCGTCAAAACCAATTTGCATGTGTTTTTATTTGTGAACCTTTCTCTGGACTCCCCAAGGGCAGGGACCCAAGAGTTGCTTCTCTCTGCAGCCCCGTCTCCATAATACTTTAGGAATGAATGAATAATTCTTATGGTAAACTGTCTCTAAAATGGCTCCTAATGATCCTCACCCTCCAGTGGGTTTTCATGCCTCAGAGAAATCCCTGCCACACTTTGAATGTAGGTAGTCCTACTGACTTGCTTTTAATGAATAGAGAATGGCAAAAGTGACAGGATGTCACTTCTTTTTTTTTAAATGTTTATTTTTTGAGAGAGAGAGAGAGAGAGAGAGCAAGGGAGGGGCAGAGAGAGAGGGGGAGACAGACTCTGAAGCAGGGTCCAGGCTCTGAGCTGTTAGCACAGAGTCCAACATGGGGACCGAACTCATGAGCCATGAGATCATGACCTGAAGTCAGATGCTCAACCGACTGAGCCACCCAGGCACCCGAAGATGTCACTTCTAAGATTACAGAAAGACTATGACTTCCATCTTGATTGCTATCTTCTGTGTTCTCTCTCTCTCTTTCTTTCTCTCTTTCTCTCTCTCCCTCCTTCCCTCCCTCCCTTTCTCTCAGCACTTGCTCTGGGGGAGCAAGGTGCCATGTTAAAAGTGGCCTTATGAGAGGCCCACAAGGCAAGGAATTGATGTCTTTGGCCAACAGCTAGTGAGAACCTGAGGCTTGCCAAGAGCCATGTAATGACCTTAGAAATGGATACTCTGAGGCCTACCAATAGCCACGAGTGAATTTGGAAGTGGATCTTCCTCCAATAGAACCTTGAGGTAACTGTAGCCCCACCAACACCCCGATTGCAGTTTCGTAAGCAATCCCAAGCCAGGGGGCCAGGGGACACAGCTAAGCACATCCAGATTCCCAATACCCAGAAACTGTAAAATATTAAGTGTCTGTGGTTTTAAGGTGCTAAGTTTTGGGCTAATTTGTTATACAACAATAGATAACTAATGCAACCCTCAAGCAACAAGAGAAATGGTCAAACAGATTGAACGATATGAATCATCTCTACTGGGTGGGGACTATCACACTTATCAGGACTTCAGCATGGACTTCCTCTTATTGAATCTAGATATCTCTAACTGTCATTACATGTGAAAGTCTGCTTAGGGATAAGAATGTTCCCATTCTGGGAACAATCCAACACCCCCAACTACAATGAAAGGAATTCAGTGACAACCTGGCAACTCAAAATTCCAAGTCCTTAATGTTATAAAGTCAAAAATTGGTAAAAGAGAGGCCAAAAAGGGTATTATATGCTAAAGCTGCCCTTTCTTGTTTTGCATGAGTAATTCTTGCAGCTGGAGTTTCACTACAACCACAGACAGGATAGTGGCATCATGAAGGTGGCCATTTTCAAATCTGGCCTGACATCAGAATGTAATTCAACTAGTTAAACCCAGGACTTGGCCAAAATAAGTAGCATTTAAATAACTGGAGCCAATGAATACCATCACTTTTCTGTGAGACCATATGACTATGATGTGAAGAAATAAAAGCCTTTGTTATTTTAAAGGGCAGGGACAATTGGAAGTTTTGTAGCAGACAGTTACAAAATTTTCCACCCTTAGCTCTCCAAAGATGATACCAGTTAGTGACTTTGGGAGTTGGGTGTGGAAAGAGTTGCTTGGAAAAGAAAATTAAATTGATCCTGTACAGAATATGAACCAATGTTACTAAATTTACCATAGAGCCTAAAACAGACTATTTAGCCCCCTACATTGTGAACTTGCTTTTCTGGTTTACTCTTTTTTATTACTTAGCTCTTTAAAATCATAGCATTCTGTATCAGGCAAGACATGGGCAGCTACCACACCCTTCTCACAAACAGCAAATCCTTATTTTTCAGAATAATTGTGGAGTAGGCTTTTAAAAGTCATTTTAAAAAACAAAATACTCTCCAAAAAAATTAGTCTTTTCTTTTATGCTTTTTGCACTTATCTTCCTGGGACAGAGAAACAAGACATCTGTGATACTTTCCATGGCACTGGTTTTCTGCATCTTATGCGTAGACTGTTTTTAAAATATTCCATTCACCCCTTGTAATTTCTTAAAAGGTTCTCCTTTTTTCTTTCTAAATAATTATCCCTATTACCTATCATCAGCAAGCTGTCTGGGGCTATGATATGGGGAGTAAAAACTCGTCAACTAAACTGGTTTTAGCTGTATTTGAGACACAGTATTTTATCCTGTCGGTTTTCATTTTATTTGATGACAGTGCTTGCAATTTCTCCCTCAATAAGCAAAGATGACTTAGATCAGTGGCCTGATGAATAAGCATGAAAATTTGATTTAGAAAAGGAGGATATCCAGAAGCTCAGAGAGAGAAAAAAGGATTTCCAACCCCCTACCACACACACTTTAAATGACAAAGCAAAGCAGCAGCATTGTCTTTAAACAACATCTTTCAAGGCAGTATCAATGCTCCCCAATGTTAGGTAGTAAGAATAATAATTTAGAAAGCAAAAGGGAGCTTTTAAAAAAATACAAGGAAGGAATAAACTGTTTTTAAAGCAAATGTCATTAATCCTTTGTATTACTCTGAGACAGAAAACCCAATAGAAAACAAATAAGGTCTTGGGTGTGAGGGGGAAACTGATGCTTTGGAAGAAAAAGAATATAAGGACTCCTGTGGAGGGGCGGATGGAGAATGTGAGCAGTCTGACACCCTATCTTGGCCCAAATGATTCGTCTCTCCAGATCCATTAACAAGAGTGGGAAACGACAAAGAACTGTGAAGTGAAAAGTAAGATGCTCAGGAAACTTTAGTAATAAAAAATAAATAAAAGAAAAAAAGAGGAAACCAAAGTCTCCCATAAAGGGAACCCAATTAACTGTCGTAGATTCCAGAACCAGTTTTTCTTTACTAGAGAAGAAGCTCACGTGAGGCAGCAGAGGCAGCAACTTCTGCAAATACACAACCTCGAGGGAATTCTGATCAGGTTCCTGCGCCTTGGACCTGAGACTGGCAGGAGGAACGTTTTCTTGAGCACAGTATTGATTTGTGTGTGTGTGTGTGTGTGTGTGTGTGTGTGAGAGAGAGAGAGAGAGAGAGAAACGGTAAGCGAGTTACAAATTTTTCCTTTCTTAATACGTCACTGTCCTGCATGGGAATTCATGATATTCTGTGCTGCCCAGAGTAGAGGGAAGAGGCCCCCCCCCCGCCCAGTAAATTCTGACCTCGCCGGGAGTAACCGGAGAGCGCACGGGAACGCCAGTGCCGAGAGTAGGGCGAAGCTTTGACCCGGGAACAAAAGATCGCTTGCCAATCAGAAAACGCCACTCGAGAACACGTATAACCTCTCTTTGTGTTTCGAAAACGCCTTAATTAGCAAATGCCCTGGTTTCCATTGCGCATTAAAACTTTTCTGTGTACGTTTCAACTAGACGATCAAGTCGTTGCTTCTGCATCGTGGAGATCACGAATGCCACATGCCGAAGAACTACGGAAAGCACCGCAATCGAAGGCGCACTTTAAACCGTACAGTGTGTTGCTGGGCATTCCGTCTCAGGTACTTCTATAACCATTCCCCCACAACACTGTCTTAGTTTTCTCATAACCGCACTAAAACCACACCAGACTTATATACTTTGGGCCGTACGCGCGGGAGGGGTGGCCTGGGGGCCCGGGGGCCCCGCGGGCCCCGCGCCCGCCGCTCCCGGGCCCTCACTCCTCGGAGGGGTCTGCACTTCCTCCCGCCTTTAAGTCGGCCCCCTCCTCCCGACTCCGATTTCTCCCTGGGCGCGGCCCCTCCTCCTTTTTACAACCGGGGAGAGGGGGTGAGAGGGATTGTGGCCTCACGTGTTCGGTTTGGGTCTGGGGAGAAAAAAGCGATCTGCGAAGCGCACCCCTTTCTCTCTCGGCACCGAACCTCACATTTAGGATCCAGATACCCAAAAGCCCCCTTGCCAAACCCAGCACTTTCAGCCTTGGCAAGTCTAACGTGACTCCTGATCAAGTCTCTCCTCTGAGGCGCTGCGCTATTCCCACCTTCTTCCAGCAAAAGCCTCTCTCCATGCGCCCTCCTGTTCGAGAATGTGTATTTTAGTGTACTCAGAAGAGGAACAAATCCTTAAAGCAAATTCCCTTTCTGGTGCGTTTACCCCCCTCACCCTCAAGCGAATTCACCGTAAAAGTTTTTCTTAACTTTTCGGTACCAGCCCCCTGCCCCTCCCCTCAGGAATCCGCCCAGAGCGCTGCAGACTCCGCCTCTCCGGTTCCCTCGCCCGGCCCTTCCGACTTCCATCCAATCCGGAGGCCGCCGCGCAGAAAACAAAGGCTACCATTGGGCCGCCCTGGAGCTCGAGGGCCCGCCCCCGGAGTGGTTTGTGAATGGGGGGAGGGGAGGGGGCGGGGCGGCCCGGAACCCTGCGAGCCCGACGCTTCTTCTGGCGAGTTGCGCGACTCAGAGGCGTTACTCTGCGCTCTCTCCCGGCGGGCGGCGGCGGCGGGCGCTGGGACTCACGGGCCAGGGCTTCGCGAGGCTGGAGAGGCCAGGCCCAGGCCGCGGGCACAGGGCCCTCGCAGCTTCGGAACGCAGTGTAACTGGATTTCCAAAAAGAACTCGCTGAGCTCTTGGCTCTAAGGCGCCGATCCGACTCAGAACGAGAATCGCCCGTTTGGCAGAAACTTGGGGGCCGAGCTTTTGGGGCTGAAGAAGGAACGGGGGAGTAGAAAAGGAGACGAAGGAGGAGGCGGCGGCGAGCAGAGCCTGGAGGCGAAGAGGCGGAGCCGCACCGCGGAGGCGACGGCCTCGGCTCGCAGGCGGCGGCGCCGGGCTCTCGCCTGCCCCGGGCCGGACTTGGTGTTGGGGGCGCGTGCCTTACTGTGCGCTGTGGGTCAAGAGACTTGGGCAAAGTTTGAAGGGTAACCGGAGACGCTTGTTGCTCCTCGTCGCAGAAGAAGCCGCACCGTTACGTCGCGGTGGGAGAAGAAAGCTGCCCCCCTCGGCGCCCCCGGCCCAGGCCGACGAGTTTGGGCTCCCCGCGACTGATCGAGTGCTGGGCGGAGACGGCTGCGGCGTCCCCGCCGCGCGGGCACCCCAGCTGCAGCGCCCTCAGCTGCGCGCCGCCCACGGCCCGGCCTCGGCGCCGGGAGGACTCTCATGCGCCGGGCGCGGCCGCGCCTCCCGGGATCCAAGCCTCTCTCGGCTGCCTCGTTGCGCTCCTCCAGCTGAGAGCGCCGCTGCACCCGTGGCCGGCGATGCGGGGCCCCGGCGCGGCCGCGTCGCGCTCGCCCCTGGGCCTGTGCACTCTAGTGCTTGCGTTGCTGGGTGCGCTGCCCGCCGGTGCCGGGGCGCAGCCTTACCACGGCGAGAAGGGCATCTCGGTGCCGGACCACGGCTTCTGCCAGCCCATCTCCATCCCGCTGTGCACGGACATTGCCTACAACCAGACCATCCTGCCCAACCTGCTAGGCCACACGAATCAAGAGGACGCGGGCCTCGAGGTACACCAGTTCTACCCGCTGGTGAAGGTGCAGTGTTCTCCTGAGCTGCGCTTCTTCCTGTGCTCTATGTACGCACCCGTGTGCACGGTGCTTGATCAGGCCATCCCGCCGTGCCGCTCTCTGTGCGAGCGTGCCCGCCAGGGCTGCGAAGCGCTCATGAACAAGTTCGGCTTCCAGTGGCCCGAGCGGCTGCGCTGCGAGAACTTCCCGGTACACGGCGCCGGCGAGATCTGCGTGGGCCAGAACACGTCCGACGGCTCCGGAGGCCCAGGTGGCGGCCCCACAGCCTACCCCACCGCACCCTACATGCCGGACTTGCCCTTCACCGCGCTGCCCCCCGGGGCCGCTGACGGCAGGGGCCGTTCTGCCTTCCCCTTCTCGTGCCCCCGCCAGCTCAAGGTGCCCCCCTACCTGGGCTACCGCTTCCTGGGAGAGCGCGACTGCGGCGCCCCGTGTGAGCCGGGCCGTGCCAACGGCCTAATGTACTTTAAGGAGGAGGAGAGGCGCTTTGCCCGTCTCTGGGTGGGCGTGTGGTCGGTGCTGTGCTGCGCCTCGACGCTCTTCACCGTGCTCACCTATTTAGTGGACATGCGGCGCTTCAGCTATCCCGAGCGGCCCATCATCTTTCTGTCGGGTTGCTACTTCATGGTGGCCGTGGCGCACGTGGCCGGCTTCCTGCTGGAGGACCGCGCGGTGTGCGTGGAGCGCTTCTCAGATGACGGCTACCGCACGGTGGCGCAGGGCACCAAGAAGGAGGGTTGCACTATCCTCTTCATGGTGCTGTACTTCTTCGGCATGGCCAGTTCCATCTGGTGGGTCATCCTGTCGCTCACTTGGTTCCTGGCAGCTGGCATGAAGTGGGGCCATGAGGCCATTGAAGCCAACTCGCAGTATTTCCACCTGGCCGCGTGGGCCGTGCCTGCTGTCAAGACCATCACCATATTGGCCATGGGCCAGGTGGATGGGGACTTGCTCAGTGGGGTGTGCTACGTGGGCCTGTCCAGCGTAGATGCGCTGCGAGGCTTCGTGTTGGCGCCTCTGTTCGTCTACCTCTTCATTGGCACGTCCTTCCTGCTGGCCGGCTTCGTGTCGCTCTTCCGCATTCGCACCATCATGAAACACGATGGAACGAAGACCGAGAAACTGGAGAAGCTCATGGTGCGCATCGGCGTCTTCAGCGTGCTTTACACTGTGCCGGCGACCATCGTCCTGGCCTGCTACTTCTATGAGCAGGCCTTCCGCGAACACTGGGAGCGCACCTGGCTCCTGCAGACTTGCAAGAGCTACGCGGTGCCGTGCCCGCCTGGCCATTTCCCGCCCATGAGCCCTGATTTCACTGTCTTCATGATCAAGTACCTGATGACCATGATCGTGGGCATCACGACTGGCTTCTGGATCTGGTCCGGCAAGACTCTGCAGTCGTGGCGCCGCTTCTATCACAGACTCAGCCACAGCAGCAAGGGGGAGACTGCGGTATGAGCCCCGGCCCCTCCCCCACCCTCCCTTCCCCCATCCCCTCGCAGGGGGAGAGGCACGGGAAAGAGAGAACTGCTGGGGGGGGGGGGGGGAGTTGCCTGTAACCTCCTCACCCTCCAAGGAGAAGGGACCTGGAAGAGAGATGAGATTTGTAGATTTGGGCGAGGGTTTTGTTTGGATAAGGAGGCCTAGGTGGAAAAACGGTTTGGGTGAAAAGACTTCTGGCAAAGACTTGCAGGATGATGATCATCATGATGATGATAACGGTGATGTTAATCATATACGGTATGGCCAGCCTGGGCCTATCAAGATTGAACCCAGCAAAGATTGCTCTGAGTTCTTCCCGGCTCCAGGGCTGTCCTGGGACTGTGAGCGGTTCCCCTGCTGCAAGACAAGTGGCCTGTCCTCACTCCTGTGAGGCCCGGGTGAAAGGTACAGCTCTGTCTGAGGCGGCGGCTTTGTTGGGAAAAGGGAGGACTCCCTGCGGTGTCCTTGTCAAGCGGTGGTCAAACCATAATCTCTTTTCACTAGGGCCAAACTGGAGCCCAGATGGGTTAATTTCCAGGGTCAGACATTACAGTCTCTCCTCCCCGGGCCCCTCCCGCCTGTTTTTCCTCTCCTACGCCTTTCAAGTTCTTGTAAAATAAGCATTTGGAAGTCTTGGGAGGCTTGCCTCCTAGAATTCTAATGTGAGGATGCAAAGAAATGAAGATAACATTTTGAGATGAGGCAAAGGAGAGGAGTAGTAGGTATTTCTGCTACTTTTTAAATTTCCTGCGGAAGGCAGAAGGAAGAAAGAAGGGTGTTTTATTTGGTTTAATACTCTGAAAAGAAGTGATGACTTGTTGCTTTTCAAAACAGGAGTGCATTTTTCCCCTTGTCTTTGTTGTAAGAGACAAAAGAGGAAACAAAAGTGTCTCCCTGTGGAAAGGCATAACTGTGAAGACAGCAACTTTTATAGGCAAAGTAGCACAAATCAGAGGTTTCCTTTTGGATGTTAATTTGGCTGAGATAAACATTCCTTTTTAAGGAAAAGTGAAGGGCAGTATGCTCCCATACCCCAGTCAGGCAGAGGTTCTGACTTGGCTAAAAGAAAATGCAAGGGGTTTTGTTGTATTTGTTTTAAATAAATTTAATTCAGAACACATGATCCTGTCTACAGGCTCTGTTAAAATGTTCAGGGAAATCTCTCCCTTTATTTTTTTTTTTCTTACTATAAACCTGCATTTAGATTTTCTATTTTCTTCCAATTTGAATCCTTCAAGATAAAAGGAAAAACATAATACCCTCAGCCTCCTTAATAAAGAAGTTAAAAACATTTTTTTAAGTAAAGAACCATTTTGTCCTGTTTTCTGAGTTCCATAAATCCGTTTATCAAACATCATGTGTATGCTGACCCTGTCTTTGTGTGGCTGGGTGGGGTGGTGACCTGCAGAAATGATAATGAACAAAGCGGACAGTTCAAACCATGGGTCCCATTTTTAAGGAAAGTCATTAAAAGAAGGTAAACTTCAAAGTAATTCTGGAGTTCTTTGAAATGTGCTGCATGACTTAAATTTATTAATCTTAAATCATGTACTTTTTTTTTCTATAATGGAACTCTGATTCTTTTGCATAATGCTCTAAAGCTGAGCAGAGAATCATGGGAGCTAACCTTTACTCCACCTTTGACACTACTCTCCAATCTTGCAACACTATCCTATTTCTCAAAACAATTTTTTAAATGCTGTTTTAAACAGTTTTCAAATCAGAGAGGGTACTGTCAGGAGTACAAGTTACTTTATATATGTAATGTTCACTTGAGTGGAGCTGCTTTTTATATTAAAGTTAACATCAACCTTGTGTTTCTTAAACTTCCAAAATGGTCTTGTCAGATTTAAAACTCCCACTACACAGTTTTTGGCATCTTTTGTGTTGTATCTCTTGCATGTGAAATTTGTAAAATAGAGACAAGTGCAGTATGTATATTTTGTAAATCTCCCATTTTTGTAAGAAAATATATATTGTATTTATACATTTTTACTTTGGGTTTTTGTTTTGTTTTTCCTTTAAAAGTCTACAAGGAAGCCCCACTTTATCACATGTACAGATCACAAAATAAATTTTTTTAATACAAAGTGAATGTTTATTTAGTTTACAATTCCTATATATCTTTAAGCTAAAGAACAGAACTTTGTGTTATGAAAAGAAGGTAGGGAGAGATACCATTGGATCTGTCCATCATATAGATGTTCTGTATTAGTGAAGTCTTCTCCTTCCCTTTTAAAATACAATGTAAGGAATGCCTTATCTGTCCTTTATTTTTTTTTTTCTGTTGCCACTTCCTGCCTACCACCACACTACCCTTCCACACACCCTTAAGCCTTTTCATATCTTGCTTTGTATAACTTATTGAAGGTACAGAATAAGCATCTCTTTTATTTTTTTTAAGTGTTTTATTTATTTTTGAGAGAGAGGTAGAGACAGTGTGAGCAGGGGAGGGTCAGAGAGAAAGGGAGACAGAGAATCTAAAGATAGGCTCCAGGCTCTGAGCTAGCTGTCAGCACAGAGCCCGACACGGGGCTCGAACCCACAAACCGTGAGATCATGACCTGAGCCGAATTCGGATGCCACCCAGGCGCCCCTAAGCATCTCTTTTAGAGAGGTGCTATCTGACCCTTCAGAGATGCAGACCATATTTGAAAGAGGACTAGAAAATATTTTTGGTCTGCTTTTCTGGTGATATTTTCCTTGGGAAGAATTCTGTGAACGCATCCTGTGTGTGTGTGTGTGTGTGTGTGTGTCTTTTTAATTGGTGTTTTTGTATTCAAATGCACCTTACGTAATTTGTTAATTCTTAAATCCTGTGAGTTCAGGAGGCTTCAAAGTCAGGAAATAATTCCAGTTAATAGCAAGGGCCTTTAGTATGGAGGCTTCTCAGCTGTAGGCTTCACTCTACCTTCTAGGTCAACCAAACCAGAGGTCAAGTGATTCCCCGAGGTGGCAGTGACTCAGCAGCTCCAGCAGGAATAGACTCCATGCCTGACCCCAGGATGGCCTGAAGCCACTGAAGCTATTCTTTTCACTGGTCTGGGAGGCTAACTTTGGAATCAGATTAGACTGAGAAGCCTTCCTAACCAGGCACTTTGATATTAAACAGTCCCTCAGGGAAATGATAAAGGCATTCTAAATACTTCCAATTCCAAGAGCTTCACTAGCCTTAGATATTTTTTCTTTTTCTACTTGTCTCTCTTCTTTAAATCAGGTGCCTATTTCCTGGCTTTTCCTAACAGTAGCTCCATTCTTGAGCAGCCCTCAAGACCCAGCAGCAGACTGGATGCTGCTATTTCTCCTTCCCCGCCTCAGCTCTACTCTTCTTCACTTCTAAAGCTCAACAGAAACAGTTCTGTTTTTGTTTTAATTAACAGGCTTGCTCACATGGCTGGTGTGTTTTACAAACATGCAGAAGGAAAACCAGTGACAGTCCTCACCACGAGGAGGGAGCCACACCGCTGCACTCTGTGCAGAGCATCTTTTAAGATCCTCCTGGGTTTTGAACATCACAATGGGTGTGAGGTCATTTTAACCTGTGAAGATTTTGGCTTCAAGGAAGGAAAAAAATAGCGACTTAAAGTCTCTTTAGGTTTATCCAGTTTTTGCTCATAAAATGACACCTTTTAGGTTAAAGCCTGCCTCTTTTAACACCACGCTAATACCGCCTGTTAAGAATGTTTGCTTTTAGAGTAGGTGGAAGGCTCCCAATGGGGTTTTTTTGTTCACAAATTAACTGCTAAAGGCACTTAGACCCTTGTGTGGGTAGAGCAGTGTGATTGCTCTTATAAATATGTCCCCTTACTCTTTTCAGAGCTTCCTAGTCCTTCAGGACGTTCAGAGATTGAAGAGCGTTGGTCTTTAGTGAAGGAACAAAGACTGTGTATGAATAAATTACTACCTGCTTTTTTTGTAAGCAAAGATAAAAGTGTTCGGTTTAATTCCTCTTACATTGGGGTGCATCCTTACACAGTTGATTCTTACCTAAGACTTTTAGAAGCTCACGGATTTTTGAAAAGGCACATTAGCAGAAAATATGTGAGGGAGGGTGCTTGTGAAAGGGCATGTGTAGAGTTTAAAACATTGGCAGCAGTTTGGTGTTAATCCCTAGATAAGGAGCAGAAACACTTGTGAAAATTTTCTATAGTTTATAAACCAAAATTATTCTACACAGTAATCCTAGGCAACACATAATCTTTTTAAGTAGTATTTGGGAAATCATGGCAATAAATAAATAAGTGTCCTGTTGACAACATTTTGCAATTAAATAATTTTTTAAGTGCTCTTCATAAAAAATAGTGATATTAGAAATTCTTTGGGGAGAACTATAGGCATACAACAACTGTAGGTTTGAGCCCTGTAATTATACTGGGAAATTCTCTTCTAACTCTCCCATCTTTAATTTCACTGAAAAGGCAAATGGCTATTTATAGATGGTATATTTTTATATATGCATATGTGGGTGGTGAATAAAGTCTATAGGATTCCATGAAATCCTAGAAGGGACCACAAGCACACAAATATGGACTTAATTCATAGGCCTGTTCTCTTTTTCTCTTATTTCACCCTTAGTGGCATTAAACTGATTTCATAAAACTTCCTGCTTCAACAGTTTCCAATTTGTGACATTTTTTACATCTGAATCTGTATTCCTCACATTTCATACAAAAATAAACTAGTTAAAAGGGCACCATTAAAATGTCCAGTCTTTGGGGCACCTGGGTGGCTCAGTCGGTTAAGTGTCCAACTTTGGTTCAGGTCATGATCTCACTGCTTGTGAGTTCTAGCCCCATGTTAGGCTCTGTGCTGACAGCTCACAGCTCAGAGCCTGGAGCCTGCTTCAGATTCTGTCTCTATCTCTCTGCCCCTTCCTTACTCACTGTCTGTCTCTTTCTCTCTCAAATATAAATAAAACATTAAAAAATTTTTAAATAATAAAATGTCCAGTCTTTGGTAACCATACATTGTATCTCTTATTCTCTTTGGTTGGAAAAAAAAAATGTTCAGTCACTTGTGATTTTCTCAATCAGTACAACAGTGGAAAAAAAAAGAAAGTTTGTCTAAGACAATGATGGTTTACTATAAGTGATCCAGTTTAAGAAGTACTGCTCAAGAAGTCACTATATAAAAGGTGCTCTGATGGGACTGGAAGGGGACTAAAGGGAGACAGATAAAAGTAAGAAAGACAGTCTACCTGGAGTAACTTGTGACATAGTTCAGGGGAGCATGGTGTCCCCCAAAGAGGAATAAGCAGCTAATTATATTTCTAGACAGAACTTGGCAAGTGTCATTATAGAGGTCCAAGTGATGTTTGAAATAATATTTACTTGACATGCGGTGGCATTTACTACTTTAAAAAAATATTTTTAATTTATTTCTAAGAGAGAGAGAGACAGCATGAGCAGGGGAGGGTCAGAGAGAGAGGGAGACACAGAATCCAAAACAGGGCTTCAGACTCTGAGATAGCTGTCAGCACAGAGCCTGACACAGGGCTTGAACCCATGAACCAGAAGATCATGACCTGAACTGAAGTCGGATGCTTAACTGGCTGAGCCACCCAAGCGCCCCAGCATTTACTATTTTTAAAAGCTGCTTTCACATTCATTATTTGGTTATCCTCATAATTACTATAACAACCCTGCAATGTATAATCATTCCTGTTTTATTTTATTTTTTAATTGATGTTCAAAGTACTATAGTTATATGACAGAGATTTTTTTACTTATTTTTTAAATTATTTTTTAAAGTTTATTTATTTATTTTGAGAGAGCACACAAGCCAGGAAAGGGCAGAGAGAGAGGGAGTGAGAGAATCCCAAGCATGGAGCCTAACACAGGGCTCAGTCTCACGAACCATGGGATCAAGACAAGGGGACAAATCAAGAGCAGATGCTTAATCCACTGAGTCACTTAGGCGCCCCTGAGATTTTTTTTTTTTTTAATTTTAAAGTAATCTCTACACCCAATGTAAAGCTCGAACTCACAACCCCAAGACCAAGAGTCACATGCTTCACTGACTGAGCCAGCCTGGCACTCCTATAATAATTCCTATCTTAAAGATGAAGAAGCTGAGAGGCTCAGTAAGGTGAAGTGACACCTAAGGAGAAAGGAATCAATCTCATGTGCTCAGATTCTGAACTCAGTGCACTTTCTATAATATGCCACACAACCTGTCTTGAAAAGTGCTATGGAAGTTCAGTGGTAGGAATGACCATTTGATTTCAGGGGCAGAAGTGTGTCCAGCAAGAATGCATTTCCCAAGAATTATGTGATCCATAACTTGTGTGCTCTTAGATTGGTTTCTTCACCTCTGTGGGTCTTGCTTTCCTCATCTGGTGAGGGTAACTCACCAAAGACAAAGGTCTTCCTCCAGCATCCTGTGATTCCAAGCAGCCGGGAGGAAGTATGAACTGGCCCACTCATTTATGGATTATCCATAGCTGGTTTGAAATCCCTGTTTTGTTTTGTTGTGTGTGTGTTTTTTCTTCCTGTGGGCCCATATGTCTTCCTTTCTAGCCAACCAAATCAGTGTGTGCTCAGTGAAAGAAAATGAGCCCTACATTGACCTTCATAAGCCCAATTCAAAAAGTAAAATCATTACTGTATTACTACATGCTGGAGCCAAAATACAAGTTTTGGACTTGTCTAGTCTATTGAACTAGCTACTGTGTCATTCCTTGGTCTTCTTCATTAGTAATTGCATTCTGCCATCTGATAATTCATCTTCCTCAGTACCAAAGGGGTATTATTGCATGGGATCTTGGTTTCTCTCAAAGACCATGTCTTTATCACAACTAGGTTGGCTGCAGTCTTGTTATCCTGGAATTCCCATTGCTGGGTGTTTCAGTGCCAAATCAACATTTTATGTGGCTGAAATAATAGGACAGAGGCTTTTGATTTGGATCAGTTATACCCAGCCCAAAACTTAAATGCTTCTCTAGGTCATTGTCCCTAACGTCTTTTTCGGAAGACTTCAAACTAATGAAATTAAATGGAAGCTATTGTGAGGAATTCAAATGTACTTTAGCTGGGGAGTCTGCTTCACCCTGCAAAGTTCTTTTAGGGAGCTCAAGTCCATCTCTTTTGCATTTCACTTCCTTTAATGGAAATCTCTTTATGTGGCTTGACCCTGGCATCAGATTCAGCTTGGACCATCAGAAGTGGTCTCTGAGAGATGGGCATTTCAGGAGCAAGAAAGGGCATTTAGGAAGCAAACAAAGGCAGGGGGAGATAAAATTCCATATAGTCCATGAATGAAAACAAGGTGCTCAAATGATCTAGGTGAGATAACAACCTAATACTACTCTCCTTTGGAAAACTTGTTCCCCAAACTTCCCTCTGACAATTCAATCAGAGGGAAAATCATCTTGGGGAGGGTATGACAGGACAGGGAACAGGAAATACAGTACCAACAATGAAAGCTTGTGTGGCATAACTTAGCCCCAATTATATTTTTTTAATTTCCAAAGAAAAATAAATGGCATGTAGCATTTAGTTCCAGTTTTCAGATCTGGGATAGCTGGAAGAAGAGATGGGTGGCAGCTGGTCCCTGAGGTATAGCAGATGTAGGGAACAAGTCTTGGAGCTCAAATCATGAGTTTCTTCAGCGCCAGCAAATTGTTTCTTGAGGAGCTAGGACCTAGGCCCTGGATACAGCACACTGACTTCTGGTAGGTGTTGTCCCGAGACTTGGCCAAAGCTAAGCACACACCTCTCACCTCACTTATTCCCCACACCAGCTTCTCAAGTGGAGATTGAACCAAAAACACCATCTTTTGTGTTTACAAATTATCTTTCTCTCCATGATCCTAAAGTACTAACAAAAAATGAGGAGCAGTATCTTATTTTATTTTTATTTTTTTGAGTAGCAGTATCCTGATCACATTCTGAAGATGGGAAATCAGTGAGACTAAACACACCCTGTTCAGTGTCATGGGTAATCACAGGCCAGACCACACTGAAAGTTCCACCCAAATCTCACAAAGACTCTGACTCTGGCCATCTTTCCCACAAAGCCATGTGCTTTGAAGATGTGGTACGGCCAGAAAGAGAGAGACCTAAGAGGGAGAAGGGAGTGATGAGTAATTTGGACCAGCTTTGTGAAAGGGAGCATGATTGTACAAATATGTTGCCAACAGCAGGGAAGACTGGCTCTTCCTACTTTGTTAATGATCATTACCTTTATAACTGCTAATATTTGTTAAGCATTGACATTATGCTAAGGTCTGGATATGATATAGTATGGTAGTTTTAATCTACACAAAACCTTACCCCTAGTACTTGGCATCTAACAAATGTCAGTACACATCAGCATTATTATTAATAAAATATAATTATCTCATTTATTCTTCACAACAATCCTAGGAGGCAGGTATCATTATTCCCCATTTTACATATAAGGAAACTCAGGCTTTGAAAGGTGAGCCACAGAGCAGCAAAATTGGCTATAGCTTGTGCCCCTAATCACCATGCTATAAATATTTACTAAGGCCTTAATGTCTTCCATTCTCTATTATTCTTTTTAATTTAACCCAGAATTGAAGCAAGAATAAGTAAAGAAAATATTTCACATCAGGACTGAATGGAATTAAGGAGAGAGCATTTTCAGTGCTAGACCCCAGGAAATTTTTGGGTTTTATTTTTGTTTTTTAAGTGAGAAGCAGAAGACTCATAAATGCTGTTTAAATTCTAGGAGTATGGGTGCTCCCTCTTCTTTCATATATTTTGACATTGGGGTTCAAGGGCCTGGCAGCAGGAATGAGCCTGAAGAAGTATTTCCCAGAAATCGCCATTTGAAAGGTTGGATTAAGAGTCCCTCCAGAGATTTCCTTCATTGCTGTGGCTTCTGCCCTGGCTCATTCCAGCCTGAGGATCAGGACACAGACTTAGTGAGAAAGTGAGAAAGCTCATGCTGCTTATAAACCCGGAGCCAGTGAACAAGAGCATGAGGACAACAAACCTTAGCAGCATGGAAACGTTCTTTCTAATGGCCTATTTGGAGACTCACAAGAATCTTCACAGTATTATCATATATATCATAGCAGTATTATCATAATGAAATGGTAACATGATAGCTATTCTTTAATGAGTGCTTACTATGGGCAAGTTCTGTGTTAAGCACTTATATCAACTCACTTAATCCATACAACATCATAAGGTGGAAATTATTCTCATTTTGCAGACTCTCTATATGGAATTCTGGAATCATTCTGAACATTAGCATTGAACATGAGCTCAAAAGGGAGTATGTGCAAGCACCCTACTCTAAATACCCTTTTATTATCCCCACTTTACAGAAGGAACACCTGAGGCACAGAGAATTTATATGGCCCTGAAGGGTGTAGAATGGAGAATAATTTAGCTCTACCTCCCACTGGAGTGCTCTTTAACAAACAGGAAATGATTTTGCGGAAAGAGTGAAAACAATTCCAGAAAACACAGTTTCTCTTCTTTCTACCCCTAGCTCCAGGAACTGTGAATTCTGAAGGCAACACTCTTTTTATTGTTGTTTAAAAAAAGAAACAAAAACAAACAAACAAAAAAAGAACCCTCAAGAAATAATTTCACAAGTTTCAACAACAACAGCAAATCCAATGGATTTGCGGAGAAAGAAGTGAAACACTGTCTCTTTCCTGATGCATTTCTGCAGGTTTGCAACATTTGCCAGCAAGATAACTGGATTTCCAAAAGAAGGAAGGGTCCAATCACAGGAGACTTTATAGCAGAAACAGGTAAATAAGCAACTCAAGAGGTTTTGCCAGCACAGCTGTTTGCTAATCTGCTAACTAAGGCCTGTGAGTTAGAAATGTTGGGGATCTAGAGTCCATTCTTTAGTTTATGGGCCTAGGTGAGCTTTATGTTGCTTAGAAATTATTTCTTTCCTAAAAGAAATGAAAGGGTGGTGGTGATGGTGGTGGTGGTGGTGGTGGTGGTGGTGGTGGTGGTGGTGGTGGTGGTAGCTACAATGGTGTGTATGTATGTGTGTATGAAGACTATTTTAAATAAAAGGGGTCTTGCGTGTATGAGACAGTTCAAACTGGTCTTTGATGATCTAAAGGAAGGCAGACTTAAACAGAGAAAACCTAAATGTTAAGGTAATATCTTTTTCATTTAATTTGTTATTAAAAAACTGTATCTCACATGTACATATGTACATCTCCCCTCTTTGTCTCTTTCTGTATCCTTCATGGTCAGCAATGAAATACCATAGTTATAACTGCATTTCTCATTGTTAACTTCTGGGTTTCATTCCATGAGGGTTGACATGGATGTCAAATGGATGTCATTTGACACCCTTGCACAAAGACACATACCAGCCTAAAAGGAGACTACTTAATTTTTAGCAGAAAAGAATTCATTCTAAGGATAATCTGTTGCCATTTCCATCACCATTTGCACTTAGCATTTCTAAGGAATTAAATTTGTAAATAGCACAGTTTTTTAGGGGAAAGTCAGTCAATGCCATAATACTTGGTTGGCAGTGCTCCCAGCGTCTAGCATAGCATGCATTTGCCAGTGTTCCCTGCAGCATTCCTGAAAAGCCAAATGGTTTGATAAAGTCAAAGGAACCCCAGAAAATGAGAACAAATGTTTCAAACCAAACCATCCTCTCCAGTCACAAAGAAGTTTCATTTTACTGTTAGTACAAGTGGCCGACAAAAAAGAAGGTTAAAAAATAAACTTTCAAGTTCTCCATTTGGGGCCCACTTAGGGGATCTCCTTCTATAAAAGTGGATTCATACTTCATTTAAGGTGGGAATCTATTTCACCGTAAGAGTTAAATGTAACAGCAAGGAAATTCCATTAGTTCATCTCTGATGAAAGTAAGGCGACAGACAATTTCTCTATTCATTAAGTGGCTTTTGGTCTACACGTTGTACAAAATGTTTACTTCAGATAACTCAAGTCTCCTTTCAGTGCACACCACCACTATTATATATTTATAACTGCTCCATATTTGTCTCTTAGAATTGCTCAAATCTATCCAAGCAGTTCAAGTGACTACCAAAAAAAATCTAAATGCAGTGTTTGCTGTCCAATCAGAATGCTACCTCAATTGCCTTTTCTTATTTTTAACTTGAAAAACCACAATTTTCTGCTAGTCAGAACACGCCAGGTTTGGACTCTGCTTATGAATGGAAATACTCAACAGTTTGGGGGCACCTGGTTGGCTCAGTTGGGAGAGCATGCAACTTTTGATCTCAGGGTCGTGAGTTCAGTTCCCATGCCGGGCACAGAGACTGCCTTAAACAAACAAACAAACAAAAATAACTCTGCTCTTTAAATAAAAGAAAAAGAAATACTCAACAGTTTCCACCTCCAAGGCAGTTACAGTGTGTATAGAGGTAAACATTATTCTGTCTATTACTCTCCTTTCCTGGCGACTTGATTTAAAAAATGAAAGAAAGGTTAGCCTTTTGCATAGGATCAGCCTTCAAGAAAAATTAGAATGGAGCTAGCTAGCCTCATTCTCCTTGGGGACACTTCTTTTAACCCAGAGATCTTTCTTACCTGTCACTCTGAACCAAGAAAAAGGAAACACAAAGATGGAATGCATTTAAAAAAAAAAAGAAGAAAGAAAAAAGAAAAAGATCAAAGGGAAAATCCAGCAAAGAAAGAGAGCAAGATAGCAAAAGAAAATTCTGAATGCAGCCCTGCTTCTGAGCCCCTGACACCTTGATTCAGTCATTCCTTCGACAAATATTAGTTGACTTTCTACTGTTACTCTCATTCCCTGTATCCCAGAGTTATAAGTGATAACATTGAGGGTTTTAATGCACCAGGCACTTATGTAGAGTGTGCTAAGCACTGTACCCTTCTTATCTCATCTGATTCTCTTCAAACTCTCTGAGATAGATATTATTATCCCCATTTCCCTAAAGCTGAGGTACCAGGAAGTTAAGTAACTTGCCAAAGATCCCTTTATTTCTATGGTGTACTGTATACTTCTTTCTGCTTATTTTCCCCTCAATCCTGATACTGAATTGTGGGTATCCATAGAATTGACTATTTCTTTGAAATATCACTAAAACTGTGATTAACTTCTCTTGGGATTGTGAAGTACATTTATTCCAAGTCATGTGTTACTTGTTAGCAGGGAATTAGACCCTGCTTTTCCATGATCTATGTTTAATGACTTCACCTCACGCGGGAGGGTATCACAGGAGGATCATGGTCACCAGTGGGGAAGCTTATACACTTGAGGAGCCACAGTGGGTTCAGATTTAGCTCATCTCATTATGTTCTTACATAAAAGGGATTGCAGGGGAGCCCAATAAGAGCACCCCTGGGGCAAAGTGACTCAAGAAAGTCAACATCCAAGTCCAGATGACTCACTTCATGTGCTCCTCAAGTGTTCACCCTATGTCCAACCTCCAAACTCCCCCTGAAGATGAGAAATTTGAGAAATAATGACAGATTCTCTAAGAAGTTTGAGAATTGTTTGGAAAAGATGAGACATTCTGTTTCCCTCCAAGCATGAAAAAGTCACCACTGTTATTCTGGTTTGGGGAAATAACTTCAACTCAGTTGAGTGCATGGTGCTAAAATGGTCAAGGGACACAAGAATGTCTCACAGCCAATCTAGGCTGTCACCTCCTAGCCTGAGATGTCCCTTTTCCCAACCAGAGCATCCTGGAATGTTTAAAAGTCTACCCACCAACACTGTTGTTAGAATAAGTAAAGCAGGCATCTCTCTATCAGAGAGCCAATTATTGTAGCTCCCTCTACGGGACTTGCCTCAGGGAACAGAGGGTGATTACAAGGGAAATCAGGCTCCCCTGCAGTTGTCAGCCTTCCCCTATAGCCCGACAGGCTCTGGGTGTTTAAGAGGCATCATGGACCCCTAAGACAAGGTCAGTGGTTTGAGATCCAACAGCTAGTGCTATATATTTTCCTCAGCCAGCAAGTGCAATTTATCCTTGGCTCTGTCCTCTCCCTTAACCTTTCCAGTTGGCCAATTAACTTGGATTCTAGTTCTTCCCCATGACTACCATCTCTTGCTCAGATCATGGTAATAGCCCCCAAAATGCAGTCTCCCTACCTGCATTTTGGTCCCTCCTCCAATTAATCTCCCTTTGCCAGAAGGAATCATGGTAAATATAATTATGACTGTCTCTTCCTCATTCAAAACCATAAGCAAAGTATGCAAGTCCTTCCATGATTTCTGCCTACCTCTTTAGCTCATCTCCCACCATTTCTGCTCTGCAGAGAGTTCTCTGGTAATGTTGATCTGTTCATAGTTGCCCTACATACTTCTGTATCACACAAATTCATTTTTTGAGGAAAGAGAGAATTTGTAGCTATTTTGACCACAGAAAGTTAATCAATTAGATGAATTCCAGCTCTCTTGCTCCCTGCAAAAATAGACAGGAATGTGGACTCAGAAGAAAATCAAAGTAAAGGCCTAGATACCTCCATTATCACCCTGGGACATTCCTACATCACCCTGGGACAACTAAAGGAATCCCAACAAGAAGGAACATTACTGGACTAAAACAAAAACAAAAACAAAAACAAAGAGCATTAAGTATTATTAGTGCCTATGCAGTGATTTGTCTTATATTTACCTTCTAGTACCCAGTACGATATCTAGCGCCTGGAGATGTTCAGTGTATTGTGTTGGTAGTATCTGCCAAAGTTCATGTCCTTCCCAGAATCTCAGAGTGTGAACGTATTTGGAACTAGGGTCATTGCAGATGTAGTTAATTAAGTTAAAATGAAGTCATATGAGAATAGGGTGGGCTCTTAATCCAATATGATTGTTGTCCTTACAAGAAAAGATAGAAAGACACTCCAGGAGAATGCCATGTGATGCTAGAGGCAGAAATTGGCATGGTGTGTCTACAAGACAAGGAAATCCATGGATTGCTAGAAACCACCAGAAGCTAGAGAAGGTAAGGAAGTGTCTTCCTTAGAAACTTCAGAAAGAGCATGGTCTTATTTGTACCTTATTTCAGACTTCTAGCCCCAGAACTGAGAGAGAATAAATTTCTGTTGTTTAAAGCCACCTTGTATGTGGTAATTTGGTACAGGAACCCTAGGAAAATAGTATACTTAGTGAATGTCTGTTGGATAAATAAATACAAGAGCAAATGAATGGATCACATCTGGAAAATTATTCAGAGCCAAATAAAGTATTAGCACCCTTAGAGAAATGATTTGTAGTTTATCAGCCAAAATCTATTCCATTGCCCTATGACCCTATAACTAGATTAGAGCTGAATGCATAGTTGGAACTCCAAAATACTAATCTTTCTGTAGACTGGCTACAATATCTTGCTATAGCTAGGGAACAAAACTAAGAACCCAGAGTTCCTTTTCAAGGCATCACAGATCCTTTTAAAATCTGATGGAAACTATGGGCTGCATCCCCAGAAAAATGCAAGTACAGTCATATATGCCCAAGACTGCAGACAATTTCCTCCTGCCTCCCCAAACTCATTGAACCAAGATTTGAGAACTAAATTAGAAGACACAAGGTAGAATATTTAGGATTTTTCCAATTCTTTGGACACATGGAAAACACAGAAAGGCAAGAGTTGTTTCTCCTTTTTAAATTAGGCCATGCCATGGCATGCTGGGTGGCTCAGCTGGTTAAGCGTCCATGAGTTCAAGCCTTGTGTTGGGCTCTTGTTGACAGATGAGAGCCTGGAGCCTGCCTCTGATTCTGTGTCTCCTACACTCTCTACCCCTCCCCAACTCACACTTTGTCTCTCTCACTCTCAAAAATAAATAAATGTTAAAAACATTTTTAGGGGCACCTGGGTGGCTCAGTTGACTAAGTGTCCAACTTCATCTCAGGTCATGATCTTATGGTTTGTAGGTTTGAGCCCTGCATCGGGCTCTGTGCTGACAGCTAGCTCAGAGCCTGGAGCCTGCTTCAGATTCTGTGTCTCCCTCTCTCTCTGACCCTCCCCTGCTCACGCTGCCTCTCTCTCTCTCTCTCTCTCTCAGAAATAAATAAAACATTAAAAAAATTTTTTTAAATAAATTAGGCCATGCCAAATCCTGAGACTCCCATTTCTTGGAATGGGCTCAGATGCCTCATCTAAGGGTCATAAGGGACCACAGGAGACCAACCTGGCCTGGAAATGTAGGGACCTGAATTCCAAATCCAGCTCTGTCATTTAATTCTTTTATTCTTTCTCTCTTCTATTCACACCCATACCACTAAAATATGGTTGATTTTGGGGTCAAAGGACAGGTTAATGAGATAATGCTGGTAAAGCACTTTGCCCCCAGGAAAATGTTGCTGTGTAAACATGAGATATTATTAGACTTTATCAAACTTCAGCTCAGCCAGCAGTGGCCCAGACAGTGGTGAGTTCTCTTTTTTTTATCTACTGTTTGGCCAAATTGGGTTCTTTCTCTAAGACAGACAGTGTGGGAGGTCTCCTGCTGGCCGGTGTAGGGGACCCTGATAAGTGGACCCTACCACCTCCCCTTGAACAGTGCAAACAGATCATTTGACTACATTTGATTAAAGTCCTCATCCTTTGCTAACAGCCCAAAATCTCTTTGTGCATACATATTAAAGCAATAATCTTTAGAGAATTCTTCCTTTTCTGTGTGTGCTAATTTCAATGTGAATTATTCAAATATATCAACAAGAAAATAAATCTTATTTCATGTTTGGTGGTTGTGATTTTTTAATTACTTCTCAGGAATGATTACATAGAACTTCCCCCTTTATTTCTACTGTTCTTAGCCAATTTGAAAAAAGAAAAAACATGATGACCATTGGTTTTAAAGACATTGATTTTATAACTTATTAAAAGTAACAAAAAAGAAAAGAATAATTCTACAATTAGTAAATTATAGTCTAACTTAAATGTTCAGACTAACATTTTCTAGCCTCCCAAAAAAATGCAAAAAAAAAGAGGAAGGGGGGTTGCTTGAGTTCTATGGAAATTTGTTTTTTTAAAAAATCTCAAGGGAGCGGGGCGCCTGGGTGGCTTAGTCGGTTAAGCGTCTGACTTTCACTTAGGTCATGATCTCGCGGTTCGTGGGTTCGAGCCCCGCGTCGGGCTCTGTGCTGACTGCCAGCTCAGAGCCTGGGGCCTATTTCAGAATCTGTATCTCCCTCTCTCTCTGACCCTCCCCTGCTCACGCTGTCTCTCTCTCTCTCTCTCTCTCTCTCTCTCCCTTAGGAATAAATAAAAATATTTTTAAAAAAATCTCAAGGGAGCTTTTTTCATCATCAGAATTGACAAGGACAGAATGAACTGAGAAAAACCTAAAATGACAGCAGTAATTTTCGTCAACATGAAGATGACATAGAATCTTAACTCAGACCCTTAAGAAATCCCACTACAAAGGAAAAAGAGTTCACCCACAATTATCCACTCCTCATGCACACATACTAAGGGTACCTGACAGATGACATTAGCCAGTGCTCTGCATTTGGTCAAATAGCATTTCACCAAATTTCACCAGTCAGACTTATTCACCATAAGGATGAACTTGCAAAGAGATTGTTGAATCCTAACCATACAGAGTATTAGAATCTTCTCTTCTTCCATCCATCCCCCATCTCCATCTCCCTCCCTCCTTCCTACTATGTACCAGGTACTATGCTAAGTAAAGGTGAATGACATACATTCTACTACCTATAAGAGTAGTATTTAAATCATTTAGATTGCAACTTTTGGATGGATAGAAATGTACCCTGAGAAGAGGAAACTGGTGTGGTGGGAGATGAGGAGAGTGGAGGAGCGGGAGAAGGGTAATTTGTAAGAATGATTGTCCTTGGAAGGTCCTATTTGAGACAAATTTGAAAGGTGCAGTTATGTTCTACTGCTAATATTCTCACCGTTTTGCTTCCTCCCCTTTTTTCTCCAGTAGATCAAACATTTAATAGTTACTTGGGACCACCTTAAATGACTGCCCAACCTATGATACCTGATCTATGTGTATCTGGATACATGTATTTATGTTACAGGCTGTGAAGGCGTGGTAGTCTCCAAACTTTGCCTCTCAGAATACTGTGTCCTAGGAACAGTTATGCCTCATCAAAAAGGAGGAAAGATGGGGCGCCTGGGTGGCTTAGTCGGTTAAGCGTCCAACTTTCGCTTAGGTCATGATCTCGCGGTTCGTGGGTTCGAGCCCCACATCGGGCTCTGTGCTGACTGCCAGCTCAGAGCCTGGAGCCTGTTTCTGAGTCTGTGACTCCCTCTCTCTCTGAACCTCCCCTGCTCACGCTGTCTCTCTCTCTCTCTCCTAGAAATAAATAAAAAGCATTAAAAAAATTTGAAAAAAAAAAGGAGGAAGGATGAATGAAAGAGAACCCCTGTAGGTTTTAGAAAAGTGTACATGAAAGTTGTTTAAATACATATTTAACATTTGCTAAAAATAGCTCTGATTGCAGGAGAAAATTAATTAAACTAGACGAAAAGCTTCTAATCAGATTTATACTATCTGATCGTATAATTAGACCTGGCTTTTAGGCCATCCTAACAAGTTTATTTGAAAAGGAAGAGAGATCATTGTTTATTGGAATGGCAATAATTTGGGTTTCTTTAATTGACTCCTGGTGTGAATACGTTGATGCCTGCTGTTCTCTAAGAGGCAGCATGGAAAGTTTCCAGGAAAAGTTCACATTCCAGGGGCGGCTTTGGAATCTACTTTCCATTGCAACCCAAGTCTGCCACTGGGGCTTGAATTTGTCCCAACAAAACGCCAACTTTCAAAGGCAGCCTCACCAGGCAGCAATCATCATAGCTGTGCCAGGGGGCTGGATAAGGAGCCCAGTTTTGAGCTGGGTCATCAAGATAATGGAGGGCATTTCCGAAATCTTACCTTCCCTATGTCCAAAGCACTAAAAACCACAGAGTACCAAAGGCTGTGACTTCAGGAGCCAACAGTTAGGATTTGTAGACAGTATTAACTTTCTGACATTGTCAGCCCTGAAAGAGCTGCAATGAAGGGGGAGAGAGGAGTACTTATCTTTCTCCTCCCAGGGCTCCCAAATTCCCAAAAGCAGTGTTGCCAGTTGCCTGCTAGAAATGAGTACACGCCATAGGAAATTAATAAGGTATAAAATAAAAATAATCCATAACCCACCTGAAAGCAGAGTGTGTTTTGAAGTCCCTTACTGCTCTAAGCTCTAGTAAATCGATGTTTTCTTTATAGGGACTTTTGGTCAGAAAGAGGGTTCAGAGGGGCGCCTGGGTGGCTCAGTTGGTTAAGCGTCCAACGTCTGCTCAAGTCATGATCTCATAGTTCATGAGTTCAAGCCCCATGTTGGGCTCTGTGCTGACAGCTCAGAACCCAGGGCCTGCTTTGGATTCTACATCTTCCTCTCTCTCTGTTCCTGCCCTTTTTGCACTCTGTCTCTCTCTCTCTCTCTCTCTCAAAAATAAATAAAGATTAAAAAAAATATTTTAAATTAAAAAAAGAAAAAGAAAGAAGGTAGAGAAGAGAGGTCCTGAAAGAGGAAGTGGGGATTTCAAATCCTGGTTTGACCCAGAAGGCCTAACAGATGACCAACTCTCTATACATGATCATAATGGCAACTCTCCTTCCTTCTGAGAACATCCAACATGCAACCCCACCATGCTGGTATAGTACTAATCATGGTTCTTTCCCTGACCCAGTCCCCCTGAACATAGTTAATCATTGTGAGAGTAGGCATCTGACCCAAGCTGAGCTTTTCCCAGGGAATTAGAACTGGAGCTAAAAAGAAGTCAGTCTCTCTCTGGGTCTCAGGGCTGTGGGACATAAAGCCCAAGAGCCATCAAGTGCCATCTCACTGGCTTCAGAAATTAAAGGCAGAGTAGGATCCCAATACCATTCAGGTCCCTGATTCTGCTTGTTCCTGAGATGTAGCTCGATATCATCACCATCATACTAATTCAACCTTTTTGCTTAATCTAGTTTGCATTGAGTTTCTGTTCTTTGTAACCAAAAGAGTCCCGGCTAATAAAACACACCTTTCTGTTTAAAAAATAAATGTTTAAAGAAATAATTAGAATAAGAAAAAAAATTAGGATGTCTTTCTAATCATCTTCTAGGTCTTCTCCTCTTCTCCACAGGACTTCCCTGCTTCTCACTGCCTAAAATGTCTCTTACCCTGAAGAATATATGATAGTACCAACTTCTAAAACATAGTGGTAATTGGGAAAGTGGTGGGAAATAAAGCAAATCAAAGAGTAGATATGAAATGCATTGAGGACACCTACCTGGCACCTCCAGAGGGACTGGGTGTCTTTCCCAGTCCTCCAAGAAGCAGACACCAAGACAGGATTAGATGTGCAAGAGATTTATTAGGAAAACACCTGTGAGGGAAAATGGGAAGGGAGCCCGAAGAAATATCAGACTGAGGATGGGTCTGACCTTGTGAAGGAAAAGGGGAAAGGAGAATTAGGATGGAAGTATCTTAGACTGTTTTGCAATTTTAAAAAATTCTTTTTTTAATGTTTATTTATTTTTGAGAGAGAGAGAGTGAGGGAAGGGCAAAGAGAGGAGAGGAGGAGGGCAGAAGATCTGAAGCAGGCTCTGCACTAAGAGCAGAGAGCTCAACGTGGAACTCAAACTCACAAACTATGAGATCATGACCTGAGCCTAAGTTGGACACTTAACCAACTGAGCCACCCAGGTGCCCCAGTCCTAAAAAAATTATTTAAAGATTTCACAAGGCAGGGGTCTCTGGCTGGCTAAGTTAATAAAGCATGCAACTCTCAATCTAGAGATGGTGAGTTCAAGCCCCATGTTGGGCATAGAGCCTACTTGAAAAAAAATAATAAATTTCACCAAGACAGTCAGGGAGTCTTTGAGACAAAGTCACTCACTGGAAGAGTACCCCATCTGCAGTGTCTCCCAAGAACAAGCCTGCCTGCTATAGTACTGCTATCATACTCAGTCACCAGCTAGGAGCAGCGTTGTGGGAAGCCTGGCCACAGGACAACTGCAGTGATGGATTTCAGAGTGGGCAACTGGGGCCCTCAGTCAATTATGCTCTGCACAGTTGGAGATCTGAGTGGTACTTTTTCATGGCCACCATGGTCTGCCTCTTCACTCCACGGGGCCCCATTCAGCACCTATTTCTTCAATGTCCACTTGAATGCCACCTGCTCCTCTGCCCTGATTTATCCAAGCAGATAAATCAGGGATTTTTCTATCCCTCTGGATTCCCACAGCATTTGCTCAACCTAATACTTTCTATCTTCTGTTACTTTCTTGCAATACTTTCTGTTTTATATTGTGAGTGATATATGCAGCCCACCCAGATACAACAAACCCCTGTAAGCCATTATTCTATAAGGGGACCGAGGTGGGAATAGAGGCTGCTTACCTTATTTGCCTATTTTGGGCACTTGAATTTTGACCTGAAATCTTGGAGTTTACCTCATTTAGGCAGTTGCTTTATTCCCTCCAGCCTCAGACTCTTATTTGTTCACATCTCAACATTTCTCAAATTGGGAAGCCACTTAGAACTTATGTTAAAAGAAATTTGCCACCTGCTGGCAGGAGAGTAAGTAGAGACAGAGCTGTTGCTGTCTGCCCATGGGAGAACTTAGCACAGCATATTTACAATAAGTGAAGCAAATATTTATTGCTGAAGGCATGACTACACTTTCATGTTTTCTAGCAAAACAACAGCCAAGCACTCCAGAGGACACTAGAAGAGGATTGCCAGTCTACACAATGGGCATAGTAATTACATACAATAAAAATTGATAGACATCTCAGGAGAAATAGCAGAATTTTTAAAGTTAAGGAAGGTCGGTATGATTAACTCATTCATCACAAAACAACTCTCAGGCACCAAGTATCTTTTAGAACCTTCTTTATTTCACAAGAAGCTGTTTACCTTCTAGAAAGGATTAATTTCATTAAGAGTAGAACAAAATTATGAATTTAACCAAATAGGAAATACAAATGAAACCCTGGTATTCTACAATACAGCTAACAATTAGAGCCTAAGCCTACAGTTTCTAAGAAAGTCAAGATCACTAGGCCAGGTGATAAAAAGCAGAGCATCCTCATGATGCTGTCTATGCACAACTGTCAATGGTCACAAACAATTCAGAAGAATCCATAGGCTGAATCTGAAAGAGCTTTATTCTTGGGGTATCTGGCTTAGTTGGTAAAGCATGTGACTCTTGGTCTCAGGGTTGTGAGTTCAAGCCCCATGTTGGGTGTGGAGATTACTTAAAAGTAAAACTTTAGGGGTGTCTGAGTGGCTCAGTTGGTTAAGCTTCCAACTCTTAATTTCAGTTCAGGTTGTGATCCCAGGGTTGTGGGACTGAGCCCTGCATCAGGCTCCACAATAAGCATGGGGCCTGCTTAGGACTATCTCAGAGTGCCTGGGTGGCTCAGTTGGTTAAGCATACAACTTTGGCTTAGGCCATGGCCTCATGGCTTGTGGGTTCGAGCCCTGTGTCAGGCTCTGTGCTGGCAGCTCAGAGCCTGGACCCTGCTTCAGATTCTGTGTCTCCCTCTCTGCCCCTCCCCCGCTCGTGCTCTCTCTGTCTTTCAAAAAAAATGAATGTAAAATAAAAATTTAAAAAAAAGGACTCTCTCTATCTCTGTCTCTCTCTCTCTGTCCCTCTCTTCTGCTCTGCTCTGTCTCTTTCTAAAAAAAACAAAAAACAAAAAAAAAAACCACTTTATGAAAAAGTGAAGAGGTTTATTCTGAAACACTGAGTGAGGTACTGAAAAAGAATGTACAGATAAATGTTATATTTATAGTAGTCTTTTCCCCCTTAAAACTTGTTATTATATTATCAGTTTATCTAAAAATGTATGGCATGTCGAACTTGAGGAACTAGGGTTACTATAATAATAAGTGGAATAGTTCTTCAACTTTTGACTTTAGGTTGATGCCAAAATGATTTGTTAAGAATGACTAAATCCAAACTCTGCAGTAAGAATTCTGTACAGTTTAAATATTGAGTTAGCAAAGCTCAGTACCAATGGTCCTCAATTTGCTGGTTCAATTTACGATGGTTCAACATACGATGTTTCAACTTTATGATGATGTGAAAGCAAGGTACACTCAGTAGAAAGTGTGCTTAAAATTTTTAATTTTGATCTTTTCTCAGGCTGGTGACATGCAGGATGATATTCTCTCATGACTGCTGGGCGGCAGCAGTGAGCTGCACCTCCCCGTCCAACCATGATCAGGAGGGTAAACAACAGATACACTGACCATCATTCATTCTCCATCCATACAACCATTCTGTTTTTCCCTTCCATTTCATTATTCAATAAATTGCCTGAGATATTCAATGTTTTATTGTAAAGTAAGCTTTGTGTTAGATTATTTTGCCCAGCTGTAGCCTTATGTAAGTATTCTGAGCATGTTTAAGGTAGGCTAGGCCAACCGATGATGTTCAGTAGGTTAGGTATGTTAGTTGCATTTTTAACTTATAATATTTTCAACTTACAATGAGTTTATCAGGACTTAACCCCATCATAAGTTGAGGAAGATCTGTATATGCATCACAATTCACTCTTCCTCCTTTGCCTATGGGAGACATAACTGATCAGCCATGGGACTCCTTTTTTCTAGGCCACGACTCTGCAGAATTATTCTCAACCAAGTGTTCTAGGAAGCCACTACCAACTGATTGGATTTGGTACCTAATAAGATACTTGTTTGCCATCCCTATGCTATGTTCTTACATGGAATTAGCTCCAAAGAATATACAAAGGGTTCCAACACCAGTCTCCTCTCTCTCTACCCTAAGAGATTAGTGAAAGCTTATGATAGCATGGCTAAAAGAACCATTTGGGGGTCAGCTTGGAATCTTCTTGCAGTTCTAGAATCTCTAGATCTAGTGTCCCATATTGTTTTAAACCACCCCCACTTTGTTACTAATCACAAAAAGTTGTGATTTTCTTCCCCAAAATATGCCCTACAATGCTTGCTGCCTGTTCTACTAACTAATGAAAATGGCAGTATGGTATTTCATAAAATTTAACGCTTTCACCAAGTGTTCTGTGTCTTTATTCTCTTGGTCTTTAATCAGAGTATGCTATCTTTTTTAGGAAGGATAAGAATCACTTCCTGCTTAGAACTGAAGCTGAAAATATCCCTCATTTCAGGGTATCTTGAAACTTTCTGTGTCATACCATCAAGCTCCTCCTGGGAAAAAGCAACTCAGGGTATCACTATTTAATCATGCCGACCCCAGTTACATATAGGCTTAATGGAGCATATCTTATTTTCCCTTGCTAGGCTGTGAGCCTCCTGAGCCCAGGGACTATACTCTTTATGTATCCCAATTATACTACTTTATATCAAAACATTCATATAGAAGGTACTCAATTTTTTTCAGAAAGGGGATCAAAGAAGGGAGAATTCTTTTATGGTACTGGGTTACATCTCCATTTTAATCTGTTGTGACTCTTGGATCTGAGGAAGGATTAAAATAATTTTGTTTCTATAAATATTAACCTCCTCCTCATTTCCATCCCCAAGAATCCCTGATATTCAAAGAATTCCTCAGCCTAAAAAATAAATAAACATAGAGTGCCTTTCATTTGCTTCATCTGGGGTTCTCAATGCTAGCTGAACATTAGACTCACCTGGAGAGCTCCTAAAAATGACAGTACCAGGGCCCTAGTTCAGAATAATTTAAGCAGATTCAGTGGGGGTGGAGCACTGGCACATCATCTTTCCTAGTTCTTGCAAGAGCCCCACAGGATAGGTGCTGTTATCCCCATTTTCCAAATGAGAAAACTGAGGCTCTGGAAGGTTGGGAATCTACCCATTATACACCTAATAGGAGATAGAACAAGACTGGTCCCCAAATAGCTCCCAAATGTGTGCTGTTTTTGATAAATGTTCTCCTTAATATATTTTAACAACATGTGAGGTAGCACCACCAAAAGCCCTAAGCTGTGGACAGGCTGGCATCAGATACAGAGAACCATTCATCCACACACAGCAGCAGGAGGGGACCTTCACTTGCCCAAGCAGAGCAGGCACAAACCTTAACTGTCTCTGAATTGTGAACTGTCCTGTTACATCTCGGCACCATGACCAGGATGACTGTTTTCTCTCAGGAAGCCAGAAACTTAGGGCAGCAAAAATGACTTAGGGCAGCAAAAATGACTTAGGGCAGCAAAAATGACTTAGGGCTGGATGGCCAGCCAAAAGTCAACATCTTTTGTAAATATTCTTGAATTTTGAAAACTTTTAGTTCCTGAATGATGCTGCTATGTATTTAGATTTCAGTGAGTCTAAGTGCATGGGATAGGCTTTGATTTTTAAAAAGATGGATTAAATGAATTGATACGAGTAAGCCAAAAGTGAGAACAGCTTGCCTATCATCTCTATTTCCTTACTTTCACTTGATGTATTCCCTAGACAAAACAAGAAAACTCAAAGCAACTCTCAAAAAGACTGAAGAATTCCCCCTAAAGATGCCCATCTTTATTAGAGAATTTAATAAACATTTTCCCCCCAAATGTTGCACAAATGGCTACTTTTTCCTGCTATTCTGAAGCTACCGAGACATCTTGGGGCGAGTGGAGTCGCCGCCAGACTCTCCGGGTTATGGTGGAGGCAGACTTCTTTCCCCAGCTTGTGGCTGACTGGGGACAAGCCTTCCACAATATGGATTTCGTTGTTTGAACTCCCTCAGCTCAGCAACGCCCCTTGTCAGAGCACAGAGCCTATAGTTATATCACCGATCAGCCCAGGAAACAGCTAGTCATGAATCACAGAGGCTCATGGATTTCGGCCGAACAAAGAACTTCAGCTCTGGGAAACTTTCTGGCTCAGACTTTCTCTCCGTCCCAGTGGAAAAGCAGGTAATCTCCAACCATCCTGTAGAAAACCAGTGCAAGGATCACACAAGGCAGGTGTATACAACCCAGCCATGGCTTTATCTTCTCATATCCACAAATGCTATTTTTCATACCAGCTGCATCCTAAACCCTGAGTTAAGATGGTGATTAGTGGTGGTGGTGGGCGTCTCAGTAGGAGCTTTCTTAAGAAGAAAGGGCTTTGATTGAGCCAATGAAAGCTGTTGCCAGGGAACCAGATGCCATGAACAGGCCACTCCAACAGCGCAAGAATACAAACCGGGAGTGCTGGACTGAGCATTAAGTGTACTTGGCAGCCGAGTCCTACAAGGCCTGTTAACCCTTTGTGCACCTAACTATGTCTAGACAGTGAATCAGGAGAAGGATTATCATAAAATCTTAAAAGCCACTCTTGCTCTCAGTATCTCCCATTGGAAGTCATTATTTCAAAGAAGTTCTCCCTGCTTGACTAACAACTCCCCTGGGACACCTGCTTTAGAGTGGGTTGGCATTGGAGGTGGGCATGACTGAGGGCTGGCTATGAGGTCATGAGGTTCTACAGAAGGCACTGCTCATATCTGACCACACTTGTTACATATGACACGATCCAACTTGTGATAGAGTTTTATCTGGTGTTTCGGCCCCTAGGCAAGGGATTCTGCTGCCTCAGGTGAGTCTGTTCTGTGAGATGAGAAGGAAATACTTCCCTTCTTCCTTAAATATATACTTACAGAGCCTCCTGAGGCCAGCCTGAAGTTGGCAGCCCCTGCCCCATTTTAAGATTGTTCTGAGGAACGTGGGTACAGGCTGGCTCTTAGGAATATGGGGGAGCAGGCAAAGCTTCTGTGGCTGGGTCTCCCAACCTACCTCCCAAGGGATACCGTCCTCAGTCTTGCCCCACCTTCTCTCCTTCTTTCCCTCACTCTTCCCCCATCCATCCCAAATTCATACATCCACTCTGGGTCCCATTCCTACACAGTGTGTTTAATTCAGTTTCTATAGAGAGACTTGCATTTTAACTCCATTCTCAGGGAGACCTGACTTTCCCAAAGGAAACTATAAAAGTTGAATAAAAGACAGGGAGGTCTCCTGTGGGCTAGGGGCTCCTGGGTTCACAAGGTGAACTGTAGCAACGCATGGGCCTTGAGATGAAGGCTCTCCCAGAACGCAAGCTCCCTGATGCCCCTTCCTCTTCCTCAGACTGTCAGTCCCTGCTCCCTGGGACTGAGGGTGGGGACACATCAATCTGTACATCAAAACCTTACCAATGTGGGCAAATGGTGGGAAGAGAATTTGTGTATAGCTTGGCTTACATAACACATATGTCCTTGAAAAAAAATACATGGTTTATATATCAAATTAATATTTCTCTAAAATTATTAGCAGACAGTTTACAATTTTTACTTTGTGGTGGTTAGAGAGTATAAAAATTATTCTCATCACAGAATTTAGAAAATGAACTGGAAGTCAGGTGACTGAGCATTGTCTGATTGTGCAGCTCAGCAACTTAGACTTACTGTCTACTCAACATGAGATTCCCTACCATGAGGAAATGACTTGCAGAACATCATTTTGTATAGTAAAATCTCGCTACTATGTGCTAATGGTGGAGAGAGAATTCATGTGTATTCTAAATTATGGAATGAAATTTTCTGTTAAACAATAATTTCTATGTATTGAGCACATATTATGTACCAGACATTGCATTCAGTGCCTTACATAAATCATCAATTTGTTAATTGAATAAACATCATCATAACAATATTTGATGAAATTCAAAAGAAGAAATTTTCCTACAACCATACTAATGACATTGATAAAATATTTTATCTTCTTATTCTAATGTTCAAGTTATCAGAATCCATGTACTTTTGATGAACGGCATCTCCTCTGAGATTATCCCTTTAGAATTAAAATCACCGCTGCTCTCATCACCCTCCACAGGTTGGTTCCTATGAAGGCTTGTTACTTTTGTCCCCAGTGACTGAGTTGCTAGCCAGAACAGTGATTGATTTTCCCCATGTTATGAAAGTTCCAAAAATGTGTGAGTTTTATTTTGTCTCCAACTTATTATCTCCCCACCATAAATTTAAAAGCTTGCCATTACTGTGAGCACTCCTACTAATAAAATGAAGCCCTGAGCAAAAGCATAGCTAAGTATTTTAGACTCCCAAAACAAACCCTTCAGAAAGATCTGAAATAAATAGATCTTCAGTCTCCTCCCTCCTGAACTAGGCAGGCCATGGGGTGATAATTTATACATAAAGAGAGAAAGGAAGTAGGGAGTCATCACTTTCCCTTTCTATTATTTTAGAATATTCTTTATTGCCTTTTGTATTTTCTTCTTTCAAACCTGACCTGCACCACGTGAGAAATTGGCCCAAACCTCTGAGCAAGCCAAGTAACTTATCCTCAGCAGGTCCGTGCTTCTTCCAACAAATTTAGAGAGCTGTATGCTACACACTGATTTTCTTGGTGCCCTTACAGCCTTTGAATACCAAGTTTTTGTTGGTCAGTCTTTGACCTACAGCTTTAAGCTTTGTGCTATAGGCAAAGTATAGCCTATTAAAACAGGTTTTGATCTAATTATCTTCTTTTGTATATCTTTCCTGCTGGCCCAAAGATCATTGCACATCTCTATGGGCATGTGAAAAAGCAAGCAACAAATTTTTATGCAGCTCCTACGATACGTAAGGGTGCTATGGGAAGTACTAAGAACCATAAGATATAGTCCCTACCTTCCAAAGACTTACAGTCTAGTTGGAAGTATAAAACACATGTAAATGGAGACTTAACAATGCAAGGTGATACTGATTGGCATCGACATTGCCTGTATTTTAAAAAATCCTTTGTTTTGACTTTCTCCTACAACTTGTCTTTGGTGCTTGTGATAGATAACTATCGATGACTCTATCAACCTTCCTTCCACCTTCCCTCTAGAGCAAAAGGTTGAAAACCTGAAAATGTGATTTCCAACATTCTCATGCAACTAGATTTGCAAGATAAAGTGAGAAGAAGCAAGGTTGGAGAGATAAGAGTGTTTTGAGGCCTTTGCACAGCCAGACACAGATATGGTGTCCAGTCACCACCTTTGTGGCTGAAGAGGGCATTGTGGTGACCTCAGACATAACAGTTTACTGACTGCTAGATTTTAACCATGATATAGCTTCTCAGAAATAGTTTCTACAACTTTGTTGCAGAAATGGGATGAACAACAGACTGGGATGAGGACCAAATTTGGACAAGATCCCATTTCACCTCTGGTTGGCTCTGTGGCTTTGTGCAAATCATTTAATCTCTCTGTGCACTGGTCTTTCCTCTTTGGGTAACAAGGGCAACATCAATAACTCTTCTTGTAGGCTACCCCTCCAGATGATTACAATTCCTGGAAAACACTATCATACTGCCCTTTAAAGTGAAATGAGGATCCTGACACTATCCCACAGGCCACTTTCCTAGAATGGCATCCACTTACCCTGAGTACTTTGGAGCAAGGGACAAATTCCTGGATGCAGTAGGAACATGGCCATTGAATAACATCTCTTTTCTTTGTTTCATGTGGTTTCTATTTATTTACAGAGTGCCATGGTTATTCATGATGCTTTACAAACCATAAAAACAAGGTCTCCACCCTATAGAATTTACAGTGTAATTTAAACAGACATGCTGCATGGGCTGACAGGTCAGGCATGCCAGGAGATGGTGTTGGTGTTATATAACATGGGTGTGGAGGGTTTCTTCTTGAGTTATAAATACTTTCCAGTTACAAGGGCCTTTCATCTGAGATTCCCCAAGCACTTTAGAATTGCAGTAACCTTGATCGCTTTCTAAATGGACTTTCCATAAACTGCTTTGGGGACTGAGTAAATGCTTTTAAATGTCTATTAATTGATCTGTATATCTGTTCATTGTCCATATTAAACAGCAAGGATGTAAACATGACAGTTTAGGAGAAACCTGCTTTGGGTTGTGGTCTGACTGCTCATAGATTACAACCCCAAAGAGACCTGGGAGCCTTGTCACAGTGTTGGGAGAGCCAGATGGGCACCTGGGTATTTTGCTCACTCATCCTAGACTCAGCAAGGTCACTTCCTGGAGTTTGCCATGTATGGGTGAATTAACAATTCAGTCAAGTGAGCTCAGAGGATGAATTTCCACCGGAGAAACTTGGAGTCATTCTTTGGCTGACAGTAGTGGTTCTTATTTGGGTCCCAGTCACTCTGTCACTTCCTTCTTGTGCTCTTTACTCTCTTCCCTGAGCAACAGCATTCTCAAAACAGCAATATTTGTATTTCATTGCAGTTGGTATAGAGTTTCCCCTTCTATGTCTCACTCAAAATCATTTAGCAAGTGATTATTCCTGACAAAGTTGACTAATTCATTCAAATCCAAGAGAAGGTTGGCCTGGGCTACAAGGTTCTACAAGTTCACCTGGAAGTTTATGAGATAGGCATTCCTCATCCTATCCATTGTTATATTGTTCTCAGAGTTATCTTTCTAAAACCTGGTGGAATCCCATTACCCCTTGCTGTAAAAAACCTACTTGAATAAAGTATGTCAATTATTTGTCAGTGAAAATGGAAAAATAAATAAATTAAAAGAAAAAAAAGAAATCAGTTCTATTGGAATTCACCCACTTAAGCCTACGGTAAAAAGAACCAAGTTTTATGCCCTACTACAAACAACACAGCATAGAAATGTTTGAGACAACAAACACTATAGTATTTTACACAGTCTTATTAAAGAACAAGTAGAACTAATGTCATACAGATTACTCTGAACTACTATGTTTTATGATATGTTCCATGTAATTTAATTTTCGGTAATGGATTGGGGCTGTTTCTTCCTTTGAAATTCAAAATAAATCTCATTATGAACCTGTGAGGAAAACAAACTTCAAGTCTGAAGTTCTATGAAAACATGAAGGTTAGAAAATGACATGTGTTTTAATGACCCAAATGTTTGAAATGATTCTACTAAAAATACCTAAGCAATCTAATTCTGAATCCTGTAACTTTCCATGTTTTGCTGATTTTACCTCAAAATCCTTCACATCAATTCTTTTTGTCCTTCTCCCACTCTTACATCTCATAAAATAATAAACAAACAAACAAACCTGAAGAACAAAGTCCAAAGTGCCCTAACAAGGCACATGTGGCCTTCATGACCTTGGCCAGCTGGCCTGATTTTCCAGCTTCATCTCTGTCCACATAACCCATGGCTTTGGCTACACCAAAGCAGTTGCCCCTTCTCCAAAGATCTCAGACTTTCCTGCCATGTCTCCTGCAGGGTCCTCTTTCATCTTCTCTCCCTGCCATACACTGCTGTCCATTAAAGCTCACCTTTAATATCCCTTCCCTTAGTAGCCTTCTATGAAGGCCCATCACACATCACCTCCTCACCTCTTTTCCTGGAGCGCCTACTTATCTCCATCTCCATGATCATATCTGTCACATCGCCTTTCAGGTGCTAGTTCATAAATGCCTAACCTTTCTCCCTGCTGGGAGCTTCTTGAGGGTAGGGACTATGTACAGTAATATATATCAATTATAAATATAATTACAGTAAATTTTGTTGAGGGTCCTTTCTGCACTTCAAAGGCACAGAAAGGGGAAGAGAGGGAGTAACTGTAGCTTAAGATCCCTGTAAACTGGGGCGTTTGGGTGGCTGAGCATCTACCTTCAGCTCAGGTCATGATCTCACAGTTTGTGAGTTCAAGCCCCGCATGAGGCTCGGAATTCTCTCTCTCTCTCTGCCCCTTTCCCCATTTGGACTCTCTCTCTCTCAAAATAAATAAATAAACTTAAAAAAAAAAAAAACCTTGTAAACTATTTGGAAGCCTCATTTTGTAGAATTTGTCTTACCTGCTGTAAGGAATTTACTCCAAAGTAATTACAACCAATTGGCCTTCAGATTATAAAGTGATAGATCCTGTTTTTTGTTTTCTTTTCTTTTTTTAATTTTAATCGTGGTAAAATAAACATAACATGAAATTTATAATTTTTATCATTTTAAGTGTACCATTTAGTGACATTAACTACATCCATGTTTTACAATTATCACTGCTGCCCATCTCCAGACCCTTTTTTATCTTCCCAAACTGAAATTCTGTACTCATTAAACACTAACTTTCCATTCCTTCCTCCTGCTTTCCCTGGAAAACACCATTCCACATTTTGTCTCTATGAATTTGACAACTCTAAATATCTCATATAATTGGAATCATGTAATATTTGTCCCTTTATGACTAGCTTATTTCACTTAGCATAATATCTTCAAGTTCCTTCCATACTGTAGCATATGTCCAAATTTCTTTTCTTTTCAAGGCTGAATAATATTCCATCATATATGTCATGTTTTGTTCATGCATCTGTCAGTGAATACTTGAATTGTTTCCATGTTTTGGCTATTGTGAGTAATCCTGCTATAAACATGGGTATTTAAATATCTATTTGAATCTCTGCTTTCATTTCTTTTGGATTATATAGCCAGAAGTAAAATTGCTAGATCATATGGTAATTCTGTGTTTAATTTTTGAGGAATTGACATACTGTTTTCTATAGTGGCTGCACCATTTCACATTCCCACCAATAGTGCACAGGGGTCCTAATTTCTTTGTATCCTCACTAACATTTTTATTTTCTGTTTCATTTTGTTTTGTTTTTAGTAATAGCCATTCTAATGAGTATTAAAGTGGCATCCACTGTGGTTTTGACTAAATTCAGTTTTGGGCCTCTGCATTTAATATCCTAATTTTCCATGATAAACCCAATCTAACTATATAGCATGACCTGCATTTCTTCCTCATAGACTTGAGACTGCCTCTTGGGAAAGTTGCCATCGCAGAGGGAGATCTAAAAGGCAACAGGACCTGTAGGGGCACCTGGGTGGCTCAATTGGTTAAGTGGCTGACTCGGGCTCAGGTCATGATCTCACGGCTCACAAATGTGAGCCCTATATCAGGCTCTGTGCTGACAGCTCAGAGCCTGAAGCCTGTTTCAGATTCTGTGTCTCCCCCTCTCTCTGCCCATTACCTGTTTTCTCTCTCTCTGAAAAATAAATAAAACATTTTTAAAAAGGTTCTTTGTTTTTTTAAAGGTAACGGGTCCTATAGCTTGTTGTACTTCTTCACACAGATCAGCAGGGGGGGACTCTCACAGGTTGCCCTGGAGGTTCAGCTGACAGAAGACAGGGCAGGTTGGTTTTCCACGCCAAAGCAAGGCCCTAGATCACCAGCAAAAAGATCCTTTGGTTTCTTGACACTCTTTCCTCATAGTGTTCTGTCCTCATAGTGTTCTGTCCTCATAGTGTCAGCATCAAGGAGAACCAAGCAGCCCAGACTACAGCCATTTTTCTCAAAGGAAGTGCCTCTGGTATACAGACTGGGAAAATTCTGCATCATGTAGGACAGTCCTACACACTGCAGAACATTTAGCAACTCAGACCTCTACTTGCTAAATGCCAGCAGTGGTCTCCAGTCATTGTGATAACCAAATGCCCCTCCCCCACCTTTGTCTCCTAAAGTAACCCCCTCTGGAGATTGCAAGTTGTCCAAGTGAGATATGCAAAGGAATCTGGAGATTCCTGGTATCTGCACTCAAAGCAGCAACTACCATAAAAAGACCTCATGTCCAGTTGAGGAGATGCTGGAGCTTAGCCAAGGAAAACGTCACAGGTTGCTTTAGGTGACCTAGGCGACTCCTCTGAGTCCGTTAATGGTTAGTTGACAGTGAAAAGCTTGCATATTGGGAGAAAGGGAGAGACACTTTCTAAAAGCAAGATGAGTACTATAACCAAAAAAAAAAAAAAAAAATATCCCAACATCGCCCCTGCTCCTGCAATCAGGACTTGAAATCTGAGCCTAGACCTTCCCTCCCCCCAGTGTGTGAGCACTGCCCTCAGCAGTCTCTCCCTTGTCTAGGCTGATTTAAGAGACTTCACTTCCCTGTGCTGCCATAGCAACCAGGAAACAACCTCTGCTCACAATGGGAAGGATGGTGCCGTGGCCCAGATCTGTGGATGCACAAGGCCGGTAACAGAGCAACAGGACCAAGAGACAACAAGACCACAGGCGAAGAGGAGAGAGAGGTTGCCCAGAGAGTAGACAATCCAGAGCTAGAGGAGTCTGGGTTTGCAGTTTATTTTTTTCTCCTGACAAAGACACACACTGTCTAAACTGTGTGGCTGGTTGTTATTAAGAAGCTTCTGTACGAAGGAAAAATGTATTTAATAAAAGGCCCAGTGTTTGTGGTCTTCTAGGGCTCACTGCTGAGCTCAGGAAATCTTGAGGTGTGACCAGTTTTCAGCCTTCAAAACCAAGATGAACTGCCCTTGAGAAGGGTGGTCAGAAGGGAAACATGTTCACGCTCTCTCTCCTGAGCCGGGGACATGGGAAGTTGGTCCAGAACAAACAGAAGCTAGAAGTCTATTTTGAACCAGAGGTGAGTCTTACATCTGAATAAAGGCATATTTTGGGGGTGGGAAAGGAATGCTCTATTTTTCCATTTGGGGCTGAGCCATGTGTGTTTTGGTTCTGTTTGTTAGTGAGGCGGTGGGGGTCGCTGGTAGACCTTCCCTCCTTGGTGAAACTCAAGAAAATAAGGAAGTTTGCTTGTACATTGATATTGCCATTGGGACCCTCTTCCTTCTCCTTGGACACTAACTTACAGCTTCATTTGCTTTAGACTGAAGGAGATTCCAGATTGTCTAGAATTCAGATGGTTTGGTTCAAGACTAGAATTTCCATGTGGGTTCTAGGCAAGTTGATGGCTGTTTGGTTTTGAGAAGTTGTGCTCTGTGGTTGTAATGTTGTATATGTTTGTGCCATTTCAATAGCTTCCTTGAACTTTCTGAAATTCAACCCAGAGGGTGCATACTTAACATAGGCCAAAAAAAATTTAATAAACAATAAAAATAGATCTCATTTTAGAAGATCTTAAAGAGGTGGCAAAATTCCCTTGTACTGGAATTTTATTCCATTGAATCTTGCCAGGAATAAGAAATCCAGTGGGATTCTTTGAAAATTTTTGGATCAACAGAGATTTCCATTGTCTTGGTAGTTTGTCGTTGATATTTGACCTTTGCTGTGTTAAAAGATATATGAAGTTTCAAAGGACCTCTGTGGCCAATGGCATTTACTTACTTACAAGATATGCAACTACTTTATAGGGTCCTAAATAGCCAAATTAGGTAATGTTACATAGCATCTGGAATATATAGAAATTCTCCCTGTGTACAGTTGAAGTGATGGTTGGAATGGTTTTCCCCTATCTAAACTGCCAGCTAATCCAGTTCTAATTTCAAAGTTATCTTCTGCTCTTGATGATTTTGACTACCTACTTGCATACCAGGAAATTTTGACTGGTCTGTAACCTACACTCTATACCCTATTTAAGACTCTGGGCATGAATGGCTCTCCTGAAAGTTGTAGGGGATAAAACAGAACCCTGCTCTAGTTTCTACTGATTCTGAGGTCTGGTGAATAAAACCAGTTGCTAAGAAGAATGGTTGTTCTGTGATACCAAGGGAGCATCCAGAGAAACTCAATCACTAAAAAAATGTCAGGGCACCTGGGTGGCTCAGTCGGTTGAGCGTCTGACTTCAGCTCAGATCATGATTTCATGGTTTGTGAGTTCAAGCCCCACATCTGGTTCACTGCTGTCAGCACAGAGCCCACTCGGATCCGCTGTGCCCCCTCTCTCTGCCTTTCTCCCGCCTGCACTCTCTCAAAAACAAACATTTTTTTAATTTAAAAATGTCAAACAGCTTGCACAAGTATTATTGCTATAAAGGGGCCTTGGATCAAAGTGGTTTCTTTCCATTGCAGGATTACTTGAACTGGAAGTCCCCAGAAGATTATGTCCTGGTCAGCAAACCGCAGGATGATGGCATTGCCAATCAGCACACCTGGAGCCTCTTTCTTCCTAAAACATTCAGTACTAGAAAAGGAGCCCTGATCCTCTACTCAGAGGGTTTAGCCTTATCAGCATGGACACCTGAAGGGACAAGAAAAGGCCCCTACCACCCCAAAGGCCACAGGAAGAGGCTGGGTTTTGAACTGCACACACTTCAGGACCTCAAAGAAGCCATCCTGGCATATGGAAGGGGACAGGTAGGCAGAACAGTCCTGGGTTTGGGGAAGGCGCTGGCCTATGTGTCTAGAAATCCAGTAGTAGCTTTGTCTGTAATTTCTCAGACCCTAGAGAAAGTATGAAACCCTCAGACCTCCATTTCTTCATCTCTAAAATGGGATTGTACTCTTGGCCTTATCTGCCTCACTCAGTTGTCAAGAGGCTTAAATGAGATAATGTATGTGAAAAGGCTCTGAAAGCATAAAGGGCTCTATGACCATCATTTTGTATTTTCCTTTCTGTTAGAGTAACACAAACCCCTTTTCAGCCTCAGACAGATCCAGGCCAGCAGACATTTCATCAGAATCCTTGAAATCCTGTTTCATAGCCACAAGCATCATCATCACACCTCTGATGTTTTTGGCTTTGTGGAAATGAGAGGGAGAACATTTTAAATATTTACCTTGAGCCCTTCAGCATCTGCAGAAGTTAATGAATTTTTCCATTCTGAATTTAATATTAAGGGAAAATCCCTGTGCTCATTTTTCTGATTCATACCTTCTAATGTCTTATGAGATGTCCACATGGCCCCTGCTTTACATAACTGCATGCATCAGCCCTTTGGCAAGGCCATGTGAGAGTCTTGGAAGATGTGTCATTTTACTCAATTCTAAGTTATAGATGCTGGGTCACTCCCTAGTTATTTTTTTTAAGTTTATGTATTTTTTGAGAGAGAAAGAGAGTGAGAGAATGAGAGTGGGGGAGAGGCAGAGAGAGAGAGAATCCCAAGCAGGCTCTGTGCTGTTAGCACAGAACCAGACATGTGGCTTGAACTCACAAAACTCAAGATCCTAACCTGAGTTGAAATGAAGCCCCAGTTGCTTAACTGCACCACCAAGGTGCCCCCACTTCCTAGCTTAAAAGTCTGTTGGCTTCTCATTCCCCATGGGATAAAGTCATTAGCTACCTATACCAGGCCCTTCACGCTGACTTTCTCTTCCATATCCAGCCACATCTACCTCTTGTTCTTACGACCATCTGAACTATGAACCCAAGGCCCTACCCATACGAATAGCTTACCATTCCTCAAACACTTTGTGCCCTTTCCTGACTCTATGCTTTTGTATCTGCTTCTCCTTCTCCTGCTTACCCTTCAAAATATGACTCAGATGTCATTTCCCCAGTCAAGTGTTCTCCACTTCTCTAGGCAGAGATATCCCATTGCTCCCTCCTCCGTGAACATTCCCACACAATTATATATTACCATTTATCACTTTGTCTATCTGTCACCATCTCCTTGAGGGCAGGGACCATGTATAAGTCATTTCCAGAAAATAGTGAGTATCCATAAATATTTGTGGAATGAGTAAATCGATCACGTAGGATACTTTCAGTGTTTCTTACATCGTCTTCCAATATCATTATTGGGTAGCGTATCACCTACCCCACCCTATGCAGAGCTTCCAAAATGAAAGATTCCTCTGCCCTTTTTCCTTCTTTCAAAATACAGAGAAGCATGTTAACTAAAATTTAAATAAAGAAATATGCTATTATAAAGAAATAGAGAGAAGCTTAATGACTTGGCCAAATACCCAATTGTCCTTTCTCTTAAAATCATCAATTCTTGGGTGAAAGGAAACCAATTATTGTGGAATGTTTACTATTATTTTATAGCTATTATTTTATTTAATCTTCACAGTGACCCTGTGACATATGGTTTTTCTTGCCCCCTTTCATAAATGAGGAAACTGAGGCTTAGAGGAGTTAAGTGATCTGGCCAAGGTCTCAGAGCTAGTAAATGACAGAGCTAGAATTCAAACCTGGGATTGCCAACCTCTCCAGGGCAGGCATGCTTTGCACTTGTGCTGTATTGTCCGTGGGCTTGGAAGAGCCTCCAGATGTTGCTGTGCCAGGACTTGGTCTGTTTGCCTTCACATTCATTCCTCTCCTTTACCTTACTTTGCTCTACACAAAAGTAGGGTTCACCACAGACTATATATACTTCCACAAACATCTGTGTCAACTGGCTTCTAATTGAATTTGCCAGTGAAAGACATTGGAAGGAGATTGGAGAGAGAGAAGAGAAAAGCCAAGGTATGTCTCCCCTTCCATTCTATCTGTAGGTGGTGAGAAACACCTGCATCACCTCTGTGGTCCTGCTCCTTACAGATAGGCCTAGTGTGGCTCCTTGCCAGGTTCCTCCAGCTGACCCCACCTACTCCTTCCTCTGTCCTTGAGCCCAGGGATGGTGCTGGCTTCCCAATGTTACTAATCTCAATGTTGCTTCACCATCTTTCTGGCTTCTGAGCTCTCTAATCAACTGTACAATAAATTTTTGCTGAGTTTAAATACTTAGAGCAGTTTCTGTTTTCCTGGATGGACCCTGCTATGTAGGCTAACTTATTGTCAAGAGTAAGAATACCTTCCACAGCTTTCAGACACTTGTCTATATGGCTTAAATATTTCAGGCAGCAGGGATATTTTTATTTTGTAAAGTAGAAGAGTCTATTTGGGGATGGCTTCATTTTGGGTTAGACTTGGGCTCAGGAAAAAGGGAAGTTCTTGTCTTCCTGTGGTACCCACTTAACCAGGTATATAACACACACCTGTAACAAAACAGTAATACTGTAGTCTATCTCCAGATGGGTAGAAGAGAAATGGTGTAAAGAAACTAGAAAGAAAAGAACTAGTTACAGGGTAGAAATGTAAGATTAAAGGATGCCATAAGTTGAAATAGGAGGAGGAACTTGAAGGGATTTGGGTTTGAAGAAAATGAACAGCTTGGAAGAGGAGAGCTTTGTGAACTGCAGACCACTATCTGATTATGAAAACTACAGACTGGCAAGAAGCTTTTAAAATCATAATATCCTGTGCTGGAAAGGCTCTGGGGAAATGAACCATCTCATATATTAGGAGCACACATTCACATGACTTTTCTGAAGGGCATTTTGGCAAAAGCCTATGTAATACTCTGATTCAGCATTCTACTTTTAGGAATTTGCCTTAGGAAATAATTAGAGTTGTGCCCAAAGATTTATGCACAGAAATGTATACTACAGGTTATTTGTTACTAGACAAAGCATTGAAAATAATAAATATCCAACAATGAAACATTGATTAAATAAATTATGGCACAGTCACATAATGGATTTGGGGTTGGGCAATAAAGTCATATATTAGCCATGAATAACATGAGAAAATATCCACAGAATATTTTTAAGTCAGGTTATAAAGTAATATTCATGTAACAAAAATACCAAAGTTCATTAACATTTTTTGAGTATTTACTATGTTCCTGCCACTGCATTAAGTACTTTTTGTATATAACTCATGCATGCTTCCTATCAGTCCTGAGGGTAGGTACTTTATTATCCCATCTTAGAGGTGAGGAAATTAGAGCACAGAGAGTTTGAGTCATTCACTTGAGATTATACAGCCATATAGATAATTATACCAGAATTCGAGACTAGCAATATAGAAAACTGTCGGAGTCCTGCTCCAGCAGGTCCAGGGGTCCCTGAGGGAGGGATGGTGTCAGCGAGAGAGGGATGAGAGAGCCCCGAGAATCCTTCTGGTCACCAGACAGGCATCTCTGCACTGTCTGAGACTTAGCTTTATTTTATGATTAAGTGTTTGGGGGATAGCACAGAAGTGGCATTCTGATGATAAATTATTTGATCAGTAAAAACTTTCCAGAATATTGATATGCATAGGTGTATGGGGAACAGCCCAGAAGTGGCATTCAAATATAAACAGGATGGTTTTAGCATAGTAAAGGCAAAAATTACTTCTTTGTGAGCAGGGGTCAATAGCCTGTTTATCACTTTATGGGAAGTATTAGGAAAACAAGTTTTTCAGGAAACGCAATGTTGCTCCTATAGCCACAAAAGAAAACATCTAAACATTGGCCACAGGGCTTATAGTTCCTATAACATCATCCATGCCCAGGAATAGTACGTCAGTCTGTACCAAAGTTATTATTTTATTAATGTAAACCCGAAAGTGGTAGCTGACCTTTCTGTGTCATCGATTACTCAGTCCTGATCATTATTTCCAGATTACTAAGTATCAGCATTTTTCCAAGCTAAAACAATTTCCTTCACAAGGTGCAATCATCATACCAGGGCCAGAATAAGTCATTCCCAATAAGTCAACAAGGTGCCTTGGAGGTCGGTGCTCAAGCAGAGACAATTGAGTGGGGGTGGATATCAGTCCTCATCTGACAGCAAGAGCCTCGCAAACTTGCCTTAACCTCACAAGGACTTTTCTCAACTAGTGAGTTCAGAAATGGCTCCCGACAAAAAACATCACCTTTCTAATATAATTCCAATTTTTAAAAATTAGTTATATAAGCAGAAGGATACACATCAAATTTTAACCATGGGTGGTGGAATTAAAAGTCATATTTTATTCATACATACATTTTTACCAAACATTAATTTTTTAAGTCATGGAATTTTAAAAATTAAATTAAAATCTATGGGTCATCTTTCATGTTTATGTGGATTCCCTGTACATATGTAATTAAATTAGATTTCCTCCTGTTAAAAAATGAATAAAATAAAAAATTTCTTAAGTAAAAACCTATGACTTTGAAGGAAGTGGACAATGACAGAGAATGAGGTTGACACTGAAGAGCCAGGTGAGATCAGGAAGGGAAATGAAATAGAAACAGTGCTATAAATTAAGCCACCAATTACCACACCACCTGTTCCTCAGGGTCAGTGTTTCCTTGCCCAGATAGGATATAGTTCAAGAGTTAAAAATACCACACTCAAAGTAAAAGAACCAAAATAGGGGTGGGAGGGAAGGGGAGATAGTTGACAGAGTAGTGCTGCTTACAGAAGGATCTATACTGGCTGAACTGTGAATCAGGAAACCTGCAAATTTCCAGCTTATTCCAGACCTGTAATAATAGAGCCCACCACAGGGAGGGCATCTCACATTATCTTTATAGCATCTCACATTATCTCCAGTTCCATATATGGATCTAATGACATTCAGTGGCAGTATGTCAACATACACTTATTCTTTAACTTTTTTTTTCTTTTTTATTTTGAGAGGGAGAGAGAGAGAGCTTGTGGGTGATAAGGGTGGAGAGGGAAAGAGAGAGAGAGAGAGAGAGAGAGAGAGAGAAAGGCAGTGGGGGGAGGAGAAATCTTAAGCAGGCTCCACACCCAGTGTAAAGCCCAATGCTGGGCTTGATCTCAAGACTCTGAGACCATGACCTGGACAGAAATCATGGTTAAGTTGGACACTTAACCAACTGAACCACCCAGGTGTCCCTACTCTTTAACTTCTTGATGGCACAACTCCTAATGAGCAAAGATAAGCATTAAGTCAAGAGATTAGATGTCAGTGTTCTCACACTTCTAGATACACACAATATGTTGCTTTGTTTTTTAAAGAAAATACTGTTAATACATTCCCAAAGTGATAACCATTTTTCCCAAGGGCTTTAATTCATTCAGCCTCCCAGTATTTAGAAATCAAACAGTGGGGCATCTGGATGGCTCAGATGGTTGAGCATCTGACTGTTGGTATTGGCTCAGGTCATGATCTTGTGGTTTCATGGGTTCGAGCTCTGAGTCTGGCTCTCTCTCTCCCTCTCTCTTTGCCCCTCCTCTGTCTTTCTCAAAATAAATAAAACTTAAAATTTTTTTTAAGAAATCAAATAGCTATAAAACCTAAATAACTATAATTTGGAGTAGTAGAGTAGTATCTAAATGATAGTCATAATGATGCTCTTGAAGCATAACAGAAGCAAAAAATAGAGAAAGTACTTCTCAAATCATCAGAAATATTAAATAATTTTTGAATTATTTTAGTATTTCATATTCTTTTTTTAAAAATATTTTTTATTTTCATTTGGTTACAAAGAATGTGTTTGTTTTGTCTTTTTTTAACCTTTTATTTATTTTTGAGAGCGTGCAACTGGGGGAGGGGCGGGGGGGCGGACAGAGGATCTAAAGCAGACTCTGTGCTGATAGCAGCAAGCCTGATGTGGAGCTTGAACTCACAACCTAGAGATCAAGAGTCACATGCTCTACCACCTAAGTCAGCCGGGTTCCCCCAGAATATATTATTATATTTTTAGAATTCTATAAATCTGGTGATATTTTTTAATTATCCAACAATGGAAATTGATTAGTGTATTAAAAATAATTTGTTTCAAAAATTCAATTCACAGAGCACCCCATTTCTCTGTCCCACTGAGGGATAAATAGGATTTAGATTACTATAGTTGATTTCAACCAAGGATGTATTGCTTCTGCCATCTCCCTTATACATGTGGCTACGTTTAAGAGTAACATCAAACTTGTTCCACTTTCACATATCCTTACGCTGCCTAATTTTTCTCCACGAACTGTGAGATCCTGATCTGAGCTGAAATCAACAGTTGGACAGTTAACCAACTGACACCCAGGCACCCCTGGAAGACCCAGATCTCTTTTTAAAAAAGGTTGTTAAAGCAAAAGAGATGCTTCTTTTCTCTGGAGCATGTGGACTCTTCAAAATCTGGTCCTTTGGGAGTTAGAAGTGAAGCTTTGGATCAGGCCCTGTACTGATAGTGCAGAGCCTGCCTGGGATTCTGTCTCTCCTCTGTTTCTGCCCCTCAGCTTGCTCTCTCTCTCTTTCTCTCTCTCAAAATAAATAAAAATAAACTTGAAAAAAAGAGAAGGGCACCTGGGTAGTTTAGTCGGTTAAGCATCCAACTTCTGTTCAGGTTATGATCTCATGAGATCTCCTGGGGGATCTCATGGCCCCACGTGGGCTCTGTGACAACAGCTCAGAGCCTGGAGCCCGCTTCATATTCTGTGTCTCCCTCTCTCTCTGCCCCTCCCCACTTGTGTTCTCTTTCTCTCTCTCTCCTTCTGTCTCTCAAAAATAAATAAGCATTAAAAAAATTTTTTTTAAAGAGAAAGAGATCTGGCTCTTCCAAAACATGTCTTAAAACCATTTACAATTTTAGAGAAGCAAATCAAATTTTCATCAAAATCAATCCGGGTTATAGGTAATATGTTCACAGTTAGCCATATATATGATCCAGTAGACTTCTATTTTGTAGGCTTTATGTACTTCATCCACCAGTTCCCTTGTATTATCAATAGATCGAGAATATTTATAATGGCCAACACTTATGTAACACTATTATATTCATCACTATTCTAAGCACTTTATACTTATTATCTCATTTAATCCTTACAACAACTTTATGAGGGGTATACTTTTTCATTGTTGTAAAATAGGCATAACATAAAATTTACCATTCAGTTTTAAATATATGCAGTTCAATGGCAGTAAGTACATTCACATCGTTGTACAACCATTACCACCAATCATCTCCAGAACTTTTTTTTTAAGATTTTATTTTTTAAGTAATCTTTACACTCAACATGCACTCGTACTTAAACAACCTAGAGATCAACAACTGCATGCTCCACCAGCTGAGCCAGGTTGGCACCCCCAGAACTTTCTTTACCTTGCAAAACTTTACCCGTTAAACAATAACTCTCTTTTTCCTCCTCCCCACCAACTACTGGCAACCATCATTCTACTTTCTGTCTCCATGAATTTGACTAAATACCTCATCTGAGTGGAATCATACAGTAGTTATGTTTATTTTGTGACTGGTTTATTTCACTCAGCATAATGTCTTCAAGGTTCATTCATGTTGTAGCATGTATCAGAATTTCATTTTTTTTTAAAGCTGAATAATAGTCCTCTATGTATAGACCATGTTTTGTTTATCCATTCATCAGTTAATGGACATTTAGATTGCATCCGTATTTTGGCTATTATGAATAAAGTTGCTATACACATAGGTGTACAAATATCTATCTGTTTGGGGAGTCTGGCTGGCTCAGTTGGTGGAGCATGGAACTCTTGGTCTCAGGGTTGTGACTTTTAGCCCCACATTGGATGTAGAGATAACTTAAAAATAAAATTGTAAAAAAATATATCTATCTGTTCATGTCTCTGCTTTCAATTCATTAGAGTATAAACCCAGAAGTAGAACTGCTAAATCATATGGTAATTTGATTTTTAATTTTTTGAGGAACTGCCATATTGTTTTCCATAGATGCAGCTGCATCATTTTACATTCCCATCAGCCATGCACAAGAGTTACAATTTCTCCACATCCTCACCAGCACTTTTTATCTTCTGGTTTTTTTTATTTTAATAAGAGCCATCTTAATGGGTGTGAAGTGGCCTTTCATCATGGTTTTGATTTGCATTTCCTTAATGATAAGACACATTGAGCATCTTTTCATGTCCTTATTGGCTATGTGTGTATTTTCATTGGAGAACTGTCTATTCAAGTCCTTTGTCCATTCTGAAAATCAGGTTGTTTTGTTTTGTTTGTTTTTGAGTTGCAGGAGTTCTTTATATATTCTGGATATTAATCCCTTATCATATATATGATTTGCAAATAATTTCTCCCATTCTGTGGGTTGCCTTTTCACTCTGTTGATGGTACTTTTGGATGCACAAGTTGTATCGTATTCAAGAAATTATTTCCAAATCCAATGTCATGAAACTTTTCTCCTATGTTTTCTTTTTTTAATGTTTATTTATTTTTGAGAGAGAGAGAGAGAGAGAGAGAGGGTGTGAGCAAGGCAGGAACAAAGAGAGAGGGAGACACAGAATCTGAAGCAGGCTCTCGGGTCTGAGCTGTCAGCACAGAGCCTGCCGTGGGGCTCGAACCCACAGACTGTGAGATCATGACCTGAGCTGAAGTCAGATGTTTAACTGTCTGACCCACCCAGATACCCCTCTCCTATGTTTTCTTAAGAATTTTATAATTTTAGCTTTTACTCTTGGGTCTTTGATCAATTTTGAATTAGTTTTTGTGTATCCTGTGAGGTAATGGCCCAACTTCAGTTTTTTGCTTGTAGGATATGTACTTTTATCATCCTCATTTGACAGTTTCTTAACTGAAGCAGAAATGGGTCAAGTAATTTCCCCAAAGTCACACAGCTAGTAATCCTGATGGAGTCAGGATTCAAACCCAAGCAGACCAGGCTCTTGTAAGAACTAAAGCTTAATTTTTTCTGTTTTTGATTGTACCTTCGCATTTCTGACATAGGGCTGGTCAAATCTTTGATGCTAAATGGTTTGGTCAGGAATCAAGCCCTGTTACAACATTGCGACTTTGGGAAAATACAGATCACTTTATGATTCTCTTTTTGATAGCTTGATATCCAGGAATATGTAGTCACCAAATATGGGAGACAGGTAGTATCATTTGCCCAGAATCACAGAAATTAAACCTGCAGAGAAAACAGCTGGCTGAGGATGGTACTGTTTACACAAAGCTGATTGAAGTCAGGCTGGGGGTGGAGAAGACTTCCTAGACACAGCTGCAAGTGGCTGCACATCTCTCCTTTCCCATCCTACTCTGACTTCTACTCCAGGTGCATTTACGTGGCATCTCCAAGGCTGGCTCCAGTCACACATGCGCAGGTGCAACAATAATGGGTAGTCACCCTCTGTTTTAAAGTTTGGCCTTTTGGGCACCTGAATGGCTCAGTTGTTTAAGAGTCTAACTTTGGCTCAGGTCATGATCATATCGATGATGAGTTCAAGCTCCACATCAGGCTCTGTGCTAAGAGTGTGGAGCCTGCTTTGGATTCTCTGTCTCCCTCTCTCTCTGCCCCTCCTCTGTGCTCATTCGCTCTCTCTCTCAAATAAATAAACATTTGGGGTACCTGGGTGGCTCAATTTGGTTGAATATCCGACTTCAGCTTAGGTCATGATCTCACAGTTAGTGAGTTCGAGCCCTGCATGGGGCTCTGTGCTGACAGCTCAGAGCCTGGAGCCTGCTTCAGATTCTGTGTCTTCCTCTACCTTTGCCCCTCCCTCATTTGTTCTCTCTCTTTCTCTCAAAATATAAACATTAAAATTTTTTTAAATAAATAAACATTTAAAAATATAAATAAGTAAATACTTTTAAGGTTTTATTTTATTTAGGGGTGCCTGGATGGCTCAGTCGGTTAAGCGTCCGACTTTGGCTCAGGTCATGATCTCATGGTTCGTGGGTTGGAGCCCCGCATTGGGCTCTGTGCTGACAGCTAGCTCAGAGCCTGGAGCCTCTTCAGATTCTGTATCTCCCTCTCTCTCTCTGACCCTCCCCTGCTCACGCTGTGTCTCTCTCTCTCAGAAATAAATAAAAACATTAAAAATTTTTTAGTAAAAATAAAGTTTTATTTATTTCTTTTTTAACATCTTGAATAGTTATTAACTAGTCAGTGTCTAGAACTGTGCCTGACATATGGCAGATGCTCAACAATAGTTGTTAGATGAACTTATTGGTTGCCAGGGTATGACAGGGAGACGCCATAGCCTCTACCCAGTAAGGGTGTACAATCTGGTCAAGGACCAGATTAGAGTGACTACAGTGGCATCTTGGAGGTGGGATTTGAGCTGAGTCTTGTGGTAAAAATAAGTGGGAAGAACCCATCCAGTTATAGGTAAGTGAAGGCCTAGAGAGGACAGCAAGCAGAAGACAGTCAAGGGAATTAGACAGGAATGGCTCTTAGCTGGAAAAAGTGGGTGGAATCAAATTGTGCAGGGGTTTGCTGCCAGACCTGGGATTTCTGGACTTCTCTCTTCATCCCTCTGTCGACTTCTGCACACAAAGACTGGCCACCATCTGTGGTAAGATAGCAGCTGGCTGTCAGGGCCTTTCTTGCCTTCCTGGGGACCCTGGCACCCTGCCACCCTATATCTGCTGAGCAGGAACACAGCCTGCACCAGCTCCTTCCATTCTCTGCAAATCCTTACCAACCAGCATTGCGGCAGGGTGGACATGACAGCCAGTGCAGGGATAGGGACAGGTGCCAGGGTCCCCTTTGCTCCTCAGCATATGGAGGCCTGGTGAGCTCTGGGAATATGGCTGGCCTGAGAAAGTCCCTTGTTAGAGGAAGCACTCTGGTGGAGTGTGGATAACAGGCCACTCTGTTTCACTAATTACTCATTTCAGAAGAAACCAGAAGCTAGAATTGATTGGCAAAGCCAAGGCAGGCCTGAGAAGTTTGAAACCCTCACAGCCAGCCTCCTGCTGTCACTCATTTCCCTGTCCCAGAAATTCCCTTCTTGGCTCCCTTCTGTCTCCTTTTAGGTTGTATAGTAACTTCTGGTGGTTAGAGGTCTAGGATAATGTTGGAGAAGGAACTGAAATAATACATATGAGAGGAGGGTGGATGCAATAAAACAAATTAATTTTTAACATGTTTTCCATTTATTAATATAACCTAACCATATTACTGATTTTTAAATTATATTTACTTATTTTTGAGAGCCAGCAAGCACATGTTAATGGGGAAGGGCCAGAGAGAGAGAGAGACAGAGAGAAAGCAGACTCCACACTGCCAGAACAGAGCCTAACACAGGGCTCAATCCCACAGACCATGAGATCATGACCTGAGCCAAAACCAAGAGTCAGACACTTAACTGCCTGAGCCTCCCAGGCACCTCTATTTTATTTTAAAAAAGGAAGAAGAAAAGAACTAACTGTAATCTTATGCCCAAAAACCTATTACCACTGTTATTAGCATTTTAATATATTTTCTTCTAGTCTTTCCACCATGATTATACACTTATAAAATATGATTTTATGAGATTGTAATTGTACTTTACATTCTCTCTTGTATCTTGCTTTTTTCTACTTAACATATTATTCTATACCTTGGACTCCCATCCAAGTATTAACCAGGCCCAACCCTACTTAGCTTCCGAGAGCAGATGAGATCAGGTGCATTCAGGGTGGTATGACCGTAGTAGACTCCACACCTTGGAAATGAATGAATAGATTTAACCCTGACTGGTCTTCCTGGTAGCCCTAAGCAGGACTTGGGCCTCTCTCAGTGCATCAGTTTATCCAATAAGATGTGAAATTTATCAACTTCACAGGCATGATTTGAGAGACTAAGAAAAACCAGAAAACTAGAAAAAAATTAAACTGTATTAGACAAAATTATGACTTTCAAAGTTGTCTATGTCCTAATGCTTGGAACATATAAATATATTAGATTAAATGGCAAAGGGAAATTAAGGTTGTTAATAAAATGGCCTTAAAAGAAAGAGATTATCCTGGATTATCAGGGCTGGCTCAGAATACTCACAAGGATCCTTAAAAGTAGAAGAAGGAATCAAAAGTGAGAACCAGAGAGAGAGAGCAGCATGAGAAGAACTTAACCCAACATTGTTGGTTTTGAAAATGGAAGAAGGAGTCACAAGCAGGAGCCTCTAGAAACTGGAAAATGCCAAGAAACAGATTCTCCACTAGAACATCCACAGAGAACAGGGCCCCTGTCAACACCTTGATATTAGCCCAGTGAGATCTATTTTAAACTTCTGACTTCCTGAACTATAAGATCATAAATTTTTATTGTTTAAAGCCACTAAGTATACGGTAATTTCTTAAATCAGCAATAGGAAACTAATACAGAGGCAAGATCAGCTTTCAAACTATAGGAAAAAAATGTATCTAAATACCCCAAATTCCAGGACAAAGGATTTTCTAACTCTTCTTGGCAACTCTCTATCCCATTTAGCAAGTTTCCCAGTAAAGCTCCAAGACCAAGCTGATAACTTCAAAAATACCCATGAAAGAAAAACAATAAAGGGCTCTTGTCCAGATCAACATGTGCATCATGCCATCAACACAGGGGCCACAGCCTCTCAGAGGAGGCTCAAACTTGTTGCAAACAGAGAAAACTCATCTGAAGCAAAGACTTACATGGAGGAAATGAAGTTCCAATTTACCCAGAAAGATCTAATGGCACCATATTCCAGGGCTTACCACAGTCCCTGGAACATAGATTGTGCTCAGTAAAGATGACTGCATGACCAAATGAAAAAAATGAAGTGAAAGAGCACTTGAGTCACTTTGCTTCCGCTGCCCTCCTTATAATTCTTCTCCTCCTTATCCTCTGGAAAGAGCCTCAAGATTTATGTGGGACTGAATTTTTCAGGGTCTTATTGCACTTGAAATACCTGCCACATAAACGTCCAGACATCAAAGACCAGTTGATACTCTGTGTTTGGATTCCAAACATTCATTTAATTTACAAATTCCTAAAGAGGGCAGCCAATTGAGTAACTAGCTTTCTTTTCTCTGCTACTCAAATTATTTTGTCCCTTTTTCTCCAGTGCCTGACATTTTGTTTGATGCACTGTATGTATGAATGAATAAAATGGATGAATGAATCAATGAATCAGTGAATGTCTTAGATGCCTGTTTCTATCTCTCCAGCAGAGATATTCCTTTGTCCTATGGACTTTGGCTTCCCAGCTGTCTCTTTAGCTGAAGAAGAGTTTCTGGTGGTCTTGAATGTTCAGCTACAGCTGTGGGCTGTCTTTCTGTGGCATTTTGATCTCCTGAATACACAGAACTGGAGCAAACCAGAACAAGAACCCATATCCTAAGGCCTTCTTCCCCACATCAAGCAGGTTCTATATTTCCATCACATTTTTTTCTTTTTTCTTTACTTTTTAAAATTTAACCATATGCCTTCTTTGGTAAATTTTGGCAGGATATGGCAAAGTAGCTCAGGCCAGTGGCTTACTGACCTCACCTGACAAAGGTGATTACCTGACAGGTGGGGAGAAATTGACCAGGAAGTGGCATGAGGGAATCCTTCTGGGCTATATTTTTGTTGGGCTATATTTTTGTTTTGTGTGGTGGTTACAGAGGTGTATACAATTTGTCAGATTTTATTAAACCGAACACTTTTGCCCTGTGCATGTTGTTATATATAAATTATGCCTGTTTTTAAAAATTTATAAGAGAAGGACTGAAATCACAATCTGCTCATCAGTCAAGAATGTCATGATTGATTGGTGATGTCTACCACGGACAAGGGGGAGGGGGACAGATGTCAACACAAGTCCTCATGTTTGCTATTCTTGTGCTTAACTGATCATCCTTAGAGAGTTTCTGCATCATTTAAGTAGTTATAGTATTAACTCATCCACATTAAAGGATTATAATGAGGTGAAAGTTCTTTGTAGAATATATATCGCCAGCCAAGTGTAAGATGTTCTTATTCACATTTATTCCACATGATGTCTTGCACAGTGGAACTGACTTTGGCAGGTAGGTTCCCAGAAAATTCTCCTGGGCTGAAATGAAATGCAGCAGAGCCAGATATTTTCAAAATGCCAGGCTTCCCGTTAACATGAACATAATTTGTCTGTTCCATTATTCATATTGCAAACATTAAATGCCGATGCTGACTTGTTGAACTGACTTTCCCATTGCCCTACAGGGCCACTTTTTAAGGTACTAAAATTATTTCCACAGGCTGAACTAAGTAATGTGTTTTCTTTTGAAGCTCTTTATTCTTTTCCGATGCTTTGTCTCAAGATGGGGTCTGGAATTTCTCATTTCCCCTTCTCTTTCCAACTGCAAATCTACAGAGACCTTTCAGAGCTTGCTCTGTGGACTCTTCGTTTATGTCTGTTGGCTGAGGCATCTGTTTCAGGTGCCTTTAGGCACCTTCCAGGAGTCTCTCCGATTACTGATAAGGATTGTGCTAACCAGCCTATATCACTGGGAGGCTCAGGGCTCAGCAGCCATGCTGTTTCCATGGTGTCCCCACAGCAGGAGCAGGACAGAACCTGGCAACCATACCTCCACTTCCGAAGCACATCTGAGAGCCAGGCCCAACGGCAGATGCACCCTGGGTATTCAGCCAAGAGATACCTCCGAGGCCTCTTGCGGACATGGCCCCCTGACACCATGTACAGGCTCCAATGTGCAGGTCAGTGGGGCAGTGGGAGGACTTAAACCCTGAGCTTCCCTGCCTTGAATTCAGGTGTGAGTGTCTTTTTGCCATCAAGTCCTGAAACATCAGAATTTAGGTTCATTTTTGTGTTAAGGCAGAGGTGCTCAAGCTTGGGAGCTGAGAGCCTCTATCATACATTTTGCTTTTTGTCCTCCCCAACATTTGCAGAGGAACACACAGTCTGAAGTCTTGCCTTGTCTCTAGCTCCCCTTAGGATCTTCACACTCCACATCCTAAGCAGAACTTTCTTCCCAACCTTCTCTACTCAGAGACTTCAGATCCTCCGATCAATCCCTCTCTTTTACAAGATAAAGAAGAGAGGCCCAGGGGGACAAAATAATTTGTCCAAAGTCATTCAGCCAAAAGCAGAGCTGGGACCAGAAGGCAGATCTTCCCATGCCCCCAGCTCCACCCTCACTCCAATATTCCCTAGTTCCCCTTCTAAGATGATCTCAGATCCCCCAGGAAGTAAAAATGTTAGGCTTCCTCCTCTTAAAGATGGCAGCTCTCCAGCACCATCCACTTAGGAGATGGACAACCTTCTGCCAAAGAGAGACCCCAAATGCACTCTGCAAAGGCTTGAAAATGAAAACAGGAAACTGTTGGGGATTCAAGTTGCCAGAAACTTAGTGCATAAACACAGAGACCCACACAGATAGACAAACACAGACATAGAGTTAAGCTTGCAACATTTGGTACATATTTCTGCTAAAAAAGTATTCATTGTTTATCTGAAATTCAGTTTTAACTGGATATCCCATATTTTATTTGGCAAACCTATTGGAGATGAGAGGAGTGAGAAGTAGGATTTGCCAGTGCCCACTGTGTGTTTGCCTGCCATTTCTTCAGCACAAACAGGACCACAGGAAGACTGACTTTCTTCTTACTTTATAGTTTTACTTTGGGAAAGGAGAGAAAACAACTCTTTCCGCAATAAGTGATGACTTGAAGGAAAATGAGGTGTGGGTTGGTCCAGTAATTGGTTTTACCTTCATGGCAGGCTCAGCACTGCAGTCAGTTCCATTTATTTAACATTGTAAGAAAGAGCCTCTTAACCAAAGATATGTTTATCTTTGGGTGGAGCAGAGGACAGAGCAGACCACTGCACCATAGCCTAGCCCCAACATCTTCAAGGACAAGAACCCCTCTTAACATAAGAAAATGTCTCCTCAAGCTGGAGGAACAATAGCAATACTGTGGTATGAGATCACTGGCTCAATGGCCTTGGCTACGCTTTCCATCACATCGCAGAGCTCACTAGCTTAGTAGTCCTAGTATGTTCTTTGGTCCCATATTGCCATCCCAGTGATAACCCCTCCACACCCTTCAGAGCCACATTTTCTACAAATGCTTCTCTGACAACTCCAGCCAGTATTGAGCTCCTATTTTCTGACTTTATATCACATCAACATTTGGGGCCACACAATTGAACACAGAAGACCTTCATCTCTCCAACAGACTATTACTGCCTTTAGAAAAAGGCCTATGTCTGGTTCTTCTGTGTCTATCCCACTGCCTAGCAGTGGTAAGCCCCCAATAAATAACTGTAGAACGACTGGATGGAGAATCATGGGGCCTACATAGCAAGTAGGATACATCCAGGAAAAACCATTAGATTCTCCCCCTAAAGCAGGAAGAGGCTTTTACCCAACCCCAAAGAAGCAGCCATGTTTCTTCCATCCAGGAGACCCAGTTCTTGGGAACGGTGAAGTGGAAGAAGCACATATGTGGCACAGGACCAGAAGCACACAAGACACTGAACAGAGAACCTCTATGGGTTCTATCTGATTTTTAATCCCTCCTATCTACTAATTGTCTTCTCTAATGGGCAATGTTCAAAGCCAAGACTAGTTGCAAGTGGGGAACCTGGTAGTTATCTCCAAGATCTCTGTAACGGTGACCACTATTTCTACCAATAACTCCTAACCTACTCTTCAGGATACATCAAGGATTCTGTGCTGCTCCAAGACAGTCAACTTAATGTCCCAAAGACTCTCAGGCCACAACAGGATCTTTCAGGTGTACCCCCAAAATACCATCTCCTGCCTGTCTTCCCTCCATTTTGGATTCAACAAGGAAAATCTTTTGAACAAGGTACAAGTTGATTTTATGACTAGATCTCAAATATTTGAATTTCTAACACTTTAAAATGGAGTCGTCAAAATAAGTTCTAGGGATTTGGGGTTTCATTGTCTTTAGAGTCTAGACCAGCACTATCCAAACATACCTCATGCAATGATAAACTGTTTTATAATACATGATATTCAATTAGTAGCTATTAGCAACATGCACCTATTGAACACTTGAAATGTAGGTAGTGTGACTATGAAACTGAGTTTTAAATTTTTACCTACTTATAATTACCTCACATCTAAATAGTTACATGTGCACTGTAACAGTGCAGGTCTAGACTCTAGATTTTAGATTATTTCTTAAGCCTATTCTACTCTAATATTCTTTAATTCTATAGTTTTGTGGCAATATCACAAGAAAAAATACAGGCTTTGGAGCAATGCCTGTCCTCTCTCTTACTAAATGTAAGATCTTGAGTTAGTCATTTAACTTCTTTGAACTTCTCTTTGCTCCTTTGTGTAATGAACATAATAAGACTTGCCTTGTTGATATACAGAAAATTACTGTGAGCTGTCTGTAAGTTGTTCAGTAGTATGGGGATTTTACTTATCAGTAATATTCTTGGGAACTTGAAGCATTAAAAGAGCCAGAAACTGCCTTTGCTAAGAAGAAACAGGAAAAGATGACTGGGTAGCACTAATGGACAAAGAATAAGGCATTGACTAGTGCCAGGGTTTTTGAGAAAAAAGAAGGCAAGAATAAGAACCTAACATAATATGAAGTTAATTTTCCTGAAATGAAAAAGTACTTTTCCATAAATAATGGTAGTGCCTACCCAAACCCTGTCCTTGGAAAAGGATCTGGTCAGGATAAGTAGGATATCTGGTCTATCAAATGAATGGAGAAGAATGTGGCAGGTTCTCAGAGCCTGGTGCCATTAAACATTCCTGCCATATACCATCCTTAAGACTTGACCCTGTAACCATGAAATTTTGGTCATAACCTGGTCCACATGTAGTTCATCTATAGGAAATATGCTGGTCAGGCAATTATACTTATCTTTGTAAATTAATACACTGGTTTATAGAGTCACTATACACTTTCCTAATGTGGGGTCAACATCCAGATTCTAGGACACTTGAAGAGATCAAATTTCTGGACCACCCATGTCATGGGAATGGGTCCTTCTGGCCCAGGTGGATCCCAAGTTTGACATCGCCTTATGAAAATCCTACTGTCTCCAGTTAATATCCTTAGACTTTGATGCCCTATAAAGTCTACAAATACTGGACAGGGGACTACAGTATTTTTATTCTAGGAGTGGATCAACATTGCACACCTAAAGGATCAAGCAATTTCCTTAATTAATGCCATATGCCAAGGAGCAGTAAAAATTAGGAAGAAAACCGAGAAGTCATATAGAATTATAAGTAAACATGTGGCCATTAGCACCAGATCTCAAGCCATGTAACCTCTCTGGGCTTTAGTTTCCTCATTTATAAAATGGAGATGACCAAACCCACCTTCACGTCATAGGGTTAGATGTTGGAGTTAAATGGGATAAAGTAGTATCTGGCACACAGCAAGTGCTCAATAAATGTTAGTCATAGACCTCCCTATCTTGTGTTTTCAAGCATAATTACTAATTGCAATGCTTAATTGCTCAAAATCACAAGGATCAAAAATCAATTTGTAAAGAAGTAAAAACAGCTCAGAGGCTGTAACTTGAATGCTGACTGATTGTTTTATTGGTTTTAACTTCAACTCCCCTTGGCTTCCCTCTCTTTTCCACTTTATTTGGAAAAGTAGGAAAAGTCCCAGCTGCAAATCTAAGATTCCCCCAACAATATGATATTGGCCACATCATGTATGTTTGCTGCATCCTTAGTTTGCTCATCTGTAAAATGGGAGTGACGGTATCCGTATTCCACTCTATGTTGAAAAAAAAATCACAGAAGGGGTTAAAAAAAAATAGGCTCTCTAAGGCCTCTAAATTGCTACCGCAATTCACATTATTTGGGTAATCTGGATCCATATTTTGAGACAGAGAGACCAAGTTTTGTGGTCTTATTTCAACAACTGAAACTTCCAATACCTTGTTTGCACACCTGTTTCTATTAAGCATAAGCAAATGAGCCAGAGATGATGTTTATTGAGAAAAATCTTGGTTTCCCTTGCATAGATTGAGTCATATATTCAATATCACCTGGGATAGAGCCAAAGGGAAGAATGCTTCTTCACATCCCCCTACCTATAGTGCTTTCTGTCCCAGTTTAGACAGTCTACCACATAAGTGAGTAACCACTTGGCCAGGGTTTCACTTCCTTTACCCTTAGAAATTCATTTGGTTCCAGGTGAATCTGATCAGGAAGAATGGATCTAAAGTCTGGCTTGGCCCCAAAGGATCATTCTAGAAAACACGAAAAGGTCTTTAGTGTCACACCCTGTGTGAACTTGAGGTCCTCGCGGGGGCAGGCCTAATGTAGCCCTGGGCCTCCTCAGATTAAGAGGTCCCAGAGCTCATCAGTCTTCCCTGGGCCACTAAAACCTGATCAGACCCCTCTAAACCTGAGCCTGAGCCTGCCTCTGTTCCAACAACATTCTCAGCATTGGCTCAGACCCCAAAGAAGCTGTCAAGAGCCAATAGGCAGAGGAAGGAGGGTTGGAGGCAGAGAGTAGCCTGTTGAGTGGGCATTTGGCCTTTGACCCAATGACATCAAGGATTGGAATGATGCAAGAGAATGACAAGGGTTGGGGGTAAAGAGGGAAGATGAGCCTGGCTGGGAGCCTCCAGAAGTCTGGAGTTTCAACATATACAGGGCCTCTGAAAGGCTTCCAGAGCCCCTGGTTGAAAGTCAGTCCTACGTTGTTCCACGCAGTGGCAGGCCAAGAGTAGAGGTGTTGCTAAAACGGCTCCAAACAAGGAAGGTTTGCCAGATTGTTTCAGCAATAAATCTACCTTGAGTAAGTGATGAAAATAGCTCCAGGACCCTTTACCCATCGATGAAAGATTTGTTAACTATGCTGGAGTCATCTGTTGACTCAGATCCTTCCTGAGGGTTGCACAGACAGGGTAAGTTCAGAGAGCTGAGCAGCCGTCCATCACAGTGCATTCAGCAGAGGCTTTTCCACAAGTAAACAACCAGCAGACAGGCCAGGAAATCAAGTGCTTCAGACTGAGCATCTCAATGACAACAGTGCAGGACTGCAGGTCTGCCCACCATAATCCCACAAATGTTACCCTCCAGTCCCTCACAGTTTGCAAAGAGCCAGCACATTCATTCTTTGAGCTCCAGACAACTCTGTAAGGAAGTAAGAAATCAGTATCCCCATTTTACAGAGGAAGAAACTGAGTCTAAGAAATGAAGACTCAATCCTGAGCCTCCTGGCTCTCAGTGAAGTTCTGGTCTATAGACCTGGCTGCCACCACTATGAAAGCATGAGCAGAAATATAGAAACAAGAAGGGAAGAGGAACAAGGACCTTGATCAACACTTTTGCTCAGAAGAGCAAGAAGGGAGGCGGTTTGGAAGCATCTAACAGTCCACCTCTGGCTTTACAAGGCTGACACACTGTTCACCTTTGCAGGTCAGCAGGGCCTGGATGAAGGGGAAGCTGGGGCTGGTGGATGCATGAACCAGGGCCCTGGAGCCAAAAATCACAGCCAGGGGATTCACTTACCGCCACTCAGGAAGCAGCCATGGCACGAAGATGAAACCCAGGCAGAGGTACCATTTCTAATAGGCTCCCCTGTGTCATTGTTCTTGATTCCAGAGAGGATACTCCCTCCTTTCACCATTTCTTGAGGTTCAACCAGAGAAGGGAAGAATATTTTGAGCCTATTGACCACTGTTTTCCAAAGTGTCACATGTGGAACATTGCCAGCTGCTCAATTAAAAAAAGAATTTTGTGGCCAAATACATTTGGGAAATCCTGCACATCATGTCCTCCTCCCAGAGAGTCACAGTGCAGATCTGAATATGGACCATTCGGGGAAGTTCTATAGGTGAAGTAGCTGGTTTAACTTTTAGCACATGGTTTTCCAAACTTCTTTAACCACAGAGTCTCCCTACACTCTTCACCTTATCTAGGCAACTGCAGTCTTCTCTAGAAAAGAGCTCTTGGCTTTACAGTTGGAAAAGCCTTGGTTTGAGTCCTGGATCTAGTTGTAGTGAACCTGATAAAGAAACTTAACTGACTTGGAGCTTGAATTACTTCTTTTGTAAAATGGAGTTATTATTATACATACTCACTAGCTACTATGAGGATTAAATACATTAAAATGTAAAAATGCTTTCTAAACTCTAAGGGGGGTGTGTGTGTGTGTATGTGTGTGTAAGATGACAGTGGTTCAGAGCAACATAGACAACACATGCTCCTATCTTTAAGCTCATCTGACTTACAAGGTCATTGTGAGCTGGAAAGGGGGAGAAGAGAGGTGCCACAGGGTAGAAGGGTAGAGGGAGAGACATCTTACAATGCATAGAGTTAAGGATACTAGAGCTTTGCTTTGATTTTTAATTTTTTTCAGGAAAGCACTATATGTAAGAAAAAGAAAGTACTATATGTCACTCATGGTTAAAGGTCATTCTTCCTCTATCAATAGTAAAATATTGTATTGTAACAAATATTAGAGATCTTGCTATTACAATCATGTTTTTCTTCCTAGGCTGCAAAGGAGATTTCTTCCTTGGAACCACAGTCTAGCACAAGGTCTGACTGTTAAAGGAAACTGCTCTATGCCTTTACATAGCCTGTTACATGAATGTGTATCTGTCATTCCCCAGGACACATCAATACAGAATCACCATCGTATACACACTTCAAAGGAAAGCCACAATGAAAAAATACAGCCAACTTCCAGAAGGGCCTTTGGGCATGCCCGCATTGATCATTCTTGGCTCCTGAGTGACAAATCCCACATTACATTCTATGGTGGGGCCTTCCCCAATAGAAAGGCAGATCTCAGCGGTAAGAAGCCAAATGTCTTTCTTGTTAATATGGGTAACCCTAATCATGCAGAGTTCATTTAAGAACACTGGGGCATGAGAGTGTTACTTCCTCATGTCTCTCATCTTAGAAAGTAAGAGCCGAAGTCCAGTCCAAAGTGGCAACAAGACTGACAACCTCCTTTTTCGCCTCATACTCAAGCACACACATACTGCAATCAGACTGCCTGGATTTAAGCAACCCCCACTTTCTAGTTGTGATCTTGGGCAAGTTATTTGATCTTGCTGGGGCTCAGTTTCCTCACCTTTAGAATGGGGATAACAATAATACCTTCATAAGACTATTGTGGGGATTAAGTGAGTTACTGCATGTAAAATACTTTGTATAATTATTTTCCTATATTTAGCACTTACTATGTGTTGACTGCTACTATTATTATCATTCTCTCCATCACCTGACTTGTCAGCAAGAACCCAAGCTAGGTAATGAGATTAGGACCCCCTGAACCTGCCTCAGCCAAAGCCATGGCTGTCTCAGTGCCTGTCCTTTCCTCTATTCCTGTTAACCCAAAAGTGATAAAAGTTGAAAGTCAACTGTCTGTCCACATACCTGCAACTAATAAGTTCTCATTCCCATCCTGTTTCTACAGACAGACAAGGGAATATAAAACTCCACAAGGGCAGAAGCAGCCACTTGTTACAGGAGCCTCCTGCTGAAAGATGCCTTTTTCCCCCTCTAGCAACTGCCACTGGCTCAGAGAAAAACACAGCTGGGGAAGTGAAGAAGAAAAAGGTTGTGTGTGTGTGTGTGTGTGTGTGTGTGTGTGTGTGTGTGTGCGTGTGTGCATGCGTGCTTGCTCTGAAAAGATTAATCTCAATCTAGGAATGAGGTAACTCAAAAGGACGTCTCAAACAGAGAACTGGCCTTACTTGCTATTTAGCTCATCATGTGCAGCTAGAATAAGGCTCTAGTAATTTACTAAATGTCGAAAATAGTGCAGTACAAGGAGTTTCAGCTGCCCCAGTTCTACCTTAAAGCGTATAATATTACCACACTCTGGGGGCCACAGAGTCCTTTGTGCTATTAAGGGGTTGGGGTGATCTGTAAATTTTTAAGGACAGAATTTAAGCTTATAAGCAATTGACCCACTTCAAACTCAAAATACTAGAGACCTTGAATCTAGCAACGGTTTTGCTTCAGGATCTGTCACCTTTGAAAATGTACAGTAAATTTGGCAAGTTTATCAGCCTTTTCAAAAGTCAAGTACACCTTTCCGCCCAGGAATGTTCCTAGCTGTCTCTGGCCTCGTCCTGCCTTGTAATTCTACATAGATCTTCCATGGTTTGAAGGTACCTGTGCTGAGCAGGAACGAGCAGGGACTCTGGAATGCTCTGCCTGTAGCGGTTGCATGAACTCAAGCCTTCTGAGCGGCAGTGATCTCATCTCTCCATGCAGATAATAATGCCCACCTCACAGGGCTGATGGAAGGATGCATTCTTGTGAAAGTATCTTGTCTTGGATTGGGAACCGTAGCAATGTTAGTTCATTGTGGGGACTCATGTCCTCTGAAGTGACACTGGAGGAGCCATGGGCATTCCAGGTGGTCCTGGTGCCGATGAGGGAGGTTGTTTTCAATCTGTTCAGGATTTTCTCAGATTTCCTGTGTCTAACCTGATCTGAACCTTCCCATCCCCACCAGAAAGGCCTCTGTCTTCCCCTGTTCCTTTTGGGCGAGGAGTAAACAGTAGGCCTGATCTGCCAGTCACTGACTGCATGCCTAAGTAAAGCCCTTGATTTCATACCCTAGGTCAGCCCAGAACCAAGCCAGGCTCAGAGGACAGAAGTCCTTTCCCTCAACCCTTGTATATGGGTTAGCAGAGGAAGGCAGTATTTTCCACTATATTAAAACTCTATAAAGTTTTAATTGGAATAAAGAAATTAAGGCTTGGCTTGTCAGCACACCTCACACAAATCATTTGGATTTCCGCATAGATTTCTCAATGCAAACCTTGTCAAACAAAATGCACAAGGTCAGCATTCAGAAAAGGGCAGTTGGTGGGCAGCTCGCACCTGGACAGTTAAGGTCTCCAGGAACACTAAGATCCTATGTGCATACATTTGGTTAATCATTTTCTTAATGTCTCAAAATTATAAGTATCATGCTGCATACACTTGGTCAAATTTCCTTATTCAACTCTAAACATGTAGGGTGTTTGCGTGTGTTTCTGATCATTGTTTTCTCTTTGAACACACACCAAAAAAAATGAGAAACATTTTTCTTACTCTTCCTGTGAAGTTGAACTCCTTGAAACCCAGAACACGTATACATTTCACAGAGCCAAGTTCATATGTTAAAAGCTGCAAACTAAAAGAAGGAATTTTCAGCAACTTAAAAAAAATTTTTTAATGTTTATTTGTTTTTGAAAGAGAGACAGAGTGTGAGTGGGGGAGAGGCAGAGAGAGGGAGACACAGAATCTGAAGCAGGCTCCAGGCTCTGAGCTGTCAGCACAGAGCCCAATACAGGGCTCAAACTCCCAAACTGTGAGGTCATAGTCCAAGCTGAAGTCAGACACTCAACCAACTGAGCCACCTAGGCTCCCTTCAGCAACTTTTTTTTCTTAAATAGTTTATTGTCAAGTTGGTTTCCATATAATACCCAGTGCTCATCCCCACAAGTGCCCTCTTCCATGCCCATCACCTCCCTTCCCCTCTCCCACGTCCCCATCAGCCCTCAGTTCTCAGCATTCAAGAGTCTCTCATGGTTTGCCTCCCTCCCTCTCCCCAACTATTTTTCCCCTTCTTCACCCCCATGGTCCTCCATTAAGTTCCTCCTAATCCACCTATACATGCAAACATATGGTATCTGTCCTTCTCTGCCTGACTTATTTCGCTCAGCATAACACCCTCGAGTTCCATCTATGTTGCTACACAAGGCCAGATTTCATTCTTTCTCATTGCCAAGTAGTATTCCATTGTATAGATAAACCACATCTTCTTGGTCTATTTGTCAGTTGATGGACACTTAGGCTCTTTCCATGTTTTGGCTATTGTTGAGAGTGCTGCTATGAACATTGGGGTCCATGTGCCCCTAGTCAGCAACTTTTGAATAACTGGAAAGAGGAGGCTCTAAGTACTACTACCCACAATGTCTCATTCTCTCTCTCTCCCTGTCTCTCTTTCTCTCTGAACACACACACACACACACACACACACACACACATACACACACACATATACACACACATTTTGTGGGTTTTTTTCAACACAAAAAACTGGGCTAAAGTTGTCACTGATTCTGTCACATGGTGATTCATTTTCAGCTATGTTCCTATTGCAGAAATGTGGAGAAACCTAGATATTCTGCAGTGTCAAGACCAGGCATTACACCTAATGAGAGAAGAGTCTACTCTCAAAGGAATATCCCAGGAAAAATTCTAATTCCAAACATTATTGTAACTACGTGTAATTAGCTCACTTAATCCTCACAGCAACCTTATGAGGTAGCAAGTATGATTACTTCCATTTTACAGAAAAAGAAGTTGAGACTCAAGGAGTTTACATAAAGTAAGCAGACACAAATACATATTCCTACTTTCTGCCCTTTGTAACCTAAATTGTTGCACAGTGTTCTGTACCTTGCTTTTTTCCCTTAGCAACACATGCAGGGATTCCTCACTCTCCATACATAGGAATCTCAGCTGTATCATTCCAACCCAGCTTAGTTTCCCTGGCTGCAAGACAAAGACAACATATATTTTGTCTCAAAGGCTGTTGAATTTATCATGTTTATACTTCTCAGAGAAATCAAAGGATAGATTAAGGGAGAGGCATTGCTGGGTTCCCAAGAAGGGAAGCGGCACCACTCTGATCAGACAGCCAGCAACCCGGTTGGTCGGCTGTACTTCTCAGCCATGGGTACTGAAGCTACGTCACACCCGGCAGCACTCAGTACTAGAGATACAAGAAGATACAGCGTCCTTTGTCCTCTGCAAGGTTTTTAAATACCTGCCATGTTGGGTTTTGTTTTGTTTTAAAATTTTCTCCAGGTGCCAAAGGCTTTGAAATTACCTCCTATCTCAGAAGAACCAACCAGAGTTCTGGACCCCTTGAGGAGTCAATTTAAAGCCAATGAACCTCCAGCAGAACTCTGTATCTTCCCAGTGGAGATTCATTTCCACACCCAACACCCCTCAAAAGAAAAATCACATAGAAGAGGTAGGTCTCCTGTGTTTAGGTAGGTCCCCAGAGGGAACTGAGGCAGGCACCCAGATGTGGGTCTTCCTAATGTAAATATCTCCTAAATCATAGTTTACCCTCCCCAGGGTCATCTTCTTCAGAGAACATTTTTTAAAGGAAGAAAAAGGGTAAAATCGGTGCCTTCTGGTCATATTCATAAGTCTCCATATGGTAGTAAAGATGGCTTCCTGCATTTTCTTTTTTTTAATTTGTTAAAGCTTATTCATTTATTTTGAGAGAGAGAGTAAGAGTGCCTGCAAGCAGGGAAGGGTCAGAGAGAGAGAGAGAGACAGACAGAGACAGAGAGAGAATCCCAAGCAGACACTACACTGTCAGCACGGAGCCAGATGTGGGGCTTGAAAACACAAACCATGAGATCATGTCCTGAGCCAAAATCAAGAGTTGAATGCTTTACCAGCTGAGCCACCCAAATGCCCTGGCCTCCTGCATTTTCATGCCAACCTATCTGTTAACCACACAAGAAAGGATGTGCACCTTAAAAGCTCTTGCAAAAGTACCAGAGTTGCCTCTAATTGGCCAGGCTTGAGTTGTATGCCCAACTTGGACCCAATCACTGCAACTAAGACATTGAAATGTGCTCATTAGCCAGTCACATGCCCATCCCCAGAGTCAGGGAACGACACAGCTCCACCCAAACTACATAATGTGAGCAGGGGAGAGATGCGTCCCCAAAAAGAAGAGACAGGTGGCAAAAACCACAGACATCTACAAAACTTGGCTTTCTCCTTGTCTCCTAGGTGTTCCACACCCTGAGTCAGGACCAGAAACAGAAGAAAAGGCCAGACCTTTATGGAAATCTCCCCTGAAGCATGCTTCCCTAGAAAAGCCAAGGGAGTTAACGGTGCATCTCCCAGTGGACACGGGCAGGGACATGCTCTCACCTCAAGGTAGCTATTAATTCCCTCCAGCCTCCCACAGGACTCTCACCCCAAAGGGAAGCAAGGTAAGAGACTCAAGGGACCTCAGCTATGAAGACGGAGGCTGGAAAGGAGGCCAGTCGCTCCCGTGCCACAGCTGCCTTAACCAAAGTACTATTATGAAACCAATTTAGTGTCTAGCTCATGCAACTTACTCACTGAATCATCCCCCTACTAATAGTTTCTGGTTGCAGATATAAAACATCACCAAACTTACTAAAAATTTGCTGCATGCTTTATAGTTTATCCCAAGTTTTTAACCAATGAAATTCCATTTCTAATCAATTTAGGAATATGTATTTATTCATTAAAAGTCATAATATCAATAAAAGACTTCACTCCAATTTTCCAAAACATCACATGGACATTTGAAATTGTACACAATGCATGTATCTAAGTGAACTTTTTATGTGTTGATAGGATGGAAATAATGGTCATATTTAGAAAGCCCTTCATTTTTTACTAAACTGAACCTCCTTTTCAAAGGGCAAGATGACTGTGTGGCAAATGCTGAGTGGCTTCTGACTAGTGGTAATGAAAAGTAAAAGGATGAGCATTCATATTTACAGAGTTCTTTCTCTGTGCCAGGTACCATCCCTAGTTTATCTCATTTACTCCCCACAACAACCTTACCCTCATTTCACAGACCAGAAAACTGAAGCCCTGGGACATAAAGAACTTGTTTGAGGTCACATGATTACAAGTGGCCTAGCTGTGATTGGAGCTCAGGCCTTCTGGTGCCAGAATCTGTCCTCCTACCCATTACTCTCTACTGTCTTTCAGAATAAATAAAACAATGAACAAGTCAGAATATTCTTGAGATGTTTCAGTATTGAGAAATTCCTTTGATTATTGGGGGAAGGAGCTCATTAACTCCATCTCCTAAGTGAGAGTTAATCATCCTAAAGACTCTGAAGTTTCCTTTAAAAAAAAAAATCCAAATAAGGGTAAGAGTCACTCTGTGCAAACAAGTAGAAAAGCAGCTTTCCACCTGTGGGTCACAAGGTCAGGTGCACAGTTTGAGCCACTGGGATCAGTAGCAACACTGGTAAATTTTATCTTTGGTATTGCTCACCTCACAATGCTCTCCACTTGTTTTGAGCTGCTGTGCCCACCAAGTATCTAGAGCTTGCTTATTGTCTGCTGCCCTGCCAGGGGGAGCCTGGTCTAGAAGTCCCTGATACCTTAGTGTGAGTTAGTGCAGTACGTGACTCAACGTAGTGGTAGAGGCATAAAGGAAAAAGTCTAAAGAGGCAAGGTTTCCATGGCAAGCTTTCTTACAAGATTCCTGGGGCAAGGGTGTTTAAAGCTGCTAAGCAGGACGGCCCCATTGCACGTACCCATTTACTTGCTGTGCCCTAGATTATCTCACCTCAAATATCATAAAAATAAAACCAGATTTTATATATGCATATACACCATACATATTTTTTGATGAATCACCTGAGATTAAATTGCAGACTTTGTATATTTCTTCCCTTAGCAGAATATATTTCCTAAGAGCAATGAGTTTCTCCCTCATAACCACAATGCAATTACCACACTCAAGAAAATTAATGTTGATGCAGTATTATTTCTAATAAACAGTCCATATTCAAATTTTCTTAATTACACCAATAATATTCCTTATAGATTTTCCCCCCAAGCAATCCAGGATCTACTCAGGATCATGTATTGTACTTAATTGTTCCATGTCTTTAGAATCTTGTTTTTCATGACAATGACATTTTTGAAGAGGATAGACTAGTTGCTTTTCAGAATTATGCTCAATTTTGATTTGTCTGTTTCCTTGTGATTAGGTTAAGATGCAACATTTTTGGCAAGAAGAGTAGTAAGTGATAATACATCCTTCCCAGCAATCATATCAAGAGACACAAAATATCCCTTCATATTTATTCCATTTGTTATAATTTGTTTTATTATAGGGGATGTTAAATTTCATTATTTAATTAAAGGTGGTATCTACTAGATTTCTCCATTGTAAAGATACATTTTCCCTTTATAATAAATAAGTAGCCTGTGATACTTTGAAATTGTGTGTGAAGCCAGCTTTGAAACACAACAGCAACAGTATGTTGAACATGAAATAAAGACCACTCTCTCTGAGATTAAGACAAGGTCTCAATCACTTAGATTACTGGGTTTCACCCTTCCTAGAATAGTCCATACTGATTTTGAAAAAGAGCTAGAGGAAGACAACAGAAGTGAAGAGAAGGACGTGCTTTGTGTAACATTATCATCAATCCCATTACCCTCTAACTACCATCTGGAAGGTGCTACTTTGTACTTTAAAACCTTGAGGAGCCATGTGATCATTGGTTCTGCTTAGAAAAATTGCTTTGTGGTTAAAACTTTGTAGCCAACAATCCCATGAGACCCAAATCTGGGGGTTTTTTATTTTGAGACTTTGGTCTAGGGTCTAAAAGGGTCTCATAGCCTCTCTAGTCTTTTTTCTATCTCAGGAGCCCGTGAATAAGATGAGAGCAATAACCACTGCTTGAGTGCTTGGAGGCTCCCCAACTGAAGGGCCACTGTTCTAGCCACCTTGGCCATGGGAGACACCTGGCCTCCACTCCTTAGCAGGGCTAGAAAAGAGGGGCAAACTTAAGAACATGTGGAATAAACCAGCCCATGCACAAGGAGCTATCAACCAAGTCAAAACAAGAGATTCTTTCTCCTTCTTGCTGATTTAGAAGTTCTTACTTGTACTTTTTCTCCTTTTGCTTTGGAAGATGATAATGCCTCACCCCAAAATGTGACACCATCATCGACCCTGATTAAAGGAAGAAAAAGTCCAGAGAGCCAGAGGGGCCTGGACAGCCCCAGGACATCAGGCCACAGCAGCTCCACAGGGCCCATGGACATGAAAAGGGCCAAGGGAGCACTTCCAGCAGAAGGACAAGGTAATCACTTCTGGGGTACACAGATGGTCCCCACCCAGCTTGTCTGTTGTTCTGGGCTCATTTTAATCATCTGCCAGGGCCACACAGTAGCTGTGATGTAAGCTGTCTGAAAGCTACCCCATTGAAAAGGGGAAATGAACATTGTTTCCAACAATGTCTGGGATTAATGTTCACTATGCATATTCCTAAAGAGTCAGTACATGTTTTAAGAGTTTGCTGCACCAACACGCACTGCCAAGCTGTTCTGTGCTCTCTTCACTCTTGGCAGCAGTGTGTGATGACACAGCTCCCTGTGCTCATCAGGGAGACACGCTACTGGATTTACCAGGATACTCAACACCCTTCTTGGGGCAAGGGAGCCTGGTGACATGACCCTGCCAACAGAAAGAATCCCCAGAGAGAAGTCGCCCTCTAGCCCAGGGCAGAACCTGAGGCCTGTTCAGAGAGAGAGAAGGACTCTAGGTTTCTATTGAAGGGTGAGGCAGAGCAAATCTACATCTCTATGACTTAGGCCCACTTAAAAGTTCTTATTCTTAGGCTGACAGTCTAGGAGGAGACTAAGATGCTTATACAAGAGCAATAATGCCGAGACACTGTAGCAATAGCTTCCACAGGGGCTTTGATCTAAAGGCAGCTAATAAATAAAGCAAAAATTGCTTAGAATCCAAATTATCTGAGAGTCCCTTAGGGAGGTGCAATGTTGGACACTGACAAACCATTTTCTAGAAAGAGCAGCTCAGCCAGCTGTTCCTCCTTCATGGGAGTGTTGGGCTACTTTTTCTGGTTGAGCCCCAGAGGAAGGAGATTGGTGTGTGTTTGGGTGCCAGACAATGTGAAGAAAGTATCTCTGTTAACAGCAGAATCACACTCAGGGCTGCAAGAAACTCACTCTCTGAGAGGCACATGGGAACGGAGAACCACAAAGATAGCAGGTATGGCATCTTTCATTTTCATCTCACACCATTCAGGGACAGGATGCCTCACTGTTTAAGTCTCTGACTCTCTCCCTCCCTCCCTCCCTCTCCCTCCCTTCCTCCTTCTCTCTCCCTCTCTCCCTCCCTCCTTCCCCCAAGCATGTATAGTTGAAGCCTTGTAAGCATAAATTAAATACATAGATCAGTAACTCCTTTATGTGTTTGCAGCTTCTCTAACACTGCAATGGTCAAAATCAAATCCCTCTCTCTCCCTAGCTCTCTCTCTTTTTCTCTAAAGATGTCATTTTCACTTATAAACTATTTCTGTAAGAAATCATTCTCCCACAACCCCTGCCCCTTTTATACTTGCATGGCAGTGATCCTCTATTAAATTTGATACAAATGAACCAAACTTTGTAACAACAGTGTTCTGGGAGGTTGCATAGCCCAAGACAAATCACAGCAAACACACACACACACAACCATACTTGGACATTTGTATAAAGGGAGAATCTGATTAGAATGAATGCCAGGGCCATGACTAGGATAAGAATGCAGATTAAAGCCTTAAATGTGTTGGCTAAGTGTGTGTAAGTGAATGTGTGTATGAGAGCACATGGGTGTATGAGGGTGTGTGTATGCTTATATGCCTACATGAGTGCTTGTGTGTATATGTATGTGTGTGTGTGTGTGTGATTATGTAGGCATGCATGTCTGAGAACAAGTGTGCATGTATTGATGTGTGTGTCCTTGTTCATGCATGGTACACATGTACATGCATGCAAACATGCATTGTGGTTGTGCATGCATGCGTTTGTACATTCACTTTGCATACATATGTGTGTACACACCTCTCTGTAAATGTGTGTGTGTGTGTGTGTGTGTGTGTGTGTGTGTTATGTCCTTGTAAGCATCCACTGTGGCTGGTGGCCAGCTCTACTCCTGACCCCTGTGCCTCAGTGACAGGAAAGGGAAGGTTATAGAAATATCTTCAACTCTTCTAAGCAACAGAGGGAAATACAGCTTCCTTCTCCTCAGTGGCCTGAGGCCCCTGGAGTCACTGAGCAGCCCCAGCATTGATCCACAGGGTAGGCTGTACTGCTGAGCACTGCATAGATACATGTGATAGAAAAGGGAAGCAGAAGCTGGAATCACCAAGCCTTGTGCCCAGCGGCTGGGCTCGTAGGCTACTATTCATCCCACACTGACCTCCAGAGGGCAGGGGGTAAATGATGGCCCTGCTCTGCCAATCCCAGGAGCAGGGCTGACCCTGCACTCTGGGAGGCACCTGAGCACACTGGCATCTGCCTGCTGGGAATCTAGGGAGCACAGTCCAGATGAAGCCTGCCTCCCCTACACTGGTGCTAACATTGTCCAAACTTGTGTTTATTTTCAAGAAGATTCCAGAGACCCCACACTGGGACACTTCTCACTGGGTCCAGATGGAGAAAACATCTGCCTGTCCCTTCCTGGGCCTACTAAAACAGAGGAGCCTCTTTCAGGTAAAGGTAAGATGATACACAGCAGGCCAGCCTCACTTTTATATGGAAAGATTTTACCTGTAGCTTCCAAAACTTCCCAGCAGCAGAGACATCATTAAAAACAGATGCAAGTCAGCCAGTTTCTCCCATCTCACTGACACAGAGGTGCTTCTGTAGCTCAGACACAATAACCCAATGTTTGCATGACAAGTTTACTCTTGCTGGAGCATCTGGAGAGGGAAGTTCCTGTGGAATGGCTTGGAGGAGGTCTAATGTGCTGTGTTGATGCCTTGATGAGAATGATAAAGCCCTTTTGGTAATTGCCCAAACTAAACACTGCCTTTTCTCTCCTTTCCAGCCACCTTCCAGAGGTGGAGATGGTTAATTGGTAATCCAATCAGGTATCCTTGTTATGTGCATTGGTTCATTGCTGCAAATCATTTGGCTTCTGACAGATATCAAGGCAGTTTCCAAAAACCCTCTGGCACATTAACTTTTTGGAGAAGAGATGCTGGCTCTGGTCAATAGCCATTTTGCAAAGGGAAAAAAATTGAAGTCAGAGGGTGATGAGTATCAACCACCCAGGAACCACCATGATGTGTATGCATGAGACGTATGCCCAGCAGGCTTCTTGATGAGGAGGATTAAAATCTGTACTCATTTGGTGAGTTATGTCACCACTGGCTTAATAAAAAGAGCATGAATTCAAAGCCAGGAGATTTGAGTAGCCCTGGCTTGTCCTCTACCTCCATCTACATGTCAGATGACTTTGGGTCAGTCCCTCCCAGTGTTCAAGGTCCCTCATCCAAAACGACAAGCTCAAGTCCTCTACCTCCAGCAGCTGGAAAGTAGTTTCTTGACTATTACTACAGTTTACATATTGCATCTATTGCTAAGGAAGATGTACACGGGTTTCCAGAAACTAGAATGCATTCAGTTCCAAATTCAGTGGTAAAGAACTTTTATCACCACTTGGGTTGTCTCATGATGTAGGTATAAAAATAACTTGGTTCTGAATTGTTGGAAGCAGAATTAGGACAGGTGGAGGCCACTGTCCGTGTGACCCAGCTGGTACAACCACTGGAGAGCAAATATGATTCTGTTCACCTGCTGCACATTTGTCCACTCTGTTCCAGGAGAAACAGCTCCCCTTTTGGTAAAGCAAAAGCCGGAAGCAGAAAAGGAAATATTTAGGCTTTAAGTTTGTTGTCACATTGTCAATATGATGTTTCAGTCATTTTGGTGTTCCCAGCACCTAACACAGTCCCTAACACATACATAGCAGGATCACAATCAATTCTCATTGAAAAATCTTTCAATAATTTTCACACAAAAGGAAGAAAGAGAAGTGAAATTTATACTGAATAAGTGGAGACTTGTCTGCCATCTTGTGCTAGTTCCATGAACAATACATTTAATCCTCTCAAGCCTAAAGGCATTCACTGTAACCTTGTTGAATAAATCAATCCATCAGTCAGTCAGTCACTGGCCTCTTGCCAGCCTTCCTCCACATACAGCTGGTGGGCCTTTAGTCTTGATGGTGATTGGAAAGTGCCCTGGAAGACAAGGCAGAACCTGAAACCCACATCTCCCTACAGGGGCCCATAGAACAGGTCTAGCCTTCAAAGAGTCTCTGTGAATGGGAAAGATTTGTTGTTGTTTTGTTTCATTTCATTTTGAGAAGGAATATACTAAAAAAAGATGTTCAACTCTTACAAAGGACTTGCTCCAATTACACAAAACTCTTAGTAGCTCAGTTTGTTCAAATCCGTCTCGACCATCCTCCCCTCCCTACCCTTCCAGTCTCATCTCCCATCACATTCAGGCCCACTCTTTTCTCATCCCTCTGATGGCCCAGATGTTCAGGCTTCCTTCTCTTACCCCCTTCCCAGCCTTTGCCCAACTGCCCACAATATTGAGAATTGTTTTAAGTTACAGGCAAAGGCTCATCTTTTCTGGGACAGTTTTCTTAATAAATCCACCTCTTCTCTATAACTGCCTCAGCCCATTCCTTTCTCTCAATCTCAGTGTGATTATTGTTTTTATCTGCATCTGTTTTCTGTTTAGCTCCCCAAATACATTACATGAATCCTGGAGAACTTCTTATCTTTATCATATGTCCAAGAAATGCATGTTGATTGACTGAATACCCCAGGTACCACAAAGGAAAATGCTTTGGGGATCACAGTTGGGTTGTTGTTTTGTTTTTTTAATTAAAAAAAATCTTGAGTAAAGGAGACAATATGATCTGTCTGATCTTTTCTGAGACTCTCAGACTCTGTCAACATCTATTTGGAAATACATTCTTAGGCAATTAGATCATGATATCTTGCTTTCAGAGAGCATAGAGAAATGGATATAAACCTTCAGAAGAAAAAAAAGATGTGAAAACTAGAGATGGAATTCAACCCTCTTGGTTATGTTGGGATATTGCAACACTTAGAAAATTCAAAGGCTTAAGAAAGGAAAAGTTCACTTGGAAAGATACTAGTCAAAGCAGTGGCTGTGCTCTCTGCATTGCTGATCCTTGAGACAGATCCTTCACCTATGTTCCCAGTCATGGTGGCCACAAGAGAAGTTTTCTTTCATAAGTTTTTTATTGAAAGAAGTTCAACGATGTCTGTGCCAGTGATTCAGGTTGGGACTTCAGGTCCAATGTAAATTTAAATTCTTTTTTATTTAATGTTTGTTTGTTTGTTTGTTTTGAGAGAGAGGGAGAGAGTGAGCGAGGAGGGGCAGAGAAAGGGGGGAGGGGAGGGGGGAGGGAGAGAGAGAGAGAGAGAGGGAGAGAGAGAGAATTCCAAGCAAGCTCCATGCTATAAGCAAGAACCTGACACAGAGCTTGATCCAACAAACCATGAGATCATGACCTGAGCTGAAATCAAGAGTCAGACACTTAACCAACTGAGCCACCCAAGTGCCCCCATGTAAATTTAAATTTTTGATCTCTTTCAGAGTTTCCAGTTAGCACTTATTCTTGTCCTAAATGGATTTTTACCCCAAATATGTTCTTTTGTTTTGGTCATTTATTTTATTATTATATTTTTTTAATGTTTTTTATTTATTTGTAGGAGAGAGAGAGAGAGAGACAGCGTGAGCAGGGGAGGGTCAGAGAGAGAGGGAGTCACAGACTGAAACAGGCTCCAGGCTCTGAGCTGGCTGTCAGCACAGAGCCCGACGCGGGGCTTGAACCCATGAACCACGAGATCATGACCTAAGCGAAAGTCGGACGCTTAACCGACTAAGCCACCCAGGCGCCCCTATTTTATTATTTTTTAATGTTTATTTATTTTTATGTGTGCATGTAAGTGAGAGAGAAAGAGAGAGAGAGAGCACGAGACGGGGAGGGGCAGAGAGAGAGATTGAGAGAGAGGGAGACAGAGGATCCAAAGCAGGCTCTGTGCTGTAAGTGCAGAGTCCAATGCAGGGCTCAAACTCCTGAACTGTGAGATCATGAACTGAGCCAAAATTGAGAGCCTGTCACTTAACTGACTGAGCCACCTAGGCACCTGTTTTGGTCATTTAATTAGCATCCTTCTTCTTACAACTTTTTCTTGGTATGGTGGTTTTAAAATATGTCCACAAATTCTTTGACACTTCTTCCTCCGAAATGAAGAGACTAATGCTTCTTCCCGTGAATGTAGACTGGACATAGTGGCTCACTTCTAATAAATGTAGAATATGACAGAAGTGACCCAGACTGAGCCTGGGTCATAAAAGGCATTGTGGCTTCCTCCTGGCTCTCTCTCTCTTGGATGACTCACTCTGAGGAAAGCCAACCACCATGTCTGTCAGAGACTACTCACGCAGCATTGTGGAGAGGTCCATATGGCAAGGAAGTAATGCCTCCTGTCAGCAGCTAGAATAAACTTTCCAGACTTATGGGTAAGCTACCTCGAGAGGAGATGCTCCAGCACCAGTGAAACCTTCAGGTGACCATCCTGCCTGACATTGTGACTACAGACTCACAATAAACTCTGCACTAGAATCACACACCAAAGCCATTCCCAGATTCCCACAGAAACTGTGAGATATAATAAAGGTTTATTGTTCTAAGGTCAGTAGATTTGGAGGTAATTAGTGTTAGCAACAGATCATATACTTCGTGTCACTTCCTGGTGATCTGCAATTTGGTAAACAGAAAAATATAGGGTGTTAAGAATATTCCAGCTGGTCCCAAAACACTGATTATTTGGAGGCAAACATATACTAAACGGCTGACTTTCTCTTTGCTTTCCCCATTTGGCATCTGTAATAATGTAGGTTGTGGCAACCCATGGGTAAAAGAATATGATTTTCCTTGAGTAGTCTTTCTCTTAACTGCTGCCTTGAAGAAGATGCCAGGAGAGTTAAAGGAGAACAGTCCACTGGAGGTGTCTAGTGGTTCAGTCAGTTGAGTGTATGACTTTGGCTCAGGTGATGACCTCATGGTTCATGGGTTCAAGCCCTATGTTGGGCTTTGCACTGTCAGTGCAGTGGCTGCTTCAGATTCTCTCTCTTTCTCTCTCTCTGCCCTCCCCCACTTGCTCTCTGTCTCTCTCTCTCTTTCAAAAATGAATAAACATTTAAAAAAATTTTTTTAAATAAAGGAGGAAAAGTCCTTTAGACAAAATAATGTGCAGGGTAAAAAGAAAGAACTCCAGACTAAGTGTCCAAAGTCTTGGGATTTATGCTCAGCCTGTGATTTCTGTGATCGTAGGCAAGTAATTTCACTGCTATGGACTTTAGCTTCCTCATATGGGAAAAGAGGAGATGGAATTAGATCCAATCCTCCCAGAGTATGTCCCATAGAACTCTGATTCCTCAGAAGGTTAACAGGCATTATGTTAAAAAAAAAAAAAAAAAAAAAAAAAAAAAACAAGGTTCTGAGGTCAAATAAGTGTAGAAACCAGTGGGCTAAATTAGCTAAGCAGTTTTCTTACTGCAGGACTTCACAAGGCCTCTAATATGCTAATATGAATTACTGCTCTTTCAGATGAGGATATGCATTGTTGCCCAAACTTATTTGACCCCTTAATTCTTTACTGTTTTCAGCAACGCATCATGTTTGGAAAACTAAGTCATTTTTTTTTAAATATTTTTATTTATTTCTAGGAGAGAGAGAGAGAGAGACAGCGTGAGCAGGGGAGGGTCAGAGAGAGAGGGAGATCCAGACTCTGAAATAGGCTCCAGGCTCCCAGCTGGCAGTCAGCACAGAGCCCGATGCGGGGCTCGAACCCACGAACCGTGAGATCATGACCTAAGCAAAAGTCGGACGCTTAACCGACTAAGCCACCCAGGCGCCCCAAAACTAAGTCATTTTTGGAACACTTTGGAACATACTAAACTGATGCTTTCTAAGGTTCCTTCCAGCTGTAATGCTGTATGTTACTAAATATGCTCTTTTCCCAAGGAGACTCTCTTGGTGGGGCAGTTCTTCTCTCTAAATCCTGAAGCAGGATCTCGGCCATTCAATAATTCATGACTGTTCTTAATTTTCATTTTCCAAACATCACTTCTAATTATAAGGTCCACAATCTATCCATCCCTGAGTGAGAAGTAGAGGAAGGTAAGAAGAAGCCAGTGTGCAAATAGGTCCTTTTGTCCAATCAGTGTTTGTTAATAACCCATAAGAAAAAATGTTGGCAGTTCTAACAATATCAGGTCAATTGAAAGAAAGGAAAACGTGACTGGATATGCTCACTTGGCACCTAGCATTTCCTCCCAGTGGGCCTTCCTGTATTGCAGAGGCTAGAAGGCTAAAAACACTTCCCAGATAACCTTTGCCATCAGGAGGCTGTGTGCAAATTGGGTTCTGCCAAAGAGCTGCACTAGAGCCACAGAGGGCAGAAGCATTGGGCTATTTGCACTGACAAGCAAGCTCATGAAGACTGAGGTAGTTGCCACAGCAACTTTATAAGCACCAAGTTCTGTATAGTAATTCCGTTCCTTTTTAAAATACATGGTGGTTTCCATTCTCTACAAAGCCCTGACCAACACACTCCTCTTACAGAAATTATGGGAGATTCCCATGAGGCTCGGCATGGGGCTAATTTGGGTCTATCACATAGACCACAGGGCAGGCTGTGATAGCTGTGCTTATGCCTGGACTTCATAGAGAAGCAGGGTTCTTTCCTTCACCACAGTGAGGCCAGCAAAGCCCCAGCAGCCCACACTGGAAGGTGTTCCGATAGCCACCAGCAGAGAACCACTAAAAAATACTAGGGAGCCTCCTTTCCTTTGACAAAAACCTCCAGTGATTCTTATAAGTACAAAGACTCCCCTACCTCATATTTGGCTAAGGATGTGTCATCATCACTTTATGCCTCTCAAAGAAGAAAGATGTCAAAAATAATAGTTCTCTCTGAATCTGTTGGGAATTCTTTTTTTAAGGAAAAACAAATCAATATGAAATATTGAAGAATATTTAATTCCTTTTTTTGCATATGATGGTACTTACATTTTTTACAAAGCCCATGAAATTATGAAGTATACCTCCCTTGCATTTGTTTCATTTCAGAGAACCCCAGAGTCGAGATAAAATGGAGGTATCACCTTCATCATTGTTTAAGGAGAGGAAGCACTTATCAAATAGACTTCCTGAGAATACTAGTAGATTACATGGATAATAGCAGAGCTGTCTGGTTGAAGTGGGGTTGGTCTATGTCCCCCCAACTTCTCCAAAGCGCAGCTAGTTCTTCCCCTGCTGAGATGGTTCCTGGGTAGGGGTCTATACAGAGCCACTAGAGATAGGAGACCACAGTTTGAAAATTCTCTTATTCAATAGATAAGGACACTGAGGCCCGGAGGAGTATGTGGATTTCCCCCAAATACAGCTTCTATGTGGCAAATCTAAGGCTTCTATGTGGCAAATCGAAGGTTCAAATCCAGATCTTCCTGCACCCCCTTAGGTCAAAGCTCTTCCTACTAAATCATACTTGCCTCTAGTCCTTCTTATCCAAATCTCCGGGCTTCAAGGACTAGCTGAATTCCCACTTTCTTTGTGGAGGCTTACCTGACATCATGCTGACTACTCACTTCTTAGGTTCCACTCATTCTTACTGCTTGGGCCTCTCACTAGGTACTCCATCACCTCCTTTCATCATTTTTATTTTTTTTCTTCTTTCCTCTCTGAGATTTAAAATTCCTATAGGTCAATCTCCTTTATCTACTTCTGAATATCCCAGAAAATACCACAGGCACTCCTGGAACACTGCCCATAAACAATGGTTGACACTGTGAGTGGCAGAGACTTTAACTGTTCCCCAATATCCATTCTTTCATTATGCTTTTTATTAAAAGCATCCAAGGGCACCTGAGTGGCTCAGTCATTTGACCATCTGACTCTTCATTGTGGCTCAGATCATGATCTTACAGTTCATGAGATCAAGCCCCACGTTGGGATCTGCACTGACAGTGCAGAGCCTGCTTGGAATCGTCTCTCTCCCTCTCTCTCTGCTCCTCCCCCACTCGCACATGTGTGTGCATGTGCACTCGTTCTCTCTCTTTCTCTCAAAATAAATAAATAAACATTTAAAAGCATCCAAGTTTAGCTGAATATATGGCTGCTGGCTGGAAATTATGTTTTCCAGCCTCTCTTGTAACCAAGCATGGCCATATGACTAAGTTATAGCTAATGAAATGTGAATGGAAGTAATGTGTGAAACTTCCAGGTTATTTTCTTAAAAGGACACTGGTTGCCTTCCTCTTTACCAAAAGAGGTCTTCTTTCCCCTTGGACTCAGTGGGGGTGGTAAAATAGCCTCAACCAGGTAGAAGAGGGCAATAGTCTAAGAGATAATGGAGCCATAAGATATAACAATCCTCAGTGCTCAGATAACTCCATGAAGCAAAGCCATCCTGATCTGCCCACCTACCTCTCAACTCTTATCAGAAAGATAAATGTTTATCTTTTAAAGTCTTTTTGTCACAGCAGTTTACCATGTTCCTTAACTAAAATAATTCAACTATAATAACATCTGCCATCCCAAACCATAAGAGACCCTTACAAACAGAACAAACTGAGGGTTGCTGAAGTGGAGGTGGGGGGGGGATAGGCTAAATGAGTGATGGGTATTAAGGAAGACACTTGTTGTGATGAGCACTGGGCATTATAAGTAAGTGATGAATCACTAAGTTCTACTACTGAAATCATTATTACACTATATGTTAACTAACTTGGATTTAAATAAAAATTAAAAATTTGAAAAAGTTCATGCTACCCCGAAAAAGAAAAAAGGATTACCCTCAAATGTGTTTCCAATTCCAGTCCTCAGAATGATACTGAAATACATGATAAAGTGTATTTCCCTGTTAGCATCAAAAAATAATTTCTGCCATACTAGTTCACGCTTGGCAACATACTTGCAGTATATCCAGTAAAGTATTAAGCAAAATTCTGTTATAAAATATTATTGGACCTAAAAGAGAGAAGAAGATCCATTACATGCATGTTTGACTCCTATAATAAAATGTGAAAGCCTACCACACACAAGGGACAGAGAAAGAGGTTGATAATGAGCGCAAATATCCTCAGGCACTATGTCACAGGTGTCATCTCATTCCATCAGCCCAATAATCCCATGAAGTGAGTATTTTCATTCACATATTATAGGTGAGGAAACAAACACAGGAGCCTAACTCCCCTGTGCATGTTGATTTCACCTGATAGGCAGCAAGTTTACTCATTCACAGGCCTCCCTATCCTAGAGCGTATGCTCTCTCCTCCTGCTTCCAAGGCCCAGTGCTTGTGGCTGGTGCCCAGCAGGGCCTCACAGCCCATGTGAGGACAGACTCACAAGCAGTGAATTCCTCCACAAGGCAGAATGGCAGGAGTGCAGCATCAGAGGCCTAACCAACATGATTCGGAGGTGTTCAAGGAAGTAGCGATCGATTCTAACCTACGGGAGTGGGAAGGATTTTTGCAGAGAAATTCCACTTGCACTAACCTTTGAGAAATTAGTAAAAGTGGATAAACAGTGAAGAGAGAAAGATATGACCAGTTGAGAGGCCAGCATGAACAAAGATAAAGAGAGACAGGAAAGTAGAATACGTGTGAAAAACAATAAGCGCCCCATGTATATGGATTGTAAGGGGCTTTGTGGGAGGAGATGAGGCTGAAAGTCAGGCCATGGCCAGACCAGAGAAGACCCTGTGTTCCAAAATAAAGTTATCAATGTTGCTTTTTAGGCAACAAGGAATCACAGATGTTTGAGGAGGCGTATCGTGTAACCCGGTGCATGTGCCAGCATGAAGGAACAGGCAAGAGAAAAGGCTGAGCACTCAGGCTACTGCAGAGCCATCAGGGAACAGCTGATGAGGGCCTGAACAGAAGGCAGTGCACAAACTCAGGGGGCGCTGCCTGGCTGTGGGGACATGCACCAGCTCTCTGAATCTGACCAGCCAGTGACAAGCCTGATACTAGAGTCTCTTTTCAAAACTAGCTACAATCCTCATCTCAATTTTCTACTCAAATTACCTTTTATCTGTTTTCACTTTCAGTTAAGAGGGGTTTTTTGGAGGGTGTGTGTGTGTGTGTGTGTGTGTGTGTGTGTGTGTGATGTATTATACTTAAGATAAAGCAACAACAGTTAAGGCCCTGGAGCCCATCACCCCCACAGCAGCACACGCAGAGCCACAGCTCTCTCTTGAGTGGCATTCAATTCCAGCCACCTCCCTCATTTTAAGTTACCCTCCCCTTCCAACACACATACAAAATAAATTTCAGTGTCATACATCTCTCAGCTTTTCAGTGTGCAGTGTACCTGTTTTCTGGCTTATATGCTCTTGGGGAAGTGGTTGAGCTTCCTCACAGAAAACTGTGGTATACAGTAAGAGTCCTAAGGAAAACGCTCAGAGCAAATTTCTTGGGAGCTGTGAGTAAGGCAAAGGGCGAGGCAGTAAGCAGTGATGGAAAGTGTGTGTATAACCCTCCTGTACCCTCTTACCCCCCCACACACAGTGAGGTTTCTCTTTCCTGATTGTTTTAGCCTCTTTTTCCTTTCCAACCACCGACCACTCAATTCTTTGAGGGAAAATTAACATTCATTATGCAATTTATCTCTCTCCTTTTAATCCAGAGTGTCTGTCTCCAAGGTCCCTACTCAATAATTAATGTTTGTTCTCATTTCCCATTCTCCAGAGCATCTATTCTTGAACTGTAGGGTCAACAATTAACACTAATTATGGCTTTTCCTCTCTCCAGTGTTGGTTCTCAGAATCCCAAGTTGCCCTGCTCAGCCTAAGTTATGTGTGGTGTGTGTGTGTGTGTGTGTGTGCGCGCGCGCACGCACGCACGGAAAGGTAGAAAAACATCAAGGAACAGGCTTTTCCAAGCCCATCACAGTTTAGCAAATCAATAAAAACAAACATTCTTTTTTGGCAACCTCTCTAGTTTATACTTTATTTATTATCAGTAATGAGAAAAAGAAGCATAAATGTATATATACATATCTAAATATATTTGGAAGTGAGTCCGAAGGGGGCCAGTTAGAAGATTTCAAAATATTTTCAAGTTCGAATTTTCTATGATTCCTTCTGACTTTTTCCTCCATATTGTTATCTCTTCAATATCACACACATACCCCACCCTACCATCATGCTCCCCCCCACCCCCAATTTCCCATGAAAAGCTGTTCTTCCATTTCAGATCCACTCAGTTGACCTCTTTGCTGCCTATTACAACCACCATCCCTTAACTGTCCTTCTCTGGTCTGTCATCCAATTTCTCCTCATCCATTAAAACAGCTTTGTTTTAATGAGTTTTCATTTTGACCAACAAGGACAGCCAGGAGAATCATTCTTGCCCAAGGTAACTTTAAGAGATTGAAAACAAAAACAAAAACAAAAACAAAAAACCAAAAAATCCCATGAGAGCTATGCAAAAGCCTGTCTGTCTTCTTGGCTGGAATCAGATGGGCTAGAATCCTCTGTCTGCCTTGGTTCAACCCTTGTATTTGTGCTACAGCTGCAGGCTGAGGCTCCCCATACTTGTCTGTCATCCCCCCATGCTGCACACGCTGGGGCCTCACAGCACATCTGCTGTTCAAATCTGGGCATCTCCTCACAGCATGTGTCAAGCATTAACCGTTTCATGCTCTTACTCTGTCAAATGTTCTCCTCTCAGAATTTCAGCATCATGGTCTCTATAGGATTTCACTCTTAAACATCTTCAATAAAAGTATTATTTTCTTCAGCACTTTTTAAATCCCAGATCAACCTTCTCTCCATGGTAGCACCAACAGATTTTTTAAACCAATTTATTATGAGGCTTAACCATCAAAGCCTCCACTTGGGTTTCCCTTGTCTTGAGGTAAGAAAAATAGCTTTTTTCAAGACTTGTTCATACTCATAGGTAAAACCCTTATTATTTTTCAGCCTATGAATCTGTCAATTCAAATACCAGCCATGAAAAGGAGGGGTCCGGTATTCAATGCCTCCTAAAAGGTAAGCTTTTTCTCTAAAAAAGGTCACCTCTAGGGGTACCTGGATAGCTTGGTTAAGTGTCCAACTTTAGTTTAGATCATGATCTCACGGTTCGTGAGTTCGAACCCTACCTCAGGCTCTGTGCTGACAGCTCAGAGCCTGGAGCCTGCTTCAGATTCAGTGTCTCCCTCACTCTCTGCTCCTCCTCTGCTTGTACTCTGTCTCTCTTCTCTGTCTCTCAAAAATAAACAAACTTGAAAAAAAAATCGTCACCTCTACTTCTCCTCTATGTCATTTGACTCGCATATATATTATTTCATACTGAGACCTCCAGAAACACACATTTTCTCCCCAAATATAGCAATAAGTAGGAAAAAGGATTCACTTCTTTGAGAGCCTGAAAAATGTGGTGTCTTCATGAGTTACTCATGGGCAGCCCTGTGCGCTGTGGTCTGAATATAAATCTTGGGGGAGTAGAGAAGCTGAACCACATGTTATACTTGGCTGGCCCAGGAAGGGAAATCTGCAAGGACGGCCTGTGGGTTCTGCAGGTCATATACTGCACAATTCATATTATGATGAGATGGACCTTGCCTCTCAAGTTGAGCACAGCTCAGCCTACACAACTGCAAATAAAGAAACTCTTTGAAAAATGCTCTCAGGCATGTTTTGTTTTGTTTTGTTTTGTTTTTTGAGAAAGAGAGAGGGTGCAAGTGAATGAGGGACAGAGAGAGAGAGAGCATCCCAGGAGGGGCGGAGAGAGAGAAACGGGGCTCATGCTCACAAACTATGAGACCATCATGACCTAAGATGCTTAACAATGGAGCCACCCAGGCCCCTACTTAAGCATGTTTTCTAAATGGAGGATTGAGGCGAGTACTACTTCTTCCAAGCTTCCTTTCATACTTCACTCCCACCATGCAGAAAGAAGCAAAAACCAGAAAAGTAGGCTGACTTTGCAGCTCATCCTCCACCTACTGCCATTGCTGCTTCTGCTTCAGACCAGGGGTAAAGGATGATTACGTAGAGACCTTCTCTCTCCCCTAAAAATTGTCTTTGATTAATAGAGAAATGTGTGTCGTCTTCCTCACTGCTTATTTGGAGAGAGTCAGCAATGAATCTTGAATGAGGGACCTGCTATAGTGACAGGAAGCAATGCCATAGATGGAGTGCTGGAGTCAGAGCTGGGGGTGGGGGAACTAGTGTTGCCAGACACCACAAGACTAGAAAGAGAAAAGGCACAATCGTAAGCTTGCCAATCTCAAAATCTAAACAGAGAATACTTGAGAGCATGGAGCATTACTCCTCCTGCCATTCTCCTTGGATGGACATCCTGACCATGGCAGGACGTCTCAGTGTCAGTTCTGTTTATTCTCACTTATTGGTTGGAATGGGGCCAGAGCAGCTCTTAATAGGAACTCTCTAGTGAAGGATGATGATGATGATGGAGATGATAGGTACCATGGTTATCTCTCTTTGATATGCTAAACATTGTGCTGAATTGCTTTACATTCATTATTTCACTTCATCCTCACACCAATGGTAGGAGGTAAATTCTATCATTATCTTCATTTTTCATCTAGGACAATGTGGCTCAGAGAGGTTAAGTGACTTGCCCAAGGTCACACACTAAATGGAGAAGCTGTGATTGGAACCCAAGAGCCCTTCATTTTTTACCAGGATGCAGGGATGGTGGAGATATCAATCTAAATAGACATGTTGCCATCTGACCATGTGGAGAGTTTAGGAAATTCCTGACCTAACAACCCCTACAAATAAATGGCTTCTGTTACACATCCTTTTCTCCCTCCAATCCCCCTTACCCAGCATCAGACACCCTTTTGTGGGTAACACTGAAAATGATTTGCAACATTCAGAGACATCGGGAGGACAGAAGCTGAAAAAAAGTAGGAATAGGTTAGGAGAACCAAACTCTTGAAACAGATTTTCAAGGAAGATAGGCCATTTACAAGGTGGCTTTCCAGACCAAAATCATTCTTCCTGATATGGCCAAAAATGTTATAATTTCATTTCATTCTACTATGAAAAATCTTACTAGTTTCACTTTGAATTCAGAAGTATTCTCTTTCAAGGTTGATACTTCTGAGAAGCTATAGTCATTCACACTTTAGTAAAAATTTATTTGATCAAATGGCTGTCTTCTTGCAACCTAGCTGAGAACAGCTGCTCTGAAGAACTAAAAATTCTGACAGGGGTAAAAACAGAGGTGAGTAATTTGAGGGTAAAGAGTGTTTTAAGAACGGAAACATTCCTAACTGGCGGAAACATTCCTAACTGGCATCCTGAAGAGCTCGGATGAACAGAAGGACATTAGCTATATGAGGAGAAGGCCCAAAAAGAAAAGTACAGACAGGGTAATAGTAGAGTGTCAAAGACAAATTTAGACTATTTCAGAACTACCCCATGGCAAGCTTTATATCCATGAAAGGGAAAGAAAACTTATTTCTTCTCTTCTCTATTCCTAGTAACTAAAAGACCTTAGGCTAATGCAAATCTCTTTCTTATTTCCAAGCTTTTGAACATAGTGTTGCCTCTGCCTGGAGTACAATTCCTCATCTCCTCCTATCTACTGTCATTTTTAAAAATTGAGGTAAAATACATACAACATAAAATTTACCACTTTAACCATTCTTACATGTGCCATTCACATTGTTAAGTAGATTCACATTGTTGTGCAACCAACTCTTTTCTTCTTACAAAACTGAAATGTTGTACCCATTAAATAAAAACTCCTGATTCCAATGGGAGCATAGAGCACCTCTTTCATGGCTTAGATATAGGAAACATATTTGTTCCTTTGATTTGCTCAATGACCTTAACAAAAAATTCTTGCATCTCTTTGTACTTGACGTTTCTCATTTGCTTTTAAGAAAATGGATGTAACGCTACTCTGAAAATACTTGATACTCCCTGGAATTGGGTTCAAAGAGAAATTCAAGAAATTTCTATTCATTGAAATCACCTATAGATCTTTCACAACTTCTTGTTTTCTTTTTGGTCATTTGGTTTTAATGAATATCTTCAGGAAAAAATGATAGGATTCCAAAAAAATTATATAGATGGTGGAACTTGGGTATTTGCGGACTGGAAGGTCAGTTTTAACTATTGCAAATGACTTCACAAATCAGGAACACATACAACATGTCATCTTACAGAGGCATGAAGTTAAGTCCTAGACATTTGAGGCTGGAAAACAGGAGACCATCACTAAGCTAGTGAGTGCACCTTGCCCTCCTCTGAGTACCCACATCTTACTTTTGTGATCTATGTTCATCATAACACCTGCGGTTACTCTTGTGAAGTTATTTTTCAAAACGAAGAACACTGATTTTTTCATATAAATATTTTTAATGGCCCTACAAAGAAGGCCAGCTTCTGGGGCTGGTAATGAAAGTAAGCAAAGGTAAAGTGGTTTAACACTTTGATGATTCTCTGCCAAAAAAAATAGTTTTATAAATTACTCTAATCCTTTATTTATAAACTCATTAAGAGCTTAAAGAACAGGGTGCCTGGGTGGCTCAGCCAGTTAAGCATCCGACTTCGGCTCAGGTCATGATCTCACAGTTCATAGGTTCGAGCCCTGCGTCAGGCTGTGCTGACAGCTAGCTCAGAGCCTGGAGCCTGTTTCACATTCTGTGTCTCCCTCTCTCTGACCCTCCCCTGCTAACGCTGTCTCTCTCTCTCTCTCAGAAATAAATAAAAACATTAAAAAATTTTTTTAATAAAATAAAAAATTTAAAAAAAGAATTTGAAGAACTCCCCCTAATTTTTCAATTATATTTTAGTTTTACTGGGGATATGATATACACTAGGGGTATTCACAAAACTAAGGATTCTTGAAATTTGCAGAATGTGTCCCTCCCAGGTAGCCAGAATCTGCACTTAGTGTATAATATGCACAAGGGATCCAGGCCTTGCTCAAGCAACGAAGCAGTGTTTAGCACAATGCATTTTAAGGCTGATGTGGATTTTAGTGCGTGCGTGCGTGCGTGCATGTGTGTGTATACATATCAGTTATATTTCTCAATCTATAATAGAGTTTAGAATATTTTTTCTTCTGTCAGAATGATAAAAAATTATAACTTTCCTTAACTAGTAATCCATAAATACTCTTTTCCTGTTTCATCACCCTTCAGACATTTGTGCCATAAAGAAGCATGAAGCTTTTCTTTAGGATTTTTTTTCTCCTAGATTCTCTGTTGCTTCTTTCACATATCTCCCTGTGGCCTATGGATTTTCATTTGCTGTTGTCTTAGTTCCTTACAATTCCTTATTTGAAAAATAATGAAGACATGAGCATTGGAACAGGTCCAATAGAAAGAATTAGTGAATCTGTTTTACAAGTAAGATTGCTTATTCATTTATTCATTCAACAAACACTCATTGATCATCTCCTAATGCCATATACTGTGTTAGGCACAAGAATAGAGCTGAGAGACAAAGTCCATGCCTTAGTATCGTCCATAGTAGCAGAGTGTGGTGAGAGCTATGAATGAGTGCAGGCTAACTCAGCCTACAGCTTAAAGAAGGCTTTTGGAGTAAGAGAACAATTAAGCTGAGCTTCTAAGGATATATATAGGAACTAGCCAAGAGAAGAAGAGTTAAGGCTGTTCCAGAGAAAGGGACCACACTAAAGTTAGAAAACATGGTGATGTGGGAGAAATGTAAACAGCTTATAACGACTGGTCCCCAGGGTACATGTAAGGAAGAGAGTGCGGAGAAATGCAGTTAGCTAGTGGGGTAGGCAGAAGCCAGATCATGAAACGGCATAGCAGCAACTAAGAAATTTGTCCCAAAGACTGGGAGATCCCATTTACACAGGAATTGATATAACTAGATTTTTATTTTAGAGAAATGACTCTTCCAGCTATGTAACAAAATGGATTGAAGCGGGTAAGCCTAGAGGCTAGGAAACCAGATGTCTATTCTTGTTTGAGAGTGAGTGACCAAGAACAATATCTTCTACAGAATTAAGATCACCTTAACTGAACTGACCACTTTGTGTGTAGCTCTACCTTCAGCCTTTTTTGTTAATTCCCTTCTTCCTTGCAGTCTTCTACCACAGGTATTCTTATTAATCCTATGATGTACCTTGACTGTAGGATTTCTCATGTAGTTGATATTTTGTTGCCATACAACTTGAATTTAAATTCCATCATCTAGCTTGCCTTCCATTTTGAGATTGGTAAACTGCCATGTACCTTTGGACCTCTCCATAAAAAATAATTCATGAACTTTTGAGAGAAGCTGGTACTCCCAAAGCTAAAGCCAAACCCTTGAGACTGAGCTAGACTTGATCCAAGAAGATATAAGTAAGTAAAAGAACTGTTATTTCAACTTGGAAGAAAAATATTGCCCTTGCATTTACTAAGCATTTCCATATTTACATTCAGACTGACATATCTTCTAGATGAGTCTATTTGGTTCCTTTAATACACCTCCTTGGGGTATGTCTTTAGCTTGAAGATTGTCTCAGGTCTTGAGTAAATGTTTGATATGCCCATCTCACCCTCTTCTTCATCCAAGAAGATTTAAAGTAAAAATGTGTAGCATAAATAAGGTCTTAAATCTTAGCCCAAGAATTTGATAATGACAATACCAAGAGGCCATCTTGGGTCTTGGTTTCCTGCACTAAACAAGCACATCAAAATTTATGATAACATGTCCAACACTCCATAGGTCATAGACATCTTGAGTCATATCATATAAAATAAGTATTTTTAGATATCATTCTTTTTTTAATGTTTTTTTATTTATTTCTAGGAGAGAGAGAGAGAGAGACAGCGTGTGCAGGGGAGGGGCAGAGAGAGAGGGAGACACAGACTCTGAAATAGGCTCCAGGCTCTGAGCTGGCAGTCAGCACAGAGCCCGATGCAGGGCTCGAACCCACGAACCGCAAGATCATGACCTAAGCAAAAGTCGGACGCTCAACTGATTAAGCCACCCAGGCGCCCCTAGATATCATTCTTAAGGAAAGGTCAGCGGGGCTATGTAAAGGGCCCAAAATTACCCTTCTTTTTATGGTTTAATTTATATTGAGAAGATTTTTTAAATTAATCTGGAATATGCCTTTGTATTTTCCATTTCTGACCAAAAATATAAAACCATGAAGGTACAAAGGCTGACTTTTAGGACTCCTCCCATTGGCTTTGGCTGGAGTCAGCAGGTCCACCCACGTGCAAAGCTGTGAGAAGGCAAAAGTGCTTTCTGAGATCTGTTTGGCAGTGGATATATTCCCTCTCCAATGAGGAACCACTGCATATTATGGAGAAAGTGTCATGAGAGCATACCAAGGATCAAAGAGTAATCATGCCTTAGAAATGGCATATGTGAGAAAAGACCCTACGTGTTTATTTTTTTAATAGTTTATTGTCATGTTGGTTTCCATACAACACCCAGTGCTCATCCCCACAAGTGCCCTCCTTCATGCCCATCACCCCCCTTCCCCTCACCCCCATACCCATCAGTCCTCAGTTTGTTCTCAACATTCAAGAGTCTCTCATGGTTTGCCTCCCTCCCACTGCCCCCGTTTTCCCCCTTCTTCTCCCCCACAGTCCTCCGTTAAGTTCCTCCTCCTATACGTGAGACCCTACATGTTTAAAGCGGCTCCTCCCAGCACCTCCAAAAGCTACTGCCCTTGTAACCACAGAATATTTGGCCACTTGGAGCCTGCGACTCTCCTGTTCTTTCCAAGCCCTGACGCACAACCACGAAGGAGCCAGGTGGCCTGGTTTGCCTCATGAAATGACTTTTTGGTTTGGTCTCTATTCTGATACCAGGTGAGGCCCACCAGAGCATCCCATACTGAGGAAAATAAGTATTCTGAAACAATGAGACTAAATATGATTATTATATTTCATTTTTATCAAAACAATGAACAATGACAACTTGAGTATTAAACATTGTCAACATAAGTTTAAATAGAAGGAAATTTTAAGGCTATTTTTAGCCTTAAATTAAATTTAAGGAAATTTTAAGGAAATCTAGCCTATTCCATGCTAGAATCAGATGTTCCTTCCTGCTTCTGAGTGTTTGGTGAAGAATCCCATGATTTGAAGAAGGCAAAAGAGTTTGGGATGAGACCCCATCTAGCAAGGGTCATCTCTAAAACTGCCTGATTATCTGGTGGGAATGCTATCTCCTTGCTAAAAGCCTGTGGTTAGATTAATGCTAGCCATTGAAAATCTGCTCTGGCCTGATGGTGGGCAGCCAGAGAAGGAATGTGTTTTCTGTTTATCTCTTTAGTGGCAGAAATATTCATCACAGAAAGACTGAGCTCCCAGTTTCAGGCAGGCCTGGAAGTTGTGCAGTCTGTAGTCTATGAATGTACACACACCAGCTCAGAATGATGAGAAAGAGTCAGGTCTGTGTTCACAGCCAGTTGCCTGCATTGGTTGATGGTTCAGTCAATTCCTTCAGCTTGACAACAGGGGTAGATTCTGCCTCATTGTTCAGAGAGGAAGCTCTACCACCCCCATTGCTTTATCTCCCAGGAATGCAGTTTGAGCTGTCTCCCCTCCTTGACAGCTTGGACCTCAGTAAATTACCAGGGTCTTGACCCAAGAGATGGAGAAGTCCTAAGTGATTTTTTTTTTAGTCTCCTATCTAAAAATGTGTTTACATTTCTTGAACTCTGGCTGACTGATTCATTCTCCTGGTGTTGCAAGAACTTTCTTTATGCATTAGGATTTATAAGTTTCATTTCTAGGAGGCCCAAGTTTTCTTCCAAGCCACAGTGAAGTGAACCTCATCTCAACGCAATTCTGCTGGGCTGGATTTGTCCAGAGGATGGATCATGGCCAAGCAGCTGTTATGTGGCAAACACAAGTGAGGCTAATGGAGGGACTGTGATATGAAGGGAAAAGTATTAGATGCTATGTCAGGAGATCTGGGTTCAGATTCTGGTCTTACACCCTTTCAAGGAACAGCCTTCAGCCAATCTCGTGAAACCACTCTCTGGACCTCAGTTTCCCCAGCTGTTTTAAAAAAATAAATGTTTTAAATCTGTCCCGAAGCCATTTCAAACCAGAAGAACAGGACAGCTGAGAAACAACAGAGAAGGAAAGGTCGGCCCACAAGGAATGAGTAGAGGTTTCAGGTCGAAGAGACAAAGATGCCACAGGCTCTTAAAAGTAACAAGCATAGAAATAAGTTTTTGTTGGACACTTGACCCACACTAGAGACTAAAACCCTTGTCAGTGGAGCCATGTGCTTAGCTAAATCTGTTCCTCAAATAAACATTCCTTTATAAATATTAAATTCACTTTCTTAGGAATAAAAAGAAAAACAAAATAAATCCTATCCTTTTGTAGCATGGGGTTTGACTCTTGGGCTCAAATCCTTACTCAAAAGCTCACTAGTGGTACAACCTTAAGCAAGTTAGTTTACGTTTCAAGCCTCAGCGTTTACACCTGTGGAAAGCAGTGATCACTCAACCATGGAGGAAAGCCACTCAGATTAACACCGTCTGCGAGGCACCTGCTTTATGGAAAGCTCCATGATTCCCACTAGCCCTAGTTTGGCCTTTGCCTTTGTTTGCTTTATATTTCCACTTCTTTTTCTTTAAAAAAAAATTTTTTTTAGTGTTTACTTATTTTTGATAGAGAGAGAGGGACAGAGCACGAGTGGGGGAAGGGGGCAGAGAGAGAGGGAGACACAGAATCCGAAGCAGGCTCCAGGCTCTGAGTTGTCAGCACAGAGCCCGATGCGGGGATCAAACCCATGAACCAGGAGATCATGACCTGAGCCGAAGCTGGACACTTAACCAAATGAGCCACCCAGGTGCCCCTTTATGTTTCCGCTTCTGTTGCCCCTCCACATTATGAGGAAAAAGGAAAATCTCTGATCTCTCTATCTGGAAGGTTACAGAAGCATTTTCCTACTTCAGTGAAGTATGATCATACAAAATTTATATTCAACGGTATCAGCAGATTTTTTCCATCAATATTTCCTTTTTAATTTTAGCTGTATCTGAATTTTAATAGCACAAAGAATTTACTTTTGTTCTTTTAAAAAGCAACCAAAACAAGAAAAATAGAAACTTGAGTATAAGTTCTCAGCACTATACTTAACATGGTATTTATATTGTGCTTATAGTGGGTCCAAGTGTTGTTTAGTGAGTAAATATGAATCCCATAGGTGTAAGTGTTTATAATCCTATATACATGAACTAGGTGTATACGTGTATACTATATATAGAAATTAATGAGACCTAGATCTGACAACTTTAATCCTTTTCTGATTTTCACCATAGCAAACACTGAATCCAGAACCTATCTTCACACTAATCTTAATGAAAACTCATCTTTGACCCAAAAGCCAGAGAAACAGGTACAGTATTGATTCTGAATGAGCATGAGACTGGGAGGCTGGACTACTGGGTTCTTGCCCCAGCTTGCTATGTGGCCCCGGGTAAGAGTCTTCACCTCTCTGGCACTCATTTGCCTCATCAATAAAATGAGACAAATGGACTATAAAATCACAGAGGTTCCTTGAAATGTCTTAACTCAGCTTGAACTGTTTTGTGTGGCTCTTCATGTGCCTGAATAAGTTGAATAGACCTTTCCCTGACTTCTAGAAAGTGAAAAAGGGAAGAAGGAAACACAAAAATGCAATAGCCACTAAGACTCTGTGCGAAAGGGCCCATTTTCTCCCATCCAATTCTCATTCCTAATGAGGAGGAAAAAAATAGCAATCAAGAAAAAATATGAAAGGCTACTGTGAAAAAAAGAGAAATATGCTTTGTCTGAGTGGGTGAGAAATGTCTATCAGTGCTTCAAGAACATACATGCACAAGTATTTAATCAATTTATTCCTTCGTTTGGAGCTTTGAGGCTGACTGTCTTCAAATTCACTCTAGAGAGAACTCAGGAGGCATTCCTAAGGCTGTACTCAGGGTCTCAGAGAACCTGAGGCAGAAACAGCACAGCTCCAGGGCACGCTCAGGTCTCTCCCTGCTGGGCCACAGCCTGGGAGGGCAGAGGGGGGGCATGATCTCTATTTCTCCCTTATCTCCAACTTCCTGCCACAGCCGGGCTTTCTCCTCCTTCCTCGCATTCATTAAAAAACAATAATAATAAAAATAGTTTTAGTTTCATGTGTGTGCCTAGCTGGGTTCTGAGGAAGGACCTGAACTCTCACTGTTAGAACGCCGGCCTGGGTCAGGCCTCCACTGAGGTAAAACACAGCCAAGCTGACCCTTCCTGCTACTGAGGAAACACTGAACCAACGTCTGCATTTTTTCTTTCACATGCCTGCTTTGAAGACAGCCTTTATAAGGGATCTAGAAGGTTTTCTTTTTTAAGAGAGTCTGTCACCAAGGAAAATATACTCTGCTATATTTTGATAATTCCACAATTCCAAAGGCCTTCAAGATGCTTCACCTACCCTGAACGCATTCCAAATTCACCCAGTTCCCGAGGTTGTATTTCAGGAGACCTAATATCACCAGCAATAAAAGAGTGGCTCAGGCACGTCAGATGAAGCCTTCGATTGAATTAGCCTTGCAGTCAGAAATAGGAGGAACACCAGAACGAGGGGCTTAAACCCTAATCCTGGGTTTCCCCTGTGAAGGTTGGCAAACCAGCTTACTGAGAACCTCGTGTGCCTTCTTTGTGAAAGGAGGGCTGTTCCTCCCAACAGAACCGGTTGGTTTGTTCAAGTCACAGTCGTCTTAACTTTCTTTAAAAGTAGCCCCCAAGAGGAAAGTCATTTAAGGAAAAGCCTAGGGAGCCCCACCAGCCCCTAAACACAGAGAAAATGTGGTGGGGTGGGGGTGGGGCTGGGGAAGGTGGAGGCGGCTCCCATGCCTCCCCCACTCCCTTACTTCTTGAGGCTAATGGCCCCTTTATTAGATTAATCACTGACTTCAATTTTAACTACTTCCTCAACCTACTCCATGTAAATGACTAATTTCATGTTTACTATAAAGCATCTGGAAAGGATTTAGAAACAAATTTCTGCCCGGCAGATTTCAGTTACGTACCTTGATGGGCCGCTGGCAAATCCAGTGGATTCCTTGCAGGGCTGCCTTTCCACTCTGAAGCAGGCTAGGATAGCACACAAAATTGATCTTTATCAGCATCAGCAGTTTCTACTTTTCTTTCCTTTCCATTAATTTCTCACTGACTCGCCCTCTCCCTCCCCTCACTGGGGTCTGACCTTATTAGGAGTTCAGTCACATAAAGCACTTTTACCTTTTTTTATCATTGCGCTAGCTGTGAGGAAAGAAGGGAAAAAAAAAAAAAACCCAGAGGTGGAATATGTGGGCATCACCATGCTTCCACAAGAAGTCACAGACCTAGACGTGGAAAACAGTTTCTGACGCGTGAGTGAGAGGGAAAGCCAGCGGTGACCGGGTTCGTGGATTTAGCCCCTGGGCGCGGGAGGCTGCTTCTGGGCGCCCCCTGGCGGCGGGATCTGAAACCTCGGCGGCGCGTGTGCGTCTGCTCCGTGGAATCTAGCGCGAAGGACTGGGGCTCCGGCCTCCCACACGCGGCGTGGCAAATTGTGCCACTAGGTCCCGAGCCTCCCCTTCCACACCCGGCCGAGGATCAGGGCCTCGAGACAAATCCACAGATAGAAATTGGAGTAGCAACAACATCAACAACTTCCTGGGAGTTGGAGGAGGGGGTTAAGTCGCGCGGAAAGAGGGGGAAGAAACTACAAGGGGGAAATGTGCAGATGAAAAGAGCAGTGAAAAAAGAAAAAGGAGACAAGCAGACATGTTTCAACTCCAAGCTCCCATTTCCTCTTTCAAATGAACTGCCTCCCCACTGTGAACAGAATCAAGTATTTATGAAGGCATTTTTTGCATATTAATAGCTACACACGGAGCATTGCGAGTTCTGAAGTCCTAAAGGTATGATGCCCTTTTTTTTAATGCAGGTCCTTCAAACTCCTCACAGAATTTGGTATTCTCCTTCACATATATTTTCCTTTCTGCCTTGTGGCTCCTCCTCGGGCCTTTCATTTGATTAAGAGAAATGAGTTCCCGCATACCGTCAGCGACCAAGTACTGCTCTTACCTCGGTGGCTGACATCAATCGCGAGAGAAGCTTCTCCTCTTCCCCAGGGCCTCTCTGTGTAGAGGCTGCAGGTTGGGTGAGGTGACCAGCACCTAAAAAGAGTATTAAAATTGTAAATGAAAATTCCAGCAGGAAACGTTAACATTATCTATGCTGGAGGGACAGAAAAAGCAAAACTTTTTTTAAAGTTTTTTAAAAATGCGTTAACTCCAACAGCATTGCAATCTATACTTGATAAAGATGATATTAAATTTTTTTAATGTTTTATTTATTTCTGACACAGAGAGACAGCGTGAGCAGGGCAGGGTCACAGAGAGAGGGAGACACAGAATCCGAAACAGGCTCCAGGCTCTGAGCTGGCTGTCAGCACAGAGCCCGACGCGGGGCTTGAACCCAAGAGCCGTGAGATCATGACCTGAGCCGAAGTCGGAGGCTTAACCGACTGAGCCACCCACGCGCCCCAAGATTACATTAAATTTTAAAAAGAAAAATATTGCGAACCAGTTAAAAAAAACTAAGTAAAAGACATCAACAATTTATATCAAAAATAATAGCAATAGAAAACAAGTATGGAAAAATATTTATCCTGAGTGGCAACTTAAATGCAGATTGAGGGAAACCGGAGGTACCACTTTATATTTGAGAGGTAGGCCTCCTCTCACTTTTAAAAAAAATATTTTAAAGTTTATTTATTTATTTTGAGAGAGAGAGCAAAGAGAGACTCTCAAGCAGGCTCTGCGAAGCCTAACAGGGGGCTCGATTTCACCAAATGTGAGAGCATAACCTGAGCCAAAATCAAGAACCAGAAGCTCAACAGACTGAGCCACCGAGGGGTCCCAAAGTATTTTTTTAAGTTTATTTATTTATTTATTTTTAAGTAATCTCTATTCCCCAAAAGTGGGGCTCCAACTCAACTCCAAAGTCAGGATTCACATGCTCTTCCAACTGAGCCAGCCAGGTACTCCAACCTCCCACTTTTTTTTTTTTTTTAAATGATAAAACCCAGTACTATGTTTTGGTAAAACTGGTACACTTATATACTTCTGATGAGTTATAATTTGGTTCATCCAGTTGTAAAGCAAAATGGAAGGCAATATAACTTGTGAAGCATGATAAAATATTGCTACTCATTTTTTCAGCACTTCTGACTCCTAGGAATTTATCTTAAGGAAATAATTCAGCTGAAAAAAGTGAGTGAAGATGTCCACCGCAGGATTATCTGTAATAAGGAGAAATTGGAAACAGCCTAATAGTCCAACATCAGAGAAATGATTGTGCTAATCATGACATATCCCTTTCAGTGAAAGGTTTAATTCATTCATTAAAAAATGATACTTGTTCATACTAGAAACTGTGATTTAATACCACCAGTTTAACACAAGGTTTCTCAACTTCCACACCATCAACACTTTTTGGTCCAGATATTCTTTGTCATGGGGAGCTTTCCTATGCTTTGTAAGATGTTAAGCAGCATCCTTAGCCTTTACCCAGTAGATGCCAGTAGCACAGACCTTCAGTTACGAGAATAAAAAATGTGTTCAGACCTCACCAAAAGTCCCCTGTAAGGGAAAATCACCCCCAGTTGAGAGCTATGGATTCAACTTTAACTCTAACAGTGACAATGTAAAAAAATAGGAAATTTCCTGGAGAAATTATGTGCCTGCCTTTGGAAATGAGTAACAAAAGTGGGGAGTAAAGTCTCCTTTTCTGGATGGGGAAGTGCAGATAGCTAATTATCTTAGACATCAGTGCTAGGCCCAGTCTTACTTACCAGCCTCAAAAATACCTCCACAAAGGATACCTAGTGATATCTTCAATCTGCAAGGAAAAGACTTGCAAATAATGCTTGCAAAAAATTTCAGTCATGCTACTTTGAAATTAGGGCCATGTTGAGTTGATGTTTTTTCAGTTTCTTATTTTTTGTTAGTATTCATTTTTCTTTCAAAATTCTCCCTGTAAGAAAGAAAAATGAATCATGAGGAAAGCTGGTTTTATTCACGTCTGGCTTAAAATGATCTAGGAGTCATAATAAAAAACAAGTACACAGCAAGCTAAACAAGGGTCAATACCATAGTGTCATTATTTTTTAACTATTAATTATTAAGTTTTTACTAAATTGTTCGATAGGGCCACCAGAATTCTCCTTTTAAAGATCTCAACCCCTTTTCACTGTTTTACTCCACTGACTCTAGACTTCAGGGGACAATGAATTTACCTCTTTTTCTGAAAAGTTTGGATCTCAAACTATGAAACTATTTTGTCCACCCAGATCTATCTGTGTGAGCTTGGAGCAAGAAGGGCCCTCAGCCCAGTGGTTTATAGAGCTGTCAGGGCAGAGATGTTGTCAGTAAAGAGTATCAAAGTACAAGCTCAAACCTTAATTAGATTTCCCAAGAATCATTGCATCTCTTTGTTCAAAATAAGAAAGAAACTGCCTCACCAGTTTTCACATTGTCAATTTTCTCCTTTTGTTAAGGAAAGCAAACATCCATTCTTGCATGCTTTATCTTGGGTTTTGTTTTGTTGCTTTGTGGGGATTAGAACTTTGGTAGTGTCCTAAAAATCCTGTTAAACTAGAATTGGGTCCTTTTTTCTCATTTCTCAAAGCCTCTTCTATTTCAACCTATTTTATCTCTTAAGTTCAGGTTTCATGAGTTTACAAGAGTATGAATTCATATTTGATCTTAAGTGTCCTAAATTTACTTCTTGAGGATTTCAAGGAGTAGCCTGTAATTCTAGCACACTAGGATTTAGGTTGAATAAACCTATGTTTACCCCATCTGTTTCCTTGGTGGTTTCACAGATGGTGTTCATATCCCCTTTCAGCCTTCCTCTTGCAGGACAAAACACACACACACACACACACACACACACACACACACACACCTGTAGACACACTAAGTTTTCCTACAAAAGGGTACAAAGATAACCTTTTGTTTCAATATCCTTCTGAGCTATACTCTGCCTTCCATTGACTTTTGTGGCTATTATCTAAAGAACAAGCTACTAATCTCTAAAGACAGACCACCTACCCCACCCCCCACCTCCTGCCTTCTGCCTTATTCATCTTTGTATCCTTTGTGTTTACCACAGTTCTTGGCACATGGTATCTACCGGGAAAAAAAAATTGACAATCTTTAGTTGACAGTAAGTACCATGTTCTGGGTAGAAAAGCCATAATCCTCCAAATAGTATTTGAAGAATTGCATTTGTTTTATTTCCAGTGATGATCATATGGAAGCTCAGCTGACATTTCTGTAACAACTCACACAATCTCCAGACACTTCCTGCTGTTGGTTGGCGCAATTTGGTATTTCAGTCTCTGGGTCGTGTGCAGATTGAAGATGTCACCAGGCATCTCCTTCGTCGAGATCTTTTTGAGGCTGATAAGTAAGATTGAGCCTAGCACTGATATCTAAGAGAATTAGCTGTCTGTATCTCCATGTCCAGAGAAGTAGGCTTTACTCCCCACCTTTTGTTACTCATTTCCAAAAGCATGGTACAGAATTTTTCCAGGTTCCATGCTGGTCCCCTCTCCCTCTTCTTTCTCTCCTCTTGCCCTTTCTCCCTCTCTGGCTTTGTAAATAGTTTTGATTGTGAAGCTTGATTCCAAGGTGTTTTGAAGATCTAAGCAAACTTCAACTTCTGGTTCAGCCTCACCCACAGGATTATTCTGTCAGCTCAAAACTCTACTGACAATTTAAGGATAATTTACTGAGAGGGGTTTGCTTTTAATTGCAAAACCAAGGCTTTTATTATTTGAATTTTCACTATGACTGTCATTTATTCCAGGACATCTGTATTTATTAATCTATTGGCTGCTAGTTCCAACTAGACACATGTTATGTGCCTATTTGATTTTTTTCTTTTTCTTGTTATTATGGAAAATTTCAAACACATGCAAAAATAGAGGGAATAGTATAATGAACCTCCATTATATTATAAGAACCTCCAATATATATGTTATTATATTATTATATATATATATAATATATATCAACAGCTATCTCCCTATTATCTTGAGAGGGTCTTTTTAGATGGTAATTACAGCCAATGTTTTTGAGGTTTACTACGTGCAGAGTTTAGGATTATCTCCCTTAATCCTTACAACATCCCAATGAGGTAGGTATGGGTTTTATCCCCATTTTACAGATGAGGAAACAGATGTCACAACAGATAGAGTCTCATTCAACATGTGACCTGCACTTGTAAAGAAGCCTGCTGGTTTGGGAATCCCACAGAGCTGCATTTATATCCCTACTTCTTGCATCCTGGCTGTGTGGCTTCAAGCAGGTATTTAACCTCTCAGAGGCTCAATTTCCTCATCAGTAAAGGATAATAATATGTCGCTCATGGGGTCATGACAAGAATTAGATGAAACAACATATGGAAAGGGATTAGCAGTGTTTGTCACTAAGTAATCCCTATAAATTACAATAGTAATTTGTATTCCATTCCCCTGCTCTCTGCTTGAAAGCCGTTATAAAACAGAACTTGGACCTTTTATATATCTAAGGGATCAGAGGTGGAAAAAGAGAAGCTTGAAAAGCAGGAATAATTTAAAGGACTGTGGACCAGTCTATCTACCATTTTCCCCCTCCCCCATTCCACCCAGCCCCCAAGCCCAAATATCCCCCCAAACAAATATCCTCCATGCTGTCTGGATTTTGTTTCACTGCTTACAATTCAACCTATTAGAGATTCCTTTGGGTTTCCCATATCTCATTGTGAATTTTTGAAATTCTTTTCTGTCCTACACCCAAGGAAGCACAGCTGAAAGCCTGGGACAGAGGGGGAGCAAAAAATTTTGGAGCCAGGAACACTGTATCCAGCAGTGCTGCCCAGGAAAACTTAGAAGTCAGAGGACAGGAGGGCCCAAAGGAAAGGAAAGGGGGAGGAAAGAAAGGGAAAGGAGATCTTTGTTTCTCTTCTTCCGGCCCTCTGCCATTCCAGCACTACCAGGGCTAGTTCATCTTTTTAGTCCAGCTAAATTATGGATTAGATAAACTTCAGTGGGCCAGTGTGGAAATCAAAGCAACATGGGCATCATTTCTTTCTCTAGTGAAAATCAACTGATTTTAAATGACCTATTACAGTGGAATCAGTTTGCAAGTTGAAATCCCCTGCCTCTCAGTTGTCTGTCAGATTGGAAAAGTCACACCAGACCCAACATAACAAGGAAGACACAAAATTTGGGCTTAAAGTGTTGGGTTAGAAGGAGGTAGGGACTTGTTCAGATTTCCCACCCTGCATCCCACCACCTCCCATTTCTCAGTCGAAAATAGGATGTGTCATCTCTCAAAGGTGTCATCTGGATCAGGCACAGATCCAGCCTGAAGACAGCCAGACACCCCCTCACAGAAAAAGCTAGTTTCTACCTCCCCTGGGGCAAAAGAGATCACTACTTTGGCTTAAAATTTTTTTTCCTCCAGCTCCTGCTAAGCCAGATAAACAATGATTCTGTTGTGTCAACAAAGCACTTAATTAAACTGAAGACAATATCAATTAGAACTGATGGATAAGATTTACTTCCAGATAGTAGAAGCCCTGGAATTATGGTGTCCTGAGTTTCATTATTTAAATGCTCCCTGAGTGGAACAGTGAGGTTGTTTGGCCCCATTTTCAGGTAGGGCAACTGAGGCACAGAAAGCTTAATGAAATGGCAAAAGTCACTAAATGAGTCTCTCACAAAAGCTAAGACTGGAGATTGCAGTGTTTCTCTTCCTAATCTAAGTTTGCTAGCTATCGGGCTAATTTGCTAAACACTCATGAGGATGCCAAATCCTTTCATAGAACTGAGGCATAAAAAAGTGGATGGAGACCAAAATTTTGACAGGAGGGGAAATAAGAAGCCTCTTCTCTGGTTTCCAAACAAACTGTCTCTCTACCATGCCTCCTTGCAGAGTCCTCCTAAAACTGTCCACTCAACCCATCTCACCAGCACCAAAAATTGCCTTTAGCATATAAAAAGGCTAAGATGTCAGGTGGCCAAAATGAACAAGATGAACCCAGGTGACAGGCACAGGGACCGCTGGGCAGACTTGTGGTGAGTGGAAACACACCATGGCTTGGGGTCCTTTCTCCTCAGAAAAAGCCTATGCAGGAAGACCAGGTTATTGAATCGAGATCCTGGTGTTCCATTGGGCCTCCTAAAGACTAGAGGTCTTCTGTTCCTCCAGGCCAGGGAAACCTAGATAGAGACAAGCTCTCAGAGGAGGACCTAGGGCTGGCTGGCGTGGCCGACCTTGCACAGGCAGGGTCTCCTGCCAGTTACCATGAGCTAATTGTGTATACAAAGTTCCTGACTACTGAGTTCCCTCCCCAGGCAGCCCAGTCATATGGAGCCCTATAGAACTCCATTCCTTTCTTAGCCCCCACTCTGTCCCCATTCCTACTGCACACTCTTAGTTCCACAGTCTTCCATGGGCAGGAAAGAACAGGGGCTGAGAAGGCCAAGTGCTGGGAAACTGGCCAGACCTTTTAGCCCATAGCTCTGTGAGCAAGAATGACCCTTTCCAGGATTTGGCCCCCACCCACCCAACAGGGAGCATGGTGAGGGGGAGGTTCAGAATCCTAGTCCTCCTCACCCCTCCCTACCCCCAGTGACTGAATCTCTCAGATCTATTCATCCCTGCTGGGATTCAGAGTCCCCCAACCCCCAGGAAAGTGGAAGGACAGACTATCAGCCAAGGAGGGGGGCCTGGTGGTCCAAAGGAGAGACTGACTCTTTTCCTTTTGTTTGCTCACAGGAGGGGACAAATGCCCTGTGTGCACAGAGGTTTGATGTGACAACTTGATAGACCACATAAGGGTTTCAGCAAAGGCCTCCCGACCCTGCTCTCCATGCATTAAGATAATGATGGGGTGTGTGCCCCAGTGCATTTCAGATCTTGGCTACAAAGGCCCTCCTTCCTTCTGTTTTCTTCCTCCAGCTCAGCTTGCCCACAGGTTCCCAGAGACTCTTGGCAGCTTTCTCTCAGGCAGAATGAAGTTGTGAGCTGTGTGGGAGGCAGTTAGACAGCGAAGAGTGTTGCAGCCTTCTTAATGAGGGACAATAATTCCTCTTGGAGCCATTAAGCCACAGCTACAGATAGGGGGAACCCCAATTAGAAAGGAGTGGGAGAAGTAAAGAGGGGGGTCTGAGAGATGCCTGCAGGACAGATCTGTGTCTTGGGGGCTCTATGGGCCCCATGGGTAGAGATATAGCTGATTGGGTTTAGAATCTGCTTTCCTTCTTAAGGTCAGTCGTTCCAGTGACTATAGAGCCAGCCCACGGTGGTGACCCTTCAAAATACACACATTGAAAGGAGGAGGCAAAATTACCAGAGAGAAGGGTCTTTCTTTAAGTTTGTGGCTCAGAGATTATAAGAGTAAGAAAGGAAATGATATTTATTTAATGGACATCCTCTGTAAGTTTTGCTACATTAAGTATATGTGCATATGGATATTTGTATTGCAGCTGATAGCTCTCTTGTTCTGGCCTTCAACTGAATCACATTATGTTTACAGCAAGATAATAATCCTGGATTTTCCATGGCTCACTCTGTCAGAGTGTAAGATTAGGTCTTGAATTCATTAACAGCCATCTCCTTTTAAATGTCAGATAACTTTTTAAATGCCAAGTACTTACGCAACACCCTCTGTGCAATTCAAATCGGCTTTACCAAATTAACTTATTAATCTTTATTGTTTCATTTACTGAAGAGAAAGGCTTCCAGGTGTTTTTAGCATAACATGAAAATATTAAGGTAGTTACAATACAATACAGGTGGGTTTTGATTTTCTGCTCAACATTGACCCTTCTACCAGTTTTGTAATCATTCCCAGTAAAGCATCCACATAAAAGAAGCATAAAAGCTTCAGGCGTCTCTCCTTTCTTCTAATTCTCCCATTTTCCTTCCCTTTTTCTTCCCCCTTCCACATCTTCAGATACCCTGACTCCTGTTTACTATTTATTCTGCTGTCTTTGCTCTCAAAATAGCCCAAGAGCTGCAAGTGTCAGTTATGATGGTTCTCCCACCCAGAAAACAGAAGGGCATCTTGCAGGATCAGGGAGGGAGCTCAAAAGGCTGCTTAGAACAGGCCTAGAAATCAGGAATTCCACTGTTCTTTCAGAGAACTCCTGCCTGGTTTTACCTCTGAATAATCAGATACAGGCTACACTGACTGCTAAAGATAGATCCTTCCAGAGTTGACTCCTTGTCACCCAGTTTTCTGCTCAAGTCACCCTGGAAAGGTCTTCTCTTATCACCCAAAGGCAAGTCCCACCCCTCCCCATCAACTTCCCTCTTATCCCATTTCATTATCTTCATAGATTTATCTAAAATCATCCAGCCCAGGGCACCTGGGTGGCTCAATTGGTTGAGTGTCCAACTTCAGGTCAGGTTATGATTTTGTGGTTCATGAGTTCAAGCCCCATATCAGACTCACTGCTGTCAGTGCAGATCCCGCTTTGGATCCTTTTTCCCCCCCCCCCTCCCTCTCCCTCTCATCTACCTCTCTCTTTCTCTTAAAAATAAAAAAATTAAAAATAATTAAAAACAATAAATTAATTAAAATCAATCCAGCTTTTTTATGTTTGTTTGCCTGACACATACAATATCACCCAATATCAGTTTCGTGAATAAATGAAAAACCATTCCAACACATGGCTTCGTTGCCTAGTTTTAACTTTCTGACTTCTCTTCTCGCCACCTCCCACAATCCTGTTTATATATTCAATCTTTTCTTTCCTCACATCTCCCAAACCCCCTTTCACTATCATTTATTTGTTAGAACAGTTGAATGTAATAAGCAAAAACAGTTCTTCACATTACAGTGACTAGAGAGCCTTCACTGAAGACATTCCATCAAGCTAGAATTCATGGTCCCTAAAGTTAAAGAGATGAGCCATACAGTTGGGAAAATTGTTTTATCAAAAAATTTATAGGTCAGCTAATTTAGAGGGACTTTTCTCAAAGCCTCTCAAATCCCCACTCTTCAATCCGAGCCCTACATAAGGAATTAAAGTGTCTGACTGTTGATTTCGGCTCAGATCATAATCTCCTGATCTCACGGTTTGTGAGACAGCCCTGCGTCAAGCTCTGTACTGACAGCATGGAGCCTGCTTGGGATTCTCTCTTTCCCTCTCTCTCTGCCCCTCCCCAGCTTGCATGCATGCACGTGCTCACGCTCTTTCTCTCAAGATAGATAGATGATTGATAGATGATTGATAGATAGATAGATAGATAGATAGATAGATAGATATTTAGAAAAAAGACTTACAGGTCAGATGATTTGCAGGGACTTTTTTTTTATTTCGTTTATGTTTATTTTCGAGAGACAGATAGAGCCTGAACGGGGGAGGGGCAGAGAGGGAGACAGAATCTGAAGCAAGCTCCCAGCTCTGAACTGTCAGCACAGAGCCCAACAGGGGGCTCAAACTCATGAATCCTGAATTCATGACCTAAGCTGAAGTCAGATGCTCAACTGATTAAGCCACCCACATGCCTCTTGGAGGGACTTCTCAAAGACTCTCAACTCCCCATTCTTCAACCTGAGCCCCCCATAAGGAGCTAAAGTAATTCTAACCATTGGAACTGGCTGTGACTATGCTTTTGTCTTCTGGGCTAACACAAAACCTTCTCTGGAAGATAATGGAGAACTTTCCCTCAAATCAATATTGTCTGATTTTTATTATTCCACCCAGTGATTCATGCATGATTTTGGAAGCTAGAAAGCTTCAAATTTTTTGTCTGATTCTAGCTCGGACCAAATGTTTTCATTTGATCTAGAAACAGGGAGGGGCTGTCTCACTCCAAGAAGCTAATCAGATATATGACTGAGATGACAAAAAATTGGATATGTAATTGTCCAAGAAAGTCTTTATCTCTAGCTACATTTCAAAACAAAGGAAATGGGTGGGGGCGTGCATCAAAATGATGGTTGCCTATGGGCCCAACAGTTAATTCATCATTAATGCTTTAAAGTAATATAAATGATATAGGAGGGGGAGTTTATAATGGCCCAGAGAGACAGACATCTGAAATTTAGTCTCCTAGAAAATATGGAAATGATCAAATCCACACCCAGGGTGATCTCATGGCATACTAGTGACCCCAGCAAATCAGCCCTAAAAAATAACAAATAACTTTCTTCTTTGGAAACGAGAAGCCAATGCTATGCAGAGGAGAGGCCTCTGGAGGTCAGCACATACTTCCTGTAATGTCGTCATCACTGGCTCTCCCCATTGTAATTGAATTGGGCTGTAACATGTAGCTTGCCCCCAGTGTGATTGTTCCTCTTTTGTTCAGCAAATGTGTATCAAGTATCTATTTGTTTCCATGCCCTGTGCCAGGCACTGCTGTTACCTGGAAACAGCACAGTCGTGGTTCTTGCCCTCATGGAGTTTGTAATCAAGTGAGGAGATGAGTTGGCTGCACAGAATAAGCTTCATTGTAGGCAATGAGGAAAGTGCTCGGTGCTCTGGGATGTCACAGAAAGCATATGGGACGAGTGAGCCAGACCTGAAGGATGAGGAGAAACCAGAAGGGAGGAATACATTCCCAGGAGAGGGAAGGGCAGTCTCACAGTCTCCAGGAACAGACCTTGGAAAGGTCAGTGATGATGGTAGCTCTTTGCACTTGCTATTCCCACAGTGAGGTAAACAGTTCCTGCAGAGAGCCCCACAGAACCTTCCCTGGCCTTCTTCAGAGCTTTGCTCAAAAATCACTTTCTTATGGGGCCTTCCTGCTTAAAATTGCAGGCTACTCCTTACTCCCCTCTCTGCTTTATTTTTCTCCAGGTCACAAGTCACTGGCAGACATAACTTATGTTCCACTTGCTTGTTATCTCTTCCCTCTCAGTGAAATGTATGTGCAGTTTTCATGGGGCTGGAGACTTGTCTGCTTCTTGCACTATCGGATCTGCTCTACTGGGCATAGAAAAGACACTCAATAAATATTTCTTGAATGACTGAATAAGGCAGGAGAGATAGTCCAGGGCCAGGCAAGAAGGGTCTTATAAGCTTTTTAAGTGGGTTGACCTTCAGGCTGAGGGCAAGGGCCTTTGATTGTTTTAATCGGAGTGGTATGGTCCGCTTGGCATCCTGGAAAGATCACCCAGGTTGTAGTATGGAATATGGGCTGGAAAGCTACTTCAGATCAAACTTTGTTGTGTTCTGAATCATACTTCATTTGCCTGTTGTAACACCATTCTCCTGTGGTGACAGGAGAGAGAGCATGGTCCAAGAGATTGGAGAGGCCCTAGGGCCTCCAGACTCCTGTATTAGCCCGTTCTTCCTTCCCTCTTGCTAGATTCATCCAAATCACTCCTCCTAACACATCAAATATATTTTAAGCTTGCAAATAAACTAGAATCTTGCTGCAACTTTATCTGCAAGGTAGATTTGATAACCACTGTGGAAGCCATATGGAGTCTGGGGCACATAGTGATTACCAGCTGTATAGCTTTGGGCAAGTTACATTAAGTAACTCTCAGAACCTGCAGTTCCTCATCTGTGAAATGGGAATACCAAGAACTGCCTCACAGTTGTGAGACTTCAATAAATGATTACAATCCTGAAACACAGGAAGGCCCTTTTTTCCACTTTCCTATTACACTGACCTCAGGTATGAATTAATAACCAGTCTTGGATTATCCTCTATATATACGGATCCCCTGTGTCTTCAATGATAAAAATAGGTGTTATGACTAGTGTTCCAACGATGAAAAATTACTTTCTATAAATATTTGGGGATTTAGACTAGCTCTTGTCGCACTGTATATCATTCCTATGAAAGTTGGGCTTTCTGCTTCTCTTCACAGGGAGCCCAGCAGTCCTTGGAGGCAGCAGCTCAGAAGACAGGAGAGCCTCAAAGTTGTATAAATAAAGGGCTGATATGTTCAAACAGAAAAGAATTTTACACGCGCAAGCTGCACATCGACATGACGCCGTTCCTGAAGGTGATCTCACACTGAGAAGACGAGGAGTTTTATAGACACATACACAGGCATCCCAGTTAATACATTTCTGCATGGTACAAAAACAGCTTCAGAAGTCTCTCAGAGTTCATGCTTTATCAGAAGGGACAGAAAATAGGCAGTTTGTAGCAGATGAAGGAAGAACAAATTAGGACGGTAATCACAGCTAGCCATCGGGGACAAATCAGTCAGGTGTCTGGTTTGAGTGGTGGGGGACAAAGAAAAGAGATGAGAAAGGATAACCTTGAACTACCTCATAAAACAAACAAATATAATTTATTTTATCTTGACAGTAGCTAAAATAATTGTTACTGTTTTATCACTGTAACTGAGTAGAACTGGTATTCTGACTGGAAGAGAAGACTTATTCTTGGTAACTATTTACAAGTCAACTGCATATCCTCTTTGGATGTCTGACCTTATTTTCTGTTCTCTGAGAATTCATTATTCTCTTAAGCTCACCTTCATGTCTAGTTAAAGGTACTGAGAGTTTCTATGGTGGTGATGTCATTTGTCCACCTTTGCAATACTCTGTCTTGCCCAGCATCTAACACAGTGCCTGGCACCTGGAAGGTGCTCCCTAGATGCTCCATAAATCGACTGCCTTCTTATCCAGCAGACTTAGGGTTCCCTTCTTAACCATTCTTTGCCCCCTTTAGAGCTAAATGAACCGGAAATAACTGATCAGGGAGTAAAAGAAACTCATCAGGAACCAAGCAAGGCTTGGCTTAAAAGGATCTCAGATCCTTTGTACTACCCTAGAGAACAGCATCCCAGGCCCTTGATAAGAAATGACTAGGAAAGTGGCACCTGGGAGGCTCAGTCGGTTAGGCGGCTGACTTCATCTCAGGTCATGATCTCGCAGTCCATGGGTTCGAGCCCCACGAAGGGCTCTGTGCTGACAGCTCAGAGCCTGAAGCCTGTTTCAGATTCTGTGTCTCCCTCTCTCCCTCTGCCCCTCCCCAGCTCGTGCTCTGTCTCTCTCTGTCTCAAAAGTAAGTAAACACTTTTAAAAAAGTGACTAGGAAAGACAGAAACAGAGGAGAGGAAACCGAATACATGCAGGTTCATGATGCCGGCGCTATTCAATGCTATAGACTGTCAGAGACTTCAGAGTTCATGAGTGTTACTCTTGTAACTTCAGTTAATCCAGAGTTCTCAGATTACATCTTCTCTGGGCTACTCCTATCCCATCCAGAGCTGACAATGTGAGGCTTTGGTGAAAAGTCATGTATTTGCCCCAAATCTATCTCACTCCATGGCCGGGCTCCGCTTTCCTCTATTTTCCTGTTAATTAGGCTCTTTCCCCATTTAATAAGATGGCTATTGACTTCTCTTTCTAGATCATTCTGGAACTGAGTCTTATTGGCCCAAGTTGGGTCACATGCCCATCCCCAAATGAATCACTGTGGCCAGAAAATTGGAATACACTAATTGACTCAGCCTGAGGCCACAAGGATGAAAAGTGAGAAAAGAAGGAATGTTTCAAAAAGGAAAATAAGGTCCTTATAACCAGAATAAGAGAGAATTATTCTGGGCAGGAAAAAAAAATTGCTACAAGTGTTCAAAATAATTACTTTGATTCATTACTTATTATATTAGCTTCTAGAGCCACCAAAGTACCACAGACTGGGTGGCTTAAACAATAGAATTTATTTTCTCACAGTTCTGGAAGCCAAAAGTCTGAGATCTAGGTGTTAGCAGGATTGGTTTCTTCTGAGGCCTTTCTCATTGGTTTGTAGATGGTCATCTTCTCCCTGTGTCCTCATATGGCCCTCCCTCTGTGTGTGTGTGTGTGTGTGTGTGTGTGTGTGTGTCCTAATCACCTCTTCTTCTGAGGAGACTAGTAATATTGCATTAGATCCCACCCCAATGATGAGCCCATCTCATTTTACGTTTTTAAAAAAAATTTTTTTTAATGTTTATTTTTAAGAGAGAGAGACAGAGTGTGAGCAGGGGACAAACAGAGAGAGAGGGAGACACAGAATCAGAAGCAGGCTCTAGGCTCTAAGCTATCAACATGGAGCCCAACATAGGGATCCAACCCACAAACCGTGAGATCATGACCTGAGCCAAAGTCAGATGCTTAACCTACTGAGCTCCCAGACGTCCCTGTTTTTAAAAACCGTATCTCCAAATGCAATCACATTCTGAGGTACTGATGGTGGACTTTAATATATGAATTTTAGAGGAACACAATAGAGCCCAAAACACACTAATGAAACTATTCTTTTTTTCCTTAGCATCAGTTTAGTTCTTCCCTTCGCCCTAAAGAATTCTTGATAGACACTTCCCAGGATGAGGTATCATCAGTATCATTACTATTCATTCCATCTATAGTGAGCGTCTACTTCTACTCTGTGTCTGACCCTTTCTAGGCATTTGGAATACATCAGCAAACAAAATAGATGGAGATCCTGCCCCAGGCAACATGTATAGTATGTTCAAAGGTGATAATTACTATGGAAATGAGATAAGTATATTTAGGGAACATCTAGGAACTGCAGAATTCATAGTATAGATTTACAATAATTGTTTTGCATATTTAACATCCATAGTGCTTTTGTGGTACACTTTTTGTTCAGTAATGTTGGTACCATGTTACAGAGGAAAAGGCATTGTCATCCCTAAGGTCCACTTTCTGGTCCACCCTTTTCAAGACTGACAGAAATTGTAACTCAGCCTGCTTCTACAGGGGACTTACAGTGCACACAGTAGGCTTTCTGACTCCCAAACTGTCCTTGCCCAAAAGATCACACCCTTTCTTGCAAATGTTCAGTGTTAAAACTCTCCTTAGGTAGACTTCCCCTTCTTGACATGGTAACTCCTAGATTCTTAGGGGTTGCCTTGTAGAAAAGGACAAATCTCAGGGCTTATATAGGAAAGGATGGTGAATTCAAACAGAGGAAGTTCTGTCCTCAGCATCTCAAGCTTTATAGAAACCAATTCATTCTGTACATGTCATTTGTGCATTCCCAGCCTATCCACAGGACATTTCATTCATTTTTCTGGTGCATGTAGGAAGCATTGCACATTTCAAGGGATAAGGGTAAGATATAAAAATATTGAGGCTGAAAAGGGGAATGGAAAGAGATGCAAACAATCATAGTTGCTAACATTATTGAGCACTTACTCTGTGCCAGACTCTGTTTTAAAGTTTTACATGCAAGAACTCATTTAATTCACAAAAGGAACCTAGGAAATAGGTAACATTATCCCATTTTACAGGTGAGAAAACTAAGGCATTGAGAGGTTAAATAACTTCCCAAATGTCATACAGTTGATAAATGACAGGAACAAGATAAAGGCAGCCCAGCTCCAGAGCTCATGTTTTCACCCATGTTTTCAACCATAAAGCCTCACAGCAGATGCCAAATGAGTGACCTTGTAATACTTCTGTGACTGTGCTTCCTTTTTAGTAAAATGGAAATCGTAATACTGGGACCTCCATACCTGCCTCTCAACAGTGAGGCAAGAATTACATGAAATAATAATTTTGAAAGAATTGTCTCACCTTCAAAAAATTCAGCTCATAGAAAGGAACATTCATTAACTCCTGCTTAGGACCAGGGCCCTCACATATTGGAAATTTATTTAATTTTCCCACTCCTTTCCTGGCGAGTGTGTAGATCCCTGCTGTACAGATGAGGAACTTGGGGACTGGTAAAATGAAACAGTGACCAGTGACACGGCTGCCAGCAGAGGGAACTGAGATTCAAAGCCACAAAATCCACAATACCTGATGTTGATGAGGTCTATCTATTACGTTCCTATGAAGAATTTTAATTGTACATCTTTGCTTTGGCTTCAGAACCTTAGGAGAGGAACAGAGATTTAATAATATATTTTAATCTTAATAACACAAGATATCTTATGATTTTCATAAATTGTTTTTCTTTATTAATGAAAATGTGTGAGGTCTTTTTTTCTTCTTTAAATGTTTATTAGTTTTTGAGAGAGAGAGAAAGACAGAGACAGGATGTGAGTGAGGGAGGAGTAGAGAGAGAGAGACACAGAATCTGAAGCAGGCTCCAGGCCCTGAGCTGTCAGCACAGAGCTTGACATGGGCCTAAAACCCATGAGATGTAACCCTAGCTGAATTAGGAACATTTAACTAACTGAGCCACCCAGGCGCCCCTGTGTGGGATCTTTTTAATGCACAAGAAACATTGTACTACCTTGAAGTAGAAACTCATAAATGAGATATTAATTTTCTTCCATTATTAAGGAGGTATTGAAATTAGTCACTTATATGTATATATTGTGGTATGTTACACAGACTTTCCAAATGTATTTTCCTAAATAAGCCTTTTAAGAACTCTGTATGTATTTATTATTACTCCATTTCAAAGATGGAGAGAGTGAGGTTCTATAATAGGTCATACAGCTGGCTCCTGGCCCACTGGAGCCCCACTTCTGACTCCTGTATCCCATGTTCCTCCATTCCCCTGGCAGCTCCTCATGAAAGCCTGCTGTGAGCCTAGAAGTACCATGCTCACATGGGGTACTGTGGATGAGGGTAGTAGGCAAGACCAAAGGAAGATTTTCCAAGGAGAGATGAGAACTATAGGTCACCTGGCCAAGCCCCTGTCAGTCAAAGCAACTGAGGCTCAGGGTTTAAGTAACTTGCATGATCTGAAAGGCATGATGTGTAGGAGTCAGGGCTCCCAGGGCAGGCAGTCTGACTCCTGTACCCCAGCCACTCAGGCAGCTGTGTCTCATGTCTGGTTTTGGTGCTGCAGTTCGTGTTTACAAAGTGTTTGTTACTATCCCCACCCACCCACAGCCCTATAATATCCTACTGCTGCCAGTGCTCTTTCTAAATACAGCTCAGTCATATCACTGGTTTGTTTGAAATCTCTTACCATGTCCGCATTGGCCTTCCGATTAAACCCTGGCATCAAAGATGTATTTCTTTTATAAATAGAAAAAATATAAAACCTCAATTTATTTTTAACTCCATGCTGCAACCTGCAAGATCTGGCCCCTATCTAATTCACACTGTCCATGCACTGCAGTCCCCAAAGCTGCCCCCCACCCAGCACATGGTGCTTCCTCTGCCAGGAACTGCCCTACCTCCCCTTCTCTGCAAGACTTAGCACCACGTCCCCTGGTAAACAAACCTTCCCCAGACTAATTTAGCTTCACCTTCCGTGAGGTCCTGCAGAAAACTGTCATAATCTGTCACAACATTTATCACACAGCATTGCAATGCTGAGGTTTTATGTCATTTCTCCACAAGCCAGCAAGCTGCTTGCAAATAGATCTTTCATCCTGGTGTCCCCAATGCCTAGCACATGACCTGGCACACAACAGACACTGAATAAATGTTCATGGGCTGAAGCAACAGATGAAGAGCAAATGACTTGGTTAGAATAACTGAGCTAGGATTGAATTTTCAGTCCTTCAGCTTGTTTGGCTCATTCGCCAAGTGATATTACCTATGTTTCAGTCATTCAGTTTAGTCATTGCATTTGTAATTCATATTAAAAATGACAGATTGTGGGGTGCCTGGATGGCTCAGTCCATTAAGACCCCAACTCTTCGAGCTGAAGTCATGATCTCACGGCTCCTGAGATGGAGCCCCACGTCGGGCTTTAGTTTGTCAGTGTGGAAGTCTCCACACTTGGGATTCTCTCTTTCCCTCTCTCTCTGCCACTCCCCCCACCCCATGCTCTCTCTTTCTCAAAGTAAATAAACTTTTAAAAAATAATGACAGGGGTACCTGGGTGCCTCAGTCAATGTTCAGCTTCAGCTCAGGTCATGATCTCATGGTTCATGAGTTCAAGGCCCACATTGGGCTGGCCCTTGTCATCACAGAACCCACTTCAGATCCTCTGTCCTCATCTCTCTCTGCCCCTCTCCCACTCACACACTCTCTCTCAAAAATGAATAAACATTTAGGGAAAAAATGACAGATTGCATTTTGTTTAGTTCTAGGTGTTGTGTGTGCATTTTTTTAAGTGGGCTTCACACCCAACATGGGGGCTGAAACTCACGACCTGGGATCAAGTCCTGAGTTGGGATCAAGTCGGGTGCTTAACCAACGGAGCTTCCCAGGCATTCCTATAAAGAGATGATTTTTAACAGTTGGGTAGTATTCCATTGTGTGAATTACCATAATTTATTTGACTAGTCCTCAGTTGGTAGGATTTTTAGGTGGTTTCAAATCTGTTTCAGTGAATAACCTTAGGTGTAAGTCATTTCTCATGCATGTTCAAATATCTAAAACACGATAGGGTTGGGGTTTTTTATAGTTTTCTAGCAACAGACTTTCAAATTAAGACTACTTCTTTATCTAACAGGGATATACCAGAAGGTTCTTTCAAAGTCTCTGACTCTCTCTGCCTACATCTCCCCATCTGTGAAATGAGAATATTTTTTGCCCCTGAAGGCTCATAGCTACATGTTAAGACTAAAGGTTTATCCTTCTTGCCTTTGAAATTCTTCCAAAGGAGCAAGCTTGTTTCTCCCTTTTAATCCAGTTTCCTGTTAAATTAATAGGACATGTAAACAGGAATTTGTCTTTCAGTTTATCTCTTTTCTACTCTTATAACTTAGCAGTTTATGACTGAGGTGGATTTTCCTGCTGTACTTTTTCAAAAATCTTTCCATTTGTTTAGGGATGAATTTTTTTTTTTTTTTTTTTTTACTGCACCAAGGCCAAATCCTCTTTGTCTTCAAAATGAGAAATGCAAAAGAAAGAAAATTACTGTGCTCGTTTCAGCAGCACATATACTAAAATTGGAGCAATCCAGAGAAGATTAGTGTGGTCCCTGCATGAGAATGATATGCAAATTCCTGAGTGTTCCATATTTTCTTGTATACCTGAAACTAATATAACACTGTATGTTGACTAACTGGAATTAAAATAAAAACTTAAAGGAGAGCCTGGCTGGCTCAGCTGGAAGATCATGATACTCTTGATCTCAGAGTCATGAATTTGAGCCCCATGTTGAGTATAGAGATTACTAAAAAAAAAACTTAAAAAAATATTTTAGAAACTTATCATAATAAAAGCAAAAAAGGAAGGAAGGAATGAAGGAAGGAAGGATGGAAGGAAGAGAAAGGAAGAAAATTACTTACCCACTCTAGCTCTTTTATGACAGAATATCTCATCGGCTCCAACAGTAAGCTAACAAGTGAAAAACACGCAGGGTAAAAAACTATAGAGTGAGAAGAGAATGACAAACAAATAAGAGTAATTGTCTCTTCCCAGAGCAGTTTAGGTGTTTGATAATTAAGTGGAAAAACTGCTACTAAAGGTAGAGGAACTTCAGTCCTAGGAGAGACTTCCAGGGCTCTCCATATCCAATTCTTTCTTTGTAGCTGAAGTGAAGCTGTGGATTCAGCAGAGATCCATATGACAAAGACCGAGAGCTGGCTTCATCAGATACATGTGGCTTTACTTAAGTCTTTGACTCTACGTGTCACATCATTTTGGCTACCAATGAGCTGCTCTTCTAATAATGCTCCAGAGGAGATCAGTGACTCTCAATCCTGCTACATGTTGGAATCACCCAAGAAACCTTAAAAATGCTCTAGTTCCAGGGGCACCTGGGTGGCTCAGTTGGTTGAGCATCCAACTTCGGCTCAGTTCATCGTCTCACGGTTCATGGGGTCAAGCCCTGCCTTGAACTCTGTGCTAACAGCTCAGAGCCTGGAGCCTGCTTCAGATTCTGTGTGTCTCTCTTTCTCTCTGCCCATCCCCTGCTCATGTTCTGTCTCTCTCTGTCTCTCAAAAATACATAAAATGTTTTAAAAATTTTTTGTAAATGCCCTAGTTCCAGAAAGTCTAATTTTATTTTTGGGGGGTAAATACTGGGTATCATACCTTTTAAATAGTTCTAATTCATAGCCAGGGTTGAGAACCACTGTTATGAAAATTTCTACATGGTGGATTGCAAGCAATTTGTATGACTGGGAGAAAGAAGGAAGAGGGGATTGATGTGATAAGAAACCTAATCCGTGGCAACCTTGGAAACTCCACAAAAGGCCAGTCTGACCCTTTTGCTTCCATTAAACCCTTTCCATTTGTTCTCAGGATAAAACCAAAGCCCTTAATCTGCCTTCAAGGCCTTGGGAGCCTGATTCATCCCACCCTTCCCATTCTTTCAGCCTCTGCTCTCATCATACCAGTCATCCATCACGTCCCTGGGGGTACCTTGCTTCCTTCTCCAGTTGGTCTTTGCCTGTGGCATTCTTCTCCCCACCCCCCGGTTAACACCAGGCATGGAACACCATACACATGAATGGGACAAGCCTCCCACAGGAGAAATACAACTAAGACCCCTGCAATGCTCAGCACTGAAGCTAAGCCCACCTTTGGACACTGAAGTTAAAATAAGTTGACAAAGAAGGAGAAGAACTGTATTTTCAAAGGGCATGGACCATAGAAGTGTTTGTCTTTATTTTGTCTTCTGTACTTTCTTTTATTGTGTATTCACCTAACAGGAAAATGGAGATGAACTGGACAATCATGAAGAACCAGGAGGACCCCTCAGAGAAAATCATCAAGACACCCAAGGTAGAGACAGCCAGGTTGGGTTTTAAATCTTATCACAATAACCCTCTGATGAGGTTTGCATTGGTTCAAAGAAGTTAGTGGGGAATGACCCTTCCATTTCCTTTCAGGGCTGGAAGTCAGAAAACAGACCAATGTGCTGAGTTCAGACTCTAATTATTCTTAGTGCATCACAAACCAACTGATGACAATAACATGCTTTTATATTTTTGGGCTTACTAAAAGGTTTCTTTCCTGCCAGAGACCACAGATTAATGGAAGAGAGTAGAGACTCTGGGGTATCACAACAAGGTCTCATAGGCACTTCTACTTTCCTGTTCCTCCTGCTTTCAAAGGGGCATGGATATGCAGGTGCAGGAGCTGAGGTTCCCTGCCTACAGAGTTAAAATTCCAGGGACACCTGGATGACTCAGTTGGTTAAGTGTCCAACTTCGGCTCAGGTCATGATCTCGCAGTTCATGAGTTCAAGCCCCACGTAGGGCTCTGTGCTGACATCTCAGAGTCTGGAGCCTACTTCAAAATCTGTGTCTCCCTGTCCCTGTCCCTCCACCGTTCATACTCTATCTCTCAAAAATGAATAAAAGTTAAAAAAAATTGTTTTTAAATAAAATTCCAATGATGGGGTAGGGAGTGGGGACAGTGTCTTTAGAGACCCAGACCCTCCTGCCTACCACCCTGGGTAGCCAGAGCTGTTTGCGTGTGGCTTCCTCCATAAATGATGCTGCATTTAATAATGATGGCTCTAGGAAATATTGGGCTCAGAACTGGGCTTTTTGGCATATATTCCCAGAACCTGAGCTAGACTCTAATCTCTTCCCTGGGGGTATCTGTACATGCTGTGTGATACTGCAGTTGGGTAGGCCCAGGTACAGAACGTTCTTTATCCTCACTGCATCCATCTTACAGGAGTGGAAATGGATAGGTGAGAGACACCTGTGTTCTCAAGGAGTGGATGCAGTGCCAGCCAGAAGGATAACTTGTTTGTTGTTTGCTGTACAAAGACATCCAGCAGAGGAAGCAAATAGGAGCCTGTGCTCTGCCCCCTAAGCTATGCACCTCAGGACTGGGGTATTCACGCAGAGGGGGCTCCTTTCCTACCTGGCCTTTCTACTGGGGTGCCTTTCTTGAATTCACACAAGGGGCTCTATATAAGCTAGCAACAGCAGCTCTGAGCAGCTGAGTGGAGAATGCGGGCTCTGCAGTTAGCTTACTTCTTCCTTAACCTCTCTGTACCTCAGTGTCCTCAGCTGAGGCTGAAAATAGTATTCCCCTCATAAGGTTGCATGAGAAATAAATGAAGTAACTCATATAAGTAACCCTTTAACAAATACTGTCTTATTTTTTTTAAGTTTATTTATTTATTTATTTTGAGAGAGAGAGAGGCAGAAAGGGGCAGAGAGGGGGGAGAGAGAGAGAGAGAGAGAGAGAGAGTGAGAGGCACTCCCAAGCAGGCTCTACACTATCAGCACAGAGCTCAATGTGGGGCTTGAACTCACGAATCTGAGATCATGACCTAAGCTGAAATCAAGAGTCAACCACTTAACCAACTGAGCCACCCAGGCACCCCAATACTCTATTATTCTTGACTTGGATGATTGTCATAATGATTAAATGTCTACCCTCTTGCAGTCACAGTTTACCAACCTGTGAAATGACACCATGACTCTTTCTATCTCCTCTAGACCCCAAGAGGTGAGGGAGACCATGAGAGCTCACTAGAGATAAAAGTGCAAAGTCATGGATTTGGAATTTCATCCTAAATTTGATATTTTTCTGTTTACATCTCTTACTGTTTCTTTTATTTGATATTCTAAACAAAAATACTTTTTATACTCATTTTAAAAGATTTCACTGCCAGGTGCCTAGGTGGCTCAGGTCATAACTTCAGCTCAGGTTTATGAGTTTGAACCGCACTTTGGGTGAGCAAGAGCCCTGCTTCAGGTGAGCCCCCCCTCACTCTCCCTCCCCCTCTCTCTCTTGCTGCTCCCTCACTCACTTGCGCCCTCTCTCTGTCAAAAATAAAATAAAATAAAATAAAATAAAAGATTTCACTGCTTCTACATAACAGACAATAAAATATTATGGTAGCTCAATTTCTAGGTTTGGTCAAGCTTTTAAGCAGAGTTCTTGCTAAAATAAGTCTCCTGCACCCTCCATTTTCAAAACTGAGTGACAGTAACCAGGGAAACATGCTCCAGTCTTCAGACCTTCCATATCATAAGTCACATATGCAGAATGTGAACGCTGATGAGACTCAAAGTGCAATGGAGGTTTTAAGCAGTGCAGAACATGGCCAAATCTAAGCAATGACCAAGCCAGTCAAAACAGATTTCCTTTCTCATGACAGAGGAACAGGCTTCGTCTGACTTCCATAAAGGTTATCCAGACAGTCTTTAATGCAGTGATATATCACTGCAGAAAATTAAAGAAGGCATTTGCCTGTCCTGAATGATAAATGCTAATGTTTAAAAAGGATCTCAAATCTTTATAGGAAGAAAAGCAAGCATGCCAAGGAATTTTTTTTAACTATTTAAGTATAGATTTTTCCCTTCTAGGCCTTATATCTAATTGCCAAGATTTTATTTTCTACTACTCTAAATTAAGTAGTGATCTTCATTTTTAAATTATGAGCAAAGAGCCAGTGCCATATCTACCAAGAACACCTTGCTTCTTAGACTTGGTGAAATTACCACAAACTTGCATGCAGTACAATCAGACAAATCACTGGCAACCTCCAAATCAAATCGGGTTTGGAAAATGGCTCATGTTAAATGCAAAACTTTCCTTTCCACCTCTTTTCCCCAACCCCTCAGCCCAAAGAAACAATAGAATTTCAGTTCTTGTTGATTTCCTAGGCCAGTTGTTCTCAAACTTCAGTGTGCATCAGAACCCCCTGAAAGTCTGGTTAAAATAAATTTGGGGTCCCACCCCTAGAGTTTCTAACTAAATCTGGGCTGAAGTCATAGAATTTGCAATTTTTATAAGTTCTCTGGTGGTGCTAATGCTGGTGGCACTGTAAGAATCACTGCCCTGGGCCTTGCTTCTAGAATTTATTCCTCTAAATTTAGCAGTGACTCAATTTAATCTGTTCTTTTGAAAATAAAGGGTACTGTTTAGGCAGCATCACGGTGATCAAGAGCACTGATAACAAATCTGATTTCCCAGGTTCAAGTCCCATTACTCCACTTACTAACTGCATGCCCTTGAATATCTACTGAACTTCTCTGGGCATCTTTTTCTTCATGTGTAAAATGGAGGTACCAGTACTACTTATCTCATGAGGTGGCTGTGACATAAACGAGTTAATACATGTAATGTGCTTATGAGAGTGCCTGACACAGAGGAAGTGCTCACTGAGGGTTAGCTATCTATCAGTCTGTTTCTTTAAAACCTTAATTTAGTAGCCATAAGTGGAACCTTGTCAGAAGAGATTTGGTCTAAGTTGATAACATGATAATTACTTTCTAGGTCAATCTCATTGATGGGGGGCTTGATCTTGGGGGTACTGGTTGAGTCCTTTGTGTAAATCTTTCTTTAAGTCTACATGTGGGCAGCAGACCCAATCTGAACAAAGCAGCCTTGCCAGCCTCTGCCTTCTGTGAAAAGCTATGTAGCAATAATGATGTAACCACTTAGAATGTGGCAGAATTTGAGATATTCTTAGGGGGAGTAAGAGATTTGAGGAGCCCTGCATGAGATACAGGGGATCCCTAATGAGTAGCCTGAAACAATGAAACAATGGGTGGACAAAGACAGAAGGCAGGTCTTACAGAAACCCTTAGAAACCAGTGAGCCATTTCTATTCTACTAGGGAAAAATAGGCCCAGAGCATTATTGCTTTATTGAAGAGATGGATATGTAGTACTTAGGATACTGATACAACTGTTCTAATAAAGACCAAGATAAAGCGATTTCAAATAAGATGGAAGGTTTATTTCTCTCTTGGAAAGTCCAAGCTGGCAGACAAGAGATAGGACAGCCCTGCGCCAGACATATCTCTGCCATCCCCTTTGTTATTACCCTTCTCTACATCTTAAAGCTGGCTCAACATCTCCTCACCCTGAAGACAGGAGAGAAAACATCAATGTTGGGCCCACAGTTGCCTTGTAGGAGCAAAATCCACTGGCCCCAATTGGCTGTAGGGAGGTTTGAAGGCCTTTCCTCAGGGGCAGTTCCTGGCTCCAGGAATAAACAGCTCCAGAAGGAACAGATACACTGACTGCCCAACTTGTGCAAAGAAGTAAGGAGTAGCCAGTGTTGTGAAAAATTTCCCTTAAAGCTATGGAAAAAATAGATCAGAAGTATGTGCCCAGGAGTTGAGACAGTGCCCCTGCCCCAGAATCTACAACCTGGAAAGTGGTATCACTCCACAGGGCTACCACCTGAGGTCAGTCAGGGCTCTTGCTCCCTGCTTTGCTCCATATGAAGCCTGCACAGTCAGTGTAGACTGCCAGGCTCTGCGATCCCAGTACTGGATTCAGAATTATCTACTCATTCTTAGCAGCCTAGATGACCTCCACGCGCTGTGACTGCTTTATCTTTCATTCTGAAAAGTATTTCAAAGTCCTCCTCCATGGTGAGAAGTTGTACATCCTTAAGAATGTTTCTGACTCACTCTACTTAACCCAAAATGGAAACCCCAGGGAAGTCCCCAGTATCCCAGAACACAGCTGTTGCCCCTTGATCCTAAAAATTCTCTTCACCTTCCAGGAAGCAAAGTTTATTTCTAATTTGAAACCCAAATTCATCAAGACCAAAAAGCAGTTAAACCTAGAGACAAAGACAACATAAGAAAGGAAATTTATAGACCAATCTCACTTATGATCCAAGATAAGACTCCTAAATAAAACATTAGCCAATCAAATCCTTAAGCTTATATTTAAATATGTAATATTTTATACAAATATACAAATATACATATATATATAGTGTGTATATGAATATACTATATACCATATACCACGACTGAATGTGGTTTATCCCAGGAATTCAAAGATGGTCTAACATGTGAAAGTCTGTTTATATAATTCATATCAAGAGGTTAAAGGAGAAAGGGGCACCTGGGTGGCTTAGTCGGTTAAGCGTCCGACTTTCGCTTGGGTCATGATCTCGCAGTTTGTAGGTTCGAGCCCCGCGTCAGGCTCTGTGCTGACTGCCAGCTCAGAGCCTGGAGCCTGTTTCAGAGTCTGTGTCTCCCTCTCTCTCTGACCCTCCCCTGCTCACGCTGTCTCTCTCTCTCCTAGAAATAAATAAAACATTTAAAAAAGAAAGAAAGAAAATTAAAATAAAAAAAGAGGTTAAAGGAGAAAAACCTTAGGGTCATCTCAGTAGATACAAAAGGAAAAATAAATTTCTGACATTCACCCATTCATGATTTAAAATTCTCAAACTGGGAATGGAGGAAAACTTTCTGATTTTTTAAAATTTTTATTTAGTTATTTTTTTAAATTTACATCCAAGTTAGTTGGCATATAGTGCAACAATGATTTCAAGAGTAGATTCCTTAATGCCCCTTACCCATTTAGCCCATCCTCCCTCCTAGAATCCCCTCCCACAACCTCCTCTGTTTGTTCTCCATATTTAAGAGTCTCTTATGTTTTGTCCCCCTCCCTGTTTTTATATTATTTTTTGCTTCCCTTCCCTTCTGTTCATCTGTTCTGTGTCTTAAAGTCCTCATATGACCGAAGTCATATGATATTTGTCTTTCACTGTCTAACTTCACTTAGCATAATACCCTCTAGTTCCATCCACGTAGTTCCAAATGACAAGACTTCCTGATTTTAATAAAGAGTGTCTACCAAAAACCTGCAGTTCACATCACACTTTAATGGTAGAACTTTAAAAGCATCCTCTTTAGAGAAAGAACTAGCATAAGGATGCCCTCTGTCATTGCTTCTATTTCAAAATTGTAGTAACACAGTAGGGAAACCAAAAGAAAAAGGACGGAAAGGAAGAAATGACACTGTCATTATTCCCAGACAATAGTATTATATGGAAAATCCAAGGGCCTCTACAGACAAACTATTAAAAGACACAAAGTCAGGGGCGCCTGGGTGGCTTAGTCGGTTAAGCGACCGACTTTCGCTTAGGTCATGATCTCGCGGTTCGTGGGTTCGAGCCCCGCGTCGGGCTCTGTGCTGGCTGCCAGCTCAGAGCCTGGAGCCTGTTTCATTCTGTGATGCCCTCTCTCTCTGACCCTCCCCTGCTCACGCTATCTGTCTCTCTCTCTCCTAAAAATAAATAAAACATTAAAAAATTTAAAAAAGTAAAAAAATTAAAAAAATAAAAATAAAAGACACAAAGTCAGCAAGATTACTAAATATGGATCGATACATAAGAAAATCAATTGTGGGAAAAAACAGTTTGTCAAAACATAAAGCACAATTTATAATGCAATTTTAAGATAATTGTTATTATGAAAACCCCCAAACATAGACAAAAATGGACAGATAAGCACAAGAATCCCACATATCCATCTCCTGGGTGATATAGTTCACTCATATCCCCAACTCCTTCCTCCCTTCCATATTATTTTGAAACAAATTTTCCAGCCTTATCTCATTTTACCTATACACACTTGAGTATGTATCTCTAAAAAACAAGAAAAGACACTTTTGTTGTGTCTGGGCAGCTCAGTCAGTTGAGCATCTGACTCAATTTTGGCTCAGGTCATGACCTCATGGTTCGTCAGTTCAAGCTCCACGCCGGGCTCTATGCTGACAGCTTATAAACCTGCTTGGGGTTCTCTCTTCCCTCTTTCTCTCTGCTCCTCCCCTGCTCATGTGCTCTTCCTCTCAAAATAAATAAAGACACTTTAAAAAAGAAAAAGACACTTTGGACATAACCGTAATACTACTATTGCACCTAAAAATTAGAACTATTCTTTAATATAATTGAATATTGTTTTTTAATGCTGTAATTGTCTCCCAATTATTATAATTGTTTTCGAGTTTGTTTATGATTCATTGGTGTCACCTCCAAGTCTCTTTTAATTTATAGGCTCCCCTCCATTTCTTTACTTAGCCCTCTTTTAGTTTATTTTTAGGAAATTGAGTCACTTGTCCTATAGAGTTTCCCAAAAATCTAGATTTTGCTGATTGCTTCCTCATCATATAGTTTTACGTGCTTCTCTGTCTTCTATATTCCCTGTAAGTTAGTACTGGGATCTAGAGATTGATCAGATTCAGGTTTGGTTTTTCCTTTTGGCAACACTATTTCATGGAGGCCATTGACCTCTTCCATGAGGAGATATAATGTTTGCTTGTCACTTCACAGTGCCAGTAGCTTCAGATCCATTCATTCATTACAGGCTGCAAAATAGTGATACTTGAAATTCTATCATTCTTTCTCCACTTATTGGAAAACTCCTACAAAAAAAACTGAAACTTTTCCTCTTCTACTAGTTATCCACTAGTACAGTTTATATAGGAAGATAGGATAAATGTAATTTTTAAATATATATCTGTATAGAAAGAGGTATATATATCCTAAAAATAAATGTAAAAAAAGATATGTGAGACTTTCTTGAAGAAATTATACAATTTTGTTAAATTAAATAAAAATAGACCAAAACAAATATAAGTCTATACAATGTTGTATGTAATGTTTATAATTAGGAAGGTGACAGTTCTCCCTAAATTAATCTATAAATTCAATGCAACTACAATTTTTTTAAAAATCCCCAGTCAGGTTTTTGGTGGAACATGATAAGTTGATCCCAAAATTCATAAAGGCACCCAAAATAACTAATATAATTTTGAAGAAAAACAAAGACCCCAAATACTAAAATATCAAAAATATTAAATATCAAAGATCACTCTAAGGTCATATGATATTGGCTTAGGGACAGACAGAAGAGATTAAAGAATCCAGAAATAAATGCACCCGTATATGGAAACAATGTATGGTGAAAGTATAAAGAATGAGCCATTTTTCAGTATATAATTTTGACATAACTAGTTATCCAATTTTTAAATCTTTATCTCACAAATATCAGGTGTATTTTTTGAAAAAGCAAAAAAAATTTTTTAAGATTTTATTTTTAAGTAATCTCTACACCCAACTTAGGGCTTGAGCTCACAGCCCCAAAATCAAGAGTCTCATGTTCTTCTGACTTAACCAGCCAGGATTTTGCTGAAAAAGCAAAACTTTTAAACTTTTTAGAAGAAATATGGAAGAATATCTTTATGAATTTGAGAAAGGAAAAAATGTCCTACTCCTGAATCAAAACCAAAACCATAAGGAAAATTATTGACAAATCAGGCTATATTAAAATTTGAAGTTTTTGACAAGACAGCAAAAACAAAGTTAAGAGACAAATCACAGGGGTACCTGGCTGGCTCAATTGGCAGAGGAAGTGACTCTTGATCTAGGGGTTGTAAGTTTGAGCCCCATGTTGGGTACAGAGATTACTTTTAAAAAACAATAAAATCTTTTAAAAAGAAAACAAGACAAATCACAGACTATAAGGCAATATCTGTAGTGCATAAAACCAAAAAGTATTGGTATCCAAAATGTGGCAAAACTGCTACAAATAGAGAAGGAAAAGACAATCAATCCAAATGAAAAATGGCTGAAATATGAATAAGCAATTAACAGACAAGGAAGCCTAAATAATAGTCATGTAAAAAAGTCAACTTTGCTGCTAGTCAGAAAAATTCAGATTACAACAAAAAGATATCATTTCATGAATATATCAGATTAACAAAAATTTTAAAGTCTGCAAACACCTATTTTTGATGAGGATACAGAGTTTTAGAAATTCAGAGCAATTTGGAAATATTCAATAAATTGAAGATGCATATACCCTACAACCCAACAATTTTATTTCCATGTATACCTTAGAGAAACTCTTTCATGTATGAAAAGTGACTCACTCAAGAAAGTTCATTACAGCATCATTTGTAATCACAAAAAATTGAAAACAATCAAAACAGCCATCAGCAACAAAATGGATAACTAAATTATGGTATGTTTATACAATGGAATAGTGTCAATAACTTAAAATAAATGAATGGAAGCTACATGTATTATCATGAATTAATCATTAAAAACAAAATGTTAAGCTGAATAAATAAATTATAAAAGTTAAGATATAATGATTTAGTGTATAAAATAGTATATATATTTTTTTAGTTTTATTTATTTTGAGAGAGCGCAAGTTGGGGAGGGGCGGAGAGAGAAAGAAAGAGAATCCCAAGCAGGTTCCAAGCTGCAAGCACAGAGCCTGATATGGGGGCACAAACCCATGAAGCTGTGAAATCCTGACCTGAGCCAAAACCTAGAGTTGGACTCTTAACTGACTGAGCTACCCAGGTGCCCCGTTACTTCTAAGTGCATTAATATGTTGCAAAGATATAAACATATGCCTGAGGACGCTGTAAGAAAAGAAAAACATTTCCTTGACACTCTTAGTTTCCCTGGCTGGGCCTAAAAAATTAAACTAACACAGATTTCATAGGAGAAAAGCATACAAATTTATTTAACATGAATTTTATGTGACATAGGCGCCTTCGTAAGGAAATGAGGACCCAAAGAAATGATTAAGCCTGAGTGTGTGTGTTTGTTTTGTTTTTTAAAGATTTTTTAATTTTTAAGTAATCTCCACGTCCAACATGGGGCTTGAACTCACAACCCCCAGATCAAGAGTTGCATGTTCCATAGACTGAGTCAACAGGTACCCCAAGCCTGAGTGTTTTTATACGAGGTTTGATGAAGAGTGGAAAGTTGTGGGAGAATGTGATAGGACTTAAAGGGAATGAGCTTAGTAAGGTTAATAAATTGGGAGACACTTAGCAAGGTCTATTTGTTTGGATTCCTCTAGAAGTTTCTCCATCTGCAGAGGTAAGGACGCCTCTTTCCTCTACAAGGCACTTCTGGTGGGCACCTCTCAAAAGAGGCTCTTATAACCTGCTTCAGGGCAGAAGGGGGTGGTGGTCAGAGAATCCTTCCTTCACCTGCCATTTTTCAAATGCCTCCAGCTTGCAATATTTAACATGCAAAGGTGCCGTGTTTGGGGGTGATGTGTTCAATGGACAAATACCAAATTTAAAAGAATGGTTATCACTGGGAGAAAGTGACAGAAATGATATCGAATGTGATACAATGAAGCCTTGGAGTGTATCTGAAACGTTTCATTTCTTTAGAAAAAAAAATGTGAATCAGATATGGCAAAATGTTAAGATTTCACAAAGCTAGGTAGTAGGTACATGGATACTCATTTTACAGTATTTTTTTTTCTATACTCTCCATTCTTAAAATATTTTACAGATTTTTTCAAAGCAGTTAAAAGTTGTAAATTATTATTCAAAGCACTGGCTTGGTTTGTCCCAATATTTCTGAAGTGTCAGGTTATTTTACTGGGGAAGGGGAAGCTCTTTTCTATGATCCACCTCCCAGAACTCTCAATTCTCATCAAAATGGTGAAATTACACTAATGTAGACACTCAACTTTTGGTCAATACAAATGCGCCCTCTGCTGGTCACATAGTGCCCTGTCCAAGTGTTCGAAAGCTATGAACAGCCATGAATGTCCAATGAAACAGCTTTTACAGCCATGGTAAGGAATGAAACCCCCACAGAATTTCTCTTAAAATGAAGATGCTTAAACCATCTCCAACTCTCTGTTAATATTACATATGATCCAAGACAAAATAAACTCCAAGCTACCACCCAAATCAACCTTCCCAGTTTCCCCAACCACCCTGTACATTAACAATTTTGTCCCCATTGCTAGTTCTGGAGGTTGCTAGTTCTGGGGGTTGATGGGTGAGACAGTAGATGCCACCCTTAAAGTTTGGGAATGGCAGAAGAAAGCCCAACTTACAAAGGCGCCCTGAGCTGGGAAGGAGTGGGGATGTCATGGACAACTTTGAATGCTGAAAAAATGGATTAACTATCATATTAAGGAGATGATGCTGGTAGGATGACAGGTGAATTTTTTCTTTTCCAATCCTTCTTTAAAGTTATAATGCCTTTAAATAAAGAAAATTGAGTAAAAATAAATGAATTAATGCAAGAATCTACTGCTCAAAGAGAAATAGGGATTGAATATTAGAGTCTTCCTTTAAAAAAATTTTTTTGGCTTTGTTTTATTTTGTGTTAATATCTATCTTCCCCAATAAAATTTAAGCTCCTGAGACCAGGGACAGGTTGGGGGGGGTGTCCATCTGACTCCCCACTCTATTCCTAGCACCTAACACAATTCCCAACATGTAGTAAATATTTAATAAGTATGTGATAAGTGAAGGAATAGATGACCATTTTCTCAAAATGTTAAATCAGTATATATTTTCTGGGGAACAATTTGGCAGTCAACATTGTGCCTTAAAGTCTGTATATCCTTTAATAATCGTAGATGTGGAAAAAGAGTAGGCCTTTTAATAATCAAAAACTTTCCTTTCAATGAAATGCAAAGTTCTTTATAATTATAAAATATTTGAAACAATCTGAATTTTAAAAGTTACGTGTTTGGTTAAGTTAATTATGGCTCATCTGTACAATGAAATACTATGCTGTTTATTAAAATAATTTTTAAGAATAATTATATGGGAAATTCTAGTAACATACAGTAAATTAAAATTATACACATATTTTAAAATTCTATTAAAATGAGCATATATTGATTATATATATATATATATATCCATGAAAGTATACACACCAAAATATTTGCATTAATTGTATGTGAATAGAGTGATCATGGGTGAGGTTTTTTTTGGTTCTTGTTTGTTTTTACCAAATGCCAACACAACTTAGGCACTTTATTTGTATTAATAGTTTTACTTAAGTTTTTTGTTAAGCAGATTTATTGAGGGATAATTGACATATAATAAATTACATTTATTTAAATTTTATGATTAGGTAAGTTTTTTAAAATGTTAAATAATACTATTTGTTTTTCCCATAAAGATTTTAATGCAGTCAACTTCACTTTTTCTTAGGTTTTAATGATGTGTAATTATTCGGTAGGATATAAAATTATTCAGCCAATAAATTTTATTTCATTGAAATACCAAAAATTGCTGTGATTTGGGGATGGTTCCTAGTTTTATTGAGATATAATTGACATATAGCATTGTATTAGTTTAAGATGTACAACATGACTTATGTGTATATTGCAAAATGATTACCACAGTAACTTCATTTAACATCCATCACCACATGTAGTTGCAATTGTTTTTTCTTTTTCTTTTTTCTTAATGTTTTATTTATTTGTGAGAGCAAGACAGAGTACAAGTCGGGGAGGGGCATAGAGAGAGAGGGAGATAGAGAATCTGAAGCAAGATCCAGGCTCTGAGCTGTCAGCACAGATGTGGGACTCGAACTCACAGACCGCAAGATCATGACCTGAGCCGAAATCGGGCACTTAACCGACTGAGCCACTCAGGTGCTCCACAATTGTTTTTTCTTATGATGAGGACTGTTAAGATCTACTAGGTAAGGTGTGATATACATATACACCCATGGAACTGTTATCATAGTCAGGATAAAACATTCATCTTTGCCAGACGTTTCCTCATGTCTTCTCCAACTCCAGCCTCCCTTGTCCCAGCCTCCCAGTGTACCCCACTGATATGCTTTCTGTCACAATAGATTAGTTTGCATTTTTAGAATTTTCTATAAATGAAGTCATACCGTATCTACCCCTTTTTTGGTCTGGTTTCTTTCATTCCATGTAATTCTTATGAGATGCATCCATATTGCTTAGTGTATTAATGCTTCGTTTCTACTTACTGCTAAGTAATATTGCTTTGCATGTATACACCAGCTTGTTTATCCATTTACCTGTTGATGAACATTTGGGCTGTTACCAATAAAGCTGCCATGAACATTTGTGTATAAGTCCTTATATGGACATATGCTTTCATTCCTTTTTTTTTTTTTCCCCAGTTTACTTATTTATTTATTCAAGGAACCTCTACACCTAACATGGAGCTCAAACCCTGAGATCAAGAGTCACATATTCTTCCAACTGAGCCAGCCAGGCGCCCCTCATTCCTTAGTGAGTAGGATGCCTAGGATGGTTGGATGATATGATATATATAATATTTAATTTTTTAAGAAACTGGCAAACTGGGGTACCTCGGTGGCTCAAGTAGGCTAAGTGCCTGAGACTTGATTTTTGGCTAAGGTCATGATCTCATGGCTCGTGGGACTGAGTCCCATGTCAGGCTCTGTGCTGGTAGTACAGAACATGCCTGGGATTTTCACTCTCCCTCTCATTCTCTGCTCCTTATCCGTTCACACTGTCTCTCAAAAAAAATAAATAAACATTTTTTAAAAACCTGTCAAACTACTTTCCTAAGTCATTGTACCATCTTACTTTCCAACTAGCGTAAATGAGCATTCTAGTTCCTTTGCCTCTTTGTCAATACTTAGTATAGTCAGTCATTTTAATCATTCTAATAATTATGTGTTGACTGTGGGTTATTTTTTCTTCTTTGTGCTTGTGTTTTCCAAATTTTCTGTAATGAAATATATCTTTCACAATAAAAAAAAATTGTTTAAGTGAGATAAAAGGTAGCCTAGTCCAATATGAAGTCTTAGTCTGAGGACTCTTCTCATTCTAAAAGAACTACCCAGGGGCACCTGGATGGCTCAGTCGATTGAGCATCTAACTCTTGATTTAGGCTCAGGTCATGATGCCAGGGTCATGAGACTGAGCCCAGCATCATGCTCCATGCTGAGCGTGGAGCCTGCTTAGGATTCTCCCTCTCTGTCTCTCTCTCTCTCTCCCCCTCTCTCTCTCTCTTTCTTTTTTTCTCTCTCTCTCTCCCTCTGCCCCTCTCCCCTGCTTACTGTGTGTGTATGTGTGTGTCTCTCTCTCTAAAAATAAAAAACAAAGAGCTACCCCGTTTGGTCTTGAGAGAGTCCAGCAAAGGGTGCTAGGTGTGTAGCCTGAGTAAGTCTTCCTTATAGGGTAACATTTGTTTTTTGGATTTTTAAATTTTAATTAAAATGTTTTAAATTGAGAGAAAATTGATATATATCATTATATTAGTTTCAGGTATACAACATAATAATTTGATATTTGTATATACCACAAAGTGATCACCACAATAAGTCTAGTTATCAACAGTCATCATACAGTTAGTTACAAAAACTTTTTTTCCTTGTGATGAGAACTTTTAAGCTTTGCTCTTTGCAACTTTCAAATATGTACTACAGTATTATTGACTACAGTCACCATACTTTACATCATCCCCATGACTCATTTATATTGTATATCTAAAGATTTTTTCTTTGTTAAGTTTATATTTATCTATTTTGAGAGAGAGAGACAAAGAGCGAGAGTGTGTGCAAGCAGGAGAAGGCAGAAAGAGAGGGAATGAGAGAGAATCCCAAGCAGACTCTGCACTGTCAGCACGCAGGACTCAATGTGGGACTTGAACCCATGAACTATGAGATCATGACCTGAGCCAAAATCTGGAGTCCTGATGCTCAAATGACTGAGCCACCTAGGCACCTCTATGTTTATGTTTTTACTGCTTGACCCCCTTCACCTAATTTCTCTCAGCTCCCAACCCTCTTCCCCACTGGTAACCACCAATCTGTTCCCTGTGAGTTTTGTCTTGTTTGTTAATTTGTTTCTTGATTCCACATATAAATGAAATCAGGCAGTATTTGTTTTTCTCTGACTTATTTCATTTAGCATAATACCCACAAGGCCCATCCATGTAGTTGCAAATAACAAAATTTGCTTCTTTTTTAAGGCTGAGTGATGTTCCATTGTATATATACCACGTCTTCTTTATCAATTCATCCATCAATAGACACTTAGGTTGTTTCCATTTTTGGCTATTGTAAATAAGGCTGCGATGAATGTAGGGTAGGGATGCCTATATCTTTTTGAATTAGTGTTTTCATTTTCTTCAGATAAATACTCAGAAGTTAAATTGCTGGATAATGTGTTGAAGAAGCTACATACTGTTTCCCATAGAAGCTGCACTAATTTACATTCCTACCAACAGGGCACAAGGGTTCCCTTTTCTCCACATCCTTGTCAGTATTTATTTCTTATCTTTTTTGATACTAACCATTCTAACAGGTAGGAAGTGATATCTCACTGAATAGCATTTCCCTGATAATTAGTGATGTTGAGTTTTCATGTTTTTTTCATGATGTTTTCATGTGCCTGTTAGCCATCTGTATGTCTTCTTTGGAAAATGTCTGTTAGATTCTTTGCCTATTTTTTAATTGGATTGTTTGGTTATTTTGCTATTGAGTTGTAATGTTTGGCATTTTTTAAGCAATGTCATTTTCTTTTTTTTTTTTTTAAATGTTTTATTTATTTTTAGGAGAGAGAGAGAGAGACAGCGTGAGCAGGGGAGGGTCAGAGAGAGAGGGAGTCACAGACTGAAACAGGCTCCAGGCTCTGAGCTGGCAGTCAGCACAGAGCCGGACGCGGGGCTCGAACCCACAAACCGTGAGATCATGACCCAAGCGAAAGTCGGACGCTTAACCGACTAAGCCACCCAGGCACCCCATCTAGGAATAAATTTAACCAAAGAAAATAAAAGATCTGTATTCTGAAATCTGTAAAACACTGATGAATGAAATTGAAGATGACACAAAAAATGGAAAGACATTCCGTGCTCATGGATGCAAGGACAAATAATGTTGAAGTATCTGTTCTACCCAATCNTATTTATTTTTAGGAGAGAGAGAGAGAGACAGCGTGAGCAGGGGAGGGTCAGAGAGAGAGGGAGTCACAGACTGAAGCAGGCTCCAGGCTCTGAACTGGCAGTCAGCACAGAGCCCGACGCGGGGCTTAAACCCAGAACCGCGAGATCATGACCCAAGCAAAAGTCGGACGCTTAACCTACTAAGCCACCCAGGCGCCCCAAGCAATGTCATTTTCAATGTTACAACCACACTAGGATTTTAAGAAAAAATTTAAATACATATAAACCTCCTAATCTATTATTTTCTTTTTGTTTTCTCTTCCAGCCCTTATTCATTTACATACATATTTTATAGAGTTTTATTACAATGCTCTATAGTTTACATTTTTACTTCTTTATGTCGTGTCTTCCATACTGCTTATGTTTTTTTTTGTTAATGTTTATTTATTCTTGAGAGAGAGACAGAGCACGAGCAGGGGAGGGGCAGAGAGAGGGAGACACAGAATCTGAAACAGGCTCCAGGCTCTGAGCTGTCAGCACAGAGCCTGACACGGGGCTTGAACCCACGAACTGTGAGATCATGACCTGAGCTGAAGTCAGGTACTCAACCGACTGAGCCACCCAGGTGCCCTCATATTGCTTATCTTTTAAATCATAATTTTAAATGTCAAATTAATGCATCATAAATTGCTTCCCCAGTCTCCCATTGTTGGGCTGTTTCTACTTTTTCATTATTAATAACAAAGTTATAAAAACTTTGTACAAAAAAGCTTGTTCTTTTGAATTATTTCTTCATGATAAATATCCAGGAGTAAGATTCCTGATCAAAGACTAGAACATTTTTCTGGTTCTTGGTACATATCGTTGTATCACTTTCCCAAAGGGTCTACTAATTTTAATGTCACTTGGTTTGTGCCAGCAATGGTTTGTGCAGCATTTGCTAATTTTCTAGGTATACCATACTTTATTGTGCTAATTTGCATGTTGTTGACTACTAATCAGGTAGACATTTTCCCATGTCTGGGATCCTTGTCTATTATCCATGGCTGTTAAGGATGTTCTTTGTCTTCACAGACCAGGAGCTGAAGAGTATGAACCTTGACCCTCCTAGTGCTTCCCTTGCTGAGCACATCCAGACCTTTGAGTCAGATGCTGTCCAAAAGACGTAAGTGTTCAAAGTTGTGATCATATGGACTGCTCTACTTTTATTTCATTTTTCTTTTCTTTTTTTTTTTTTTTTTTAAGTAATCGCAATGCCCAATGTGGGACTTAAACTCATGACCCTGAAATCAAGAGTTGCATGCTCTACTGACTGAGCCAGCCAGGGACCCCTCATTTTTCTTGTTTTTTAATTAATTTCATTTCTATTTTTCTAAGCATGAAGATTCTCAGGCTAACTACATTCTCTAACAACCAGAATTGTTGTCTAAGAAACGGATTCTTGGGGAGGATTATATTGTGACATGTTTCCTACATAAACCATATTCTTTGACTGGGTGGGTGAAGAGCGAAGTTTACAGTGTGGAAACAGCTTTCTCCATTTGTCTACATAGCTGGGATCTACAGACATGCCTAGTAAGGTGATTTCTGTCAATTCAACTTTGGTTTCTCCTCTCAGCATTCACTCCACTTTGGGTAAAATAAATAATACTTAAAAATACTAAAACTAATTGCTAATACGTAGTAAGTGCTTCCTACGTGCTCTCTATGTCCTTCCAATGAGCTCACTAACCAGCAGCTCAACCAGTCAGCCCCAGTCACTTCACCTAAGCTCCACTTAGCAGTGACAGCTTGAACTACAACCTATTGTGACCTTGCATGACTATCAGTGACTTGACAACCTAACCTCACCTGTCTCTTGGTGTAAGGATGCCCTCCTGAGTCAAAAAGGATTTATGATCCCTAGGAACAAAGAAAGAAAGGCACCTGAGGGGGAAGGCAGCTATATGAAAAAATTCCATTTTTTAACTTTTATACCTCAGTTTCTTCCACAATTGATTTAAATGGCTTACAACAACCTCATTAGCAAGAAAAAGGTGAGACAACCAAAAGAAAAAAAAAATCTTTAAGCCAGAGGAAAAGAAAAACACCAACACCCAACAAAAGTCATTAGAGCCATTGTGACTAAAGATCAGACTTTCAGATTTGATACAGAGATTCCTGAATGTAAAAACAAAAAACAAAAATAAAACACAAAACACAAAAGAAGAAGAAGAAATAACAGTCAGTCTGTGGTTCTCATTTCCAGCATACCTATTGCTCAGGGGAAATAAAGATTTTCCTAGCACTAAATTCTAAAGGATACACCTTCTGTGGGTTTTTATAGAGTGACATTGAATGATTTAAAGACCTATATGTTTATGGGAAATTCCATTTACCTCATGCAGCAAATATTTCTCAAGTCTCTATAGTAAGGTCCTGTACTAGCACAGCACAGCGAATATAATACTGATTTAGCTAAAAAATAAAACACCCAGAACCATGCCTGGCACACACTAGCTGCTACTGCAGCTGTTACTGAAACTACCTAGCTATTTCTTAGTGACCTTTTTACCCAGAGAACATAAGTCAGTTGTCCTCAAGGCAGATAGTCAGTGACTGCAATTCTACAAGGGATCCATCACACAAACATAGCACATGACCTTTTGGTGGCTAGATTTGGTTGAGAATAGAATTCAGAGGGCATAAAAGAATGGACTGATAGTTACATGTTCCTAAGACTCTTTATTTTTTTAATCACATTATTTATTTATTTTTCAGAAATAGAATTTAGTGATTCACCAATTACATATAACACCCAGTGCTCATCCCAACCAGTGTCCTGCTTAATGCCCCTTGCCCCTTCAGCCCTTCCTTCAACCCAACACCCCACCAGCAACCCTAGTTTGTTCTGTTTTTAGGAGTCTCTCATGGTTTGTCTCCCTCTCTGTTTTTATACTATCTTCCCTTCTCTTATATTTATCTGTTTTGTATCTTAAATTCCACATATGAGTGAAATCATATATTTGTCTTTCTCTGACTTATTTTGCTTAGCATAATACACTCTAGTTCCATCCACATTGTTGTAAATGGCAAGATTTTATTCTTTTTGATTGTCAAGTAGTATTCCATTGTGTATATATAAACACCACACTTCTTTATCCATTTATCAGTTGGAGGACATTTGGGCTCTTCCCATACTTTGACTATTGTCAATAGTGCTGCTATAAACACTGGTGTGTATATGCATCTTCAAATCAGCATTTTTGTATCCTTTGGATAAATACCTAGTAGTGCAATTGCTGGGTCATTGAGTAGTTCTATTTTTAATTTTTTAAGGAAACTCCACACTGTTTTCCAGAGTGGCTGCACTAGTTTGCATTCCCACAGCAGTCATAAGGGTCCCCCTTTCTCTGCATCCTCACCAACATCTGTTGTCTGAGTTGCTAATTTTAGCCATTCTGATAGGTGTAAGGTGGTATCTCATAGTGGTTTTGATTTGTATTTCCCTGATGATGAGTGATGTTGAACATTTTTTCATGTGTCTGTTAGCCATTTGGAGTCTTTTCTGGAAAAATGTCTGTTCATGCCTAAGACTCTTTCTTAAAGGTCATGTATTTTTCAGCAAAGCCTTTGATAGAAGAAATTTCAGTTAGATAACCCCATGTCATTCAATTAAAGGCATAGATATGCAACCCCAGAGAGATAAACTATTTCTTCTGCTCCCTAAATTGAGGATTTCACTGGAGAGAACCCCAAAAGTGAACACTCAAATTTCTAATCTCCCCTATTCAAGGATGTGTTAAGAAAAGGAGAGTTGGGCACCTCGGTGGCTCAGTCGGTTAGGCAGCCGACTTCAGCTCAGGTCATGATCTCACAGTTCATGAGTTTGAGCCCAGAGTCAGGCTCTGTGCTGACTGCTTAGAGTCTGGAGCCTGCTTCGGATTCTGTGTCTCCCTCTCTCTCTGCCCCTCCCCCGCTCACACTCTGTGTGTGTTTCTCTCTCAAAAAAAAAAAAAAAATAAAAAAGAAAAAAAGAAAAAGAGGGTTGGCCAAGTTGTGTAAAATGCCCATCACAGTGCCACAGAAGCAGGGGCTCAATGTTTGTCCCCTTTACTCTTCCTTGTCCACTAGTTTTGTGGGGTTTGCTTTGTTTTATTTTGTTTTTTAGTTTGGTCCTGTTGTTTTGCTCTTTCTTAAAGTGCCAGAGATTATGATGTACATGACCTGCACAGAAGACTCCCAGGACACGAGTCCCTAGAGAGGTTGGGTCCTAAAGACACATCTCTTCTTCCAAGAGGAAGAGAAGGGGAAACTGAACCACGACTGTTCAACCATCGGGCACTAGCCAACATCAGTGTAAGTTGATGGAGCTTGGTTCAAAAGCCCTCTCTGGATGTTGCTCTCACTGGAGGTACCATGGACAGTTATACAGATTGCTTACTATATATACAAGGGTACCTACAAAGGGAGAAAATGAGAGCTGAAATCCATTCTGTGTTAACTCACTATGCCCTGTACCCCAATATGGGACTGCATCCTTCTAAAGGATGGGGTGCCTGTTTCTAATTCCTACAAAGGTACGAACAGGAAACTTCAGTTTTCCTACACATACCACTTCTGACACCATATGTATGGAGTCTTTTCCCATATCAATCAATTCTCCAACTCAAAGGACACCAATTGGGTGTCTAACTCTTTTTTTGTGTGGGAGAAGGGATGCCTGTCCTACAATTCAATTCTGACACTACCTGGAGTTAGCACAGACCCCGCAGGTTAAGGGTGAGCTCAGACCCACAAGACTTCTCCCCAACTTCAGACACCAATCACAAGTCCCAGGTTGTCACCTATACTTCTGACCAACAAGCTGTGAATAGAGGGTTCCCGCACCCCTTCTTCAGCTTTGATAATTTGCTAGAATGGCTCACAAAACTCAGAAAAACATTTATTTACTATAATTGATTTATTACAAAGAATATATTTTTTTAATTTTAAGTAATTTCTACCCCCAACTTGGGGCTTGAACTTACAACCCCAAGATCAAGAGTTACACATTCCACCAACTGAACCAGGCAGATGCCTCTTACAAAGGATATTTTAAAGGATACAAATGAACAACCAGATAAAGAGATACATAGGGCAGGATCCAGAAGGGTCCCCAAAATAGGCACTTCTCTCTCCATGGAGTTTGAGGTGTGCCACCTTCCTAGCATGTGGATGTGTTGGATGTGTTCACCAACCCATAAGCCATCCAAACTCCTTTGCTTCAGGTTTTTATGGAGGCTTCATTACATAGGCATTGATTGATAAAAGCATTGTCAAATGATACTTAACCTTTAGCCTTTTCTCCCTTCTCTGAGGTTGGGGGTGTTGGGCTGAAAGTTCTAACCCTCTAATCATATGGTTGGTTTCCCTGGCAACCAGCAACCCACCACCTTAGGTGCCTTCCAAAAGCTCATTAACACATCTCAGGTGTGGTTGAAAGGGGTTTATTAATGACTAACAAAAGCCACTCTTACTACATTTATGCTCCAAACATTACAATGGTTTTAGAAATTCGGTGCCAGAAACTGGGGATGAAGACCAAATATCTATTTCTTATGTCAAAATATCACAAGTACTAAGGTATCCACTCTGCCATCCTCTCTTCGGAGGAATCTCCATTTTTGTCCCAGACCATGGGGAAAGGTAAAGACTGACATGACTCATCTGCTTGAGAAACCTCCAGAAAGTTAGCAAATGATACAACAGTAAATAAAGCTGGTTTGATTTAAACTAGTTAAATATTAATTATCACAATAGCAATCTATCAAATTGAAAATTGCTTCACTTTGATCCAGCTCTGTAGATCATGATTTAGCATCCAAAAAGGGGACAATCATAAAATGTATTCTGTTCCTCTTTACTCCCATGACGTTATACCTAGCAGTTTTAAATGAAAGGCTGAACCTGAGGATCTCCCACCAGCTCCATTCTAAGACTTGCTCTCCAGCTTCATGTGGAACCCACCCCAGTTCCATTCTAAGCCATTCTGTCTTGTTCAAGACAATCTCCCTTTGATGGGTTTCTTTTGTTTGTTTGTTTCCTACACATATCATGGTCCTTTTCCTTAATTTTTCACCTTTAGGAGATGGAGTTGATTGGCAAAGCCAAGAAAAAGAAAAGAACCAAGACAGACAAGTCCAAGGGAGAAGGGAAGATCCACAGGAAAGCAGAGGCTGCTGCTGGTAAGAGAATGTGCCCTTGGGGAATGACCCAAGAAAAGACAAGTAATGTGGGCTGGGAGGTGTCACAGAGAATTATCATGAATCTAATGAGACAAACTACCTATTTTGAGTCTTTTTGACTACCTCAGTCAAGACGGTACTACAGCCTTACTTCCTGTCAGTATCTTAGGAGATAGAGAAGAGAGAGGAAACCAAGGTTGCCTGGAGACCTGTGATCAAGATAAGAAATAATAATAGCACCTATTTACTGAATACTCACTTTATTAAGAGCCCTACATATGTGACATTATGAAATCCCTAAAACATCTTCATAAACTAAGCGTTATTATTATATCATGTAGTGGTTGAGGCTTGACAGAGATTGAGTGGCTTGAATAACACCAAACAGATCAAACAGTGAAGTGGTGGATCCAAATGCATGCTGTTACCATGGCCTCTATGAACTAATAACTGTACCATACTTTGAAAATTGGGCAGTGAAAGCTTTGGGAAGGGGAAAGATAAAAACAAGCTCTGAATTATTACCCTAGTTACCATTTTTCTTCTTGGTTCCCTGTCTTGTACCTTGCAAGGAATTTAGATTCCCATGCTTCTGAAAACTTTCTTTAGCCTATAACTTACACCTATTCTTTCCTGGCCACATGATTCAGAAGACAAATCAAAGGTTGTCAGAAAGGATGACACTGGATCATCTCCTGAGCTCAATCTATTTTTGAGATTTGCTTTTTAATTTTTTTAATGTTTTATTTATTTCTAGGAGAGAGCGAGAGAGACAGCGTGAGCAGGGGAGGGTCAGAGAGAGAGGGAGACACAGAATCTGAAGCAGGCTCCAGGCTCTGAACTGGCAGTCAGCACAGAGCCCGACGCGGGGCTCGAACCCACAAACCGCGAGATCATGACCTAAGCGAAAGTTGGACGCTTAACCGACTAAGCCACCCAGGCGCCCCAATTTTTGAGATTTGCTTTTTAAAGTCTTGCTGACTTTACATAGTTGTAGCCCATAATGGGTTGCATTGGCAGGACTTGAAAAAGGAAATACTTGTTGTCCCCAGAGGTGAATTGAAAAGGAGTTCTTAGAGTGTGGAAGGCTTAAACTTTGCCAGGCTATGAAGCTGCAGCCCCAAGCCAGACTCTTGAGACAGGACTTTCCATCTGTGTCTGTAGTTTTCTCCCCTGGAGAGTCTTGCCTCTACCGTAGGTCAGGGTGAAACAGAACTTTTTTACAAGACTATTGAATTACAGTTGATCCACATAGGATAAGGCAGTTTCTCAAAAGGTGGTCTGTGAACCATCCTTCTCAAAACATTTGCAGTGCTTGTGAAATGGCAGATTCCTACAGAGTAAGACTCTAGGAGTGGGGCTCAGGAATCTGCACCCCAGGTGATTCCATTGCATACTGAAGTTTAAAAGCTACTGAAAATGACGCAGAGATCACATTTACTTAGCTACACTTCTGTCTCCCCAATTATTCTCCTCCAGGAAAGTTAAAGGAATCAAAGACTGAAAAGAAATTGGGGCTAATTCCCAAAGAAAGGAAGCCAAGAACCAATAGGAAAAAAACACAGAAGAAAAGGAATCTGGAAGTAGCAGCAGAACTGAATGAACCTGATGTCATTAACTCTAAGGAAATAGAAGACACTTCAGATAGAGGTTTCTCTCCTTCAGGTTCTCTTGTAGAGGACCCTTGGCTTTCCTCCAAGTATGATGCTCCAGAGAGCCAGGTGTCCATAGATGGAAGATCTTCACCCACACAGGCTGTACCTGTCACTAGAAACATGGAATCTAAAGAAGAAAGAAGCTATGATGACCCTTCAAAGGTGAGGTCCAATAGTCTCACCTTGGCCAGATTTCTGTTCTCACTCGTACAACCGCAGAGGTGGGAAAAACGGCCCCAAATTATATTGCAGTTATTGAAACAGCAGTACTCCATAATAGTTTTATTTGTTCTACTTTGATACCTTCTGACCCTTTAAGAAGCCAGAGCTGATCAAAGACGCAGTTTGGCAAAGCCCCTCTGAAATGATGCATTCTGTGAGGCCCCCAAACTGCCACAGCATATACTCATCCCTTAAAGAGCAGGAAGCTGGCATGGCCTCACAATTGCAGGGAAAGGTGGATTCGAGCCATCAGAGTCAAGCACACACATATCCCTGACTTGGCCTAGAACTAAATCTTTGCCTGCCTCCCAAAGGCTATGGAAATTCCTCCTTTCCTAATCTGCTTTTCTGTAGCACACACCTGTGCCACAGGCCCCTTATACACACATATCTATCTGTCTTTACAAGGTGCTTTGATATATAGAAGTAATTTTGTTCCAAGAGCCTTGATTCTCATGTCAGGTATTTAAGAAAAAAACTGAGTAAGTGTAAGGAAAATTACTCTTGAAAACCCCTGCAATGAATCAAAAATAATACCATACAGATATATTTCTCAATAAGACCAACGTGACCAATTTTTCCTCTGCTGTTGGGATAAATCACAATTTTTTCCACTGAGATGAAGGTGCCAAACTGCATTTAGAGGTTTTGTTGTAGGGGGGGAAGAGTATCTTTAATTACAATTATACCCACAGCTAAACTGCTATGGTTGAACTCACATAAGTTACATGTGTGTATGGTATAACTTTGCTGAATCTCATTTAATCTTTATAGCCACACTTGTGAGCCAGATGTGATTATCCCCATTTCAGAGACCTAGAAACTGAGGTTTGGAGATAAGTGTTCATTGCCAGTTGCCACAACACCATCAAATGGTAGAGCCAAGACTTAAACCCAGGTCCTTTGTCTCTAAATTCAGGGTTCTTGTCAGTTTTAAATTATTATGTTTTTCTTTATTTTATAACCCATGATCTTCTAAAAAAAGGATGTCAGAAAGATCTTTACTTTATAGTTCCCAAACTGCCCAGCTGCCTGGACTATAGAATTCTGTTCTACACCACAGATGAAAATTTTAAGCTGTGGGCAGAACATTCCTGAGCCTACTAGAGAATCAGAATTTCTTAACTTTACCATTAACCCATAGTACTGTGCTGCCTCTGCACAAGCTATAAAGCCAGGAAGTTTCACCCCAAGTTGGAATCATAGAGCTCCTATGGAAGAGTTGCATTCAAAGTTGCCCTTGTGGGCTTATTTCTGACTGTGGCGGGGATGATAGGGAAAAAAGAAAGCTAAGACACTCTTCACGTAAGCTGAGAGAACCTTTCACTGAAAAAGTGGGTTTGCATGGCATTAAATGTGAGTCTAACACATTTATATCTAAGACCACCCCTGGTAAAATGGCCTTTACCTAGAACCTGTGGGTCCCAGGTCTGGCTTCACTAGGATCACCTGAGCCTAGATATTCTCATTGAATTGGTCTGGGTGTGGCCTTGGCCTCACAAAATTTTTAACAGCTCCTTAAGTGACTGTAAAGTGCAGCTAGGGTTGAACACTCCAGACATGCAATGTGCCAGACGTTATTTTGGCACTTTCGCTATTTCAATTAATCCCAGTAACAGCCCCAAGGGGAAGACAATGTCAGGGAAACCAAGTCCTGACCTCCAAATCCTGAAGCAAGTAAGAAACTTGGACCCAGTCCAGTCAGACCCCAGAGCCCAAGCCCAGCCAGAGACTGTGGTCCCAGTGGAAACACTCAATGACTCCATCTCTGACTAGAGACAATGCACCCTGTGGGGTGGAGGAGGGCTCACCCCTGAGACAGGCTCTCCCTTTCACTAAGAGCTCTCTGGTTCCTTAGGCCCTCCTCGCCAAGAGGGAACAAGAAGAAGCTTCCCGGGACAGGCGGAGAGCAGAGAGGGCTGAGATGAGACGCTTGGAGGTGGAGAGGAAGAGAAGGGAGCAGGAAGAGCAGAGGCGGCTCTTGCAGGAGCAGCTGCAGAGGGCAGAGAAGATGAAGGAGGAGCTGGAGCTGGAGCAACGAGCCCGCACGGAGGAGATCCGGTGCGTGGAGCAGCTGCAGGCTATGGCCGCCTCGGGAGGCAGCAGGAAGAGGCTGAGGCTGACCTCCACCGGGGACAGAGTTGGTTCTGAGGCTCATGCCCAGTAGTAAAACAGCACATCTCGTTTTCCTGTCCTCAGTTATCCTGAGAATAACTGGGACCAAAGATCAGGTGTAGTGTCCTGACCATTAGGATCTTCCCAGGAGGGCTTTGTGACTCAGCCCAGCAAATGCTTGTTGAGCCCCTATGACAGTCTGCATTGTGGAGATTCTCTCATAGGCTTTGACTCGCCTAATTTAATCTTCTGTGAGGCTGGAGTTTAAAGATCCATCTTGTACAAATGGAAAATGAAGCTCTGGGATCATAAGGCCCCTACCCCGGAGCACAGGCCTGTCTGGTGAAACTTCAGGCTTCGCTTCCAGGCCGGTGGTGTTCTTGCTTCTGCTCTTTACTCAGGCTTCCCTTGGAAGCCCCACTGTCCTCTGAATGGGATGCTCCGTGGGGCCTGTAGCCGCAGGGCCTCCACCAGGGGCACTGCCTGCTGCCTAGTCTCACAAGAATGCCCCCGTGTGAGTTTCCCTGACCATCTTGTGGGTTTTCTCAGCCTGAGGAAACAGAGACTCGAAGAAGAACGGCAGCAGCGGGAGGAGGAGGAGAGGAAGCAGCAGCTTCAGTTGCAAGTGGCCCAGGAGAGACTCCGGCAGCGACAGAATGAGTTCCGGAGGAAACTGCAAGAACTGCAGACACAAAAGCAGCAGGAGGAAGCCCGGAGGGCTGGTGAGGGGCATTCTGGAGCGACCCGCATCTCCTGTCTACCTGGGGCCGAGCATTTCTATTCCACTGTGGGTGTTCACTTGAATCTCCCCAGCGTTATTCCTATCCTACGCCGAGTGTGTGGAGCACTCTAAATGTATAAGCGATTTTCTTTTTCGAAGTGATTAATATGTGTGACTACAGTGAGTTAGAAGATCAAAATAAGACAGACTCACTTGTGGAAATGACTCTTGGGTCCCACTCCCAATTCAGTCATCTCCCAAACTGGAATCCTGCCCCTCCCTTTGCCCTTTTAGCAACTGCTCAGGAGCTGCCTAAATTGGAGACATAGCCCTGCCCCTTGCTTCTTTCCCTAGCAAATGGAAACAAAACATCTGGATAGCTTCAGGGCAGCCTTTCAGGCGCTTATATGTAGAATCTCTACAGCCTCACCTCTGAGGAAGTGGAACTAGTGGTCAGCAGATGACACCCTTTAGGCTGGTCAGTCCAGCTGAGTAAGCACCAAGTTTCTCCAGACCCTGATCTGATGCCTCTCCCCAATGATCTGCATACCACCTGTGAGCACCCCCTTTGGAAAATTCTCCCTTAAGGTTTTGTACTAATTGCACACTGTAGGTGCTTGATAAAGGAGGACTCTTAAATTTGTAATTTAACCCCAACATGATCCCACAGATCTGGCAGTCTGTTGGCAGGTAAGCAGCACAATATCTCATGGGGAGTCCCTGGGAATTACAGACTTGAGTGTTAGGCCAGAGAACTGTTTTCTCCAGTAATGCTGGAGCCCTGCTGAGCCTACCCCTTTTCTATTCTGCAGAGGCTGAGAAGCAAAGGCAGAGGGAATTGGAAATGCAGTTAGCAGAAGAACAAAAACGCCTGATGGAAATGGCTGAAGAAGAACGGTTAGAGTACCAGCGGCTGAAACAGGAAGCAGAAGAGAAGGCTCAGCAGGAAGCAGTGGAGAGAAGGCAAAGGGAAGAGGAAGCAGGGCGGCTGGCCCTGGAGGAAGCCATGAAACAGGCGCAGGAACAAGCCAGGTAGGAGATATATGGGCAACAGTTGCCACAGGGGGATTGTTTCAAGGGCTTGATTCCCTGGTGCTAGTACTACATTTGCACTGCCTTTGGACAAGTGAAGTTCTCCCACTTTCCATATGCATGGTTTGGAAGCACTAAAAAACACTCTTTGGCTGCAAATGTCACAGAATTGCTTCATGGCTTATAGAACTTGTATTGAAGCTGGAGGGTTAGATTTCATCTATCTCAGCCTTCTGGTTTACAGATGAGAAAAGTGAGTCCCGAAAAAGGGAAGGATCTTGATCAAGACCAAATAGTGTTAGGGGCAGTACCAGGACCACATCTAAGATCCCCTGGTTCTGAACTACTGCCCTTCTCAGTATTTTTTGGTTACCTATTATATACCAAACACTCTTCTGGACACTGGGAATTCAGGAGTAAGCAAGGCAGATGTCTCTTCTCCCATGGCATTTGCATTCTAGTGCTGAGGGCAGGGAAACAAATAAATAAAAAATAAAGATTCTTTTCTCTTTTTTTTTTTTTTGAGAGACAGAGACAGAGTGCAAGTAGGGGAGGACAGAGTGAGAGGGAGACATAGAATCTGAAGCAGGCTCCAGGCTCCGAGCTGCCAGCACAGAACCCGATGCCAGCTCTCTCTCACAAACTGTGAGATCATGACCTGAGCTGAAGTAGGACGCCTCACCGACTGAGCCACCCAGGCGCCCCAATAAAGATTTTTTTAAGCTGGCCACAGATGTTATACAGAAAACATTTTAAACATGTGATAGAATTGCAGGAGGCTCAGTTTATATTGGTCAGCCAGGGCAACACTTCTCAGAAAAAGTGGATATAAGGTGAAACCTGAATGACAAGGAGTTAGCCACATAAACTTCTAGGAGAAAAATTTTCTGGCAGGTAGACAGCAAGTGCAAAGTTTCAAAGGAAGGAGATTGGCATGCTGGAAGAATAAAAGAAAGATAGAAGAATAAAAGAAATGGCTGGAATTAAGTGAACAAGGCACAAAGAATACTTCCAGATGAGGTCACAGAAGTAAGCGCAGACCAGATCTCATGAGAGCCTTGTTAGGAGAAATAGCACAGAATTAGTTATCAAGGGCCAATGACATTTCCTCCCTCTTTTCTTTTACAATAGTAATGATCATTTCAACATCTCTGATAATAGAATTTCTTGAGTAATGTGGTTTCAACTTTTTTTTTAAAGAAAGAACTTTATTTTTAATGTTTATCTATTTTGAGAGAGAGAGAGGGGAGGTGCACACGGGGGAAATGGGGAGAGAGTCCCAAGCAGGCTCTGCACTGTCAGCACAGAGCCCAACACAGGGCTTGATCTCATAAACTGTGAAATCATGACCTGAGCCAAAATCAAGGGTCAGACACTTAACCAACTGAACCACTCAGGTGCCCTTCAACTGACTCTTTAAAAATTAGGTCCCTCTATAGGTGCTTTCTCATGTATTTCTACTCCTTAGTGAAAGCAACAAATAGACATCCCCCTTTAGAGCCACAAAAATTGAAGGGCAAAGCAGCACAACACAGAAAACCATGTGAGTCCAATCTTGACTATAAACAGTTTACCCCTTGAAATGTATTTTCTACAACTTAAGCTGAGTGTAAACTCTTTAAGGGACCAAAAAGAGAAGGCAGCAAGAACAATTCTATTTCAAGGTTTTCTACCCAACCTGGATTTGTTCCTTTCCTGGACTTTATTCAGATGTTTTGTTGTTGCTGCTGCTGCTGTTTTCTAGCTGTTATGTGAGTTACAAAACAGACCACTAAAGAAGTCTTGATTCAATTTCAAAATTATATATTCCATGTATCACAGCAGCAGGACTGGGTTCTTAAGTATTGAGACCAAAAGCAAGCTAAGCAATTTTGTAAGTCTAGCCCAAGTAGCTGAAAGCAGAAAACTTAGTGACTAAAGCAGTGTGTGAGGGGTAGAGTCTCACTCCACCAAGGTTTAGAACTTGATCCCAGCTAGCTTTACTTCATCTTCACTTGTGTGACTTTGGCCCAGGTACTTGTAACTTCTCTGGTCTGTTTCATCTCTAAAGCAAACGAGTCTCTTCCAACAAGACGAGTTTTAAGAACTGTGAGTTTGGCCTTTCACTTTTCCAGTAGTCTATGAAACTCTAAACCTCATGTGTAAAGTTACTAAATGAATAGAGTACAATTTTCTACTAAAATGGAAGATCAGTAGCCCCAAGTCTAACTGATGGTTGCTCAAATCCAAAGTTCTTCTACTAGCTTATAGAGACAGTTTCTAAGATCCTTAATCATACTGGGATTGCGGGTGGGTTGTCTCCTTAGGCAAAATGCTGCTTTGAAGAAACATCTTCAGTTCCACCAAGAACTCTCTAAGGAAGCCAGTGGCCTGCAGTGGACACAGAACATTTCCAGATCATGGGTGTACTCTTACTTCCAGTTCCTAAAAATACCGAAAACTTAAAGCTAGAAGAAACCTTAAAAGTAAGTTGGGAGTGGTGACAGAAAAAGAGAAACTTCTATAATGAAGTTGCATTTCATCTGGTTAACCTCAACCCACACCTAACTTCACTCTAGGACCTCCATTTCCACCACCCTTCCCCACCACACATACTTAACTCAAAGTCCTTACTCACCTAAGTCCTTTATGTCCTCTAGAACCACATAAATCCAGCTTTGGTGCCTAAAACGGACCAATAATTTCATTTGTTTGAATTTGTCAGCAAATTCAGTTTAATTTCAATTAAATAAGATACTAACATCATTTTAGGATAATCAAAGTATTTCATTTCACAATGTGTCTGAGTTGATAAAATGAGAATTCCATAACGCAAATTAATTCTGAATAAGGTAAAGAGTTAATTCATATATATATATGAAATGGATGTGGTTTTGCCTTTATATATATGTTTAAAGGCAAAACCACATCCATTTCAGCCTAAGGATCTAAAATTTAATGCCCTTTGAAAACAAGGTAAGCATTTGATAAATGTTCATTTGAGTAAAATTAGCTATTTTGTGAGGGTATTCTCGCTTCCTCGAAGTATATATTCTAGAGCTGCACTGGCTTATATGCAGCCACATGTAACTATTTAAATGTTAAGTTAAAACATTCAGTTCTCCACTCACAATAGCCACATTTCAAGTGCTCAACAGCAACATGTAGCTACCGGCTACCTTACTGGACGCTACAGATGTAGAACATTTCCATCATCATAGAAAGTTCTACGGGACAGCCCTGTTCTAGACTCCTGATAATTAACGAATTTTGAGGGTTTGTTTCTCTGCCTTTAAGATCCAACCACTCACATAATTTCCCCCTTTTAAAATCATACTGACACTATTAAGGAATAGACTTATTTTTCTTAACATCTCTTTAAATATCACAAAGTGTCTAGTGAGTTTCTATCATAGAATTATCATCAAAAGGGATGAAAGATCTTTACAAGATCTATAAAAGGATGTTAGGGCAAGCAGTATCTGAACTGGAATTTTCCCACAAACCTCAGTGTCTGCAGCTGAAAAACAGTATTTGCAGAGGATTCCCTCAAATTTCTCACCTATACTTGTAAAGTATTTGCTCTTTACAGGAATGGTACTTCTACAATCCAGATGTCAAGCTTAATCTCAAATCTGTACTGCTGTTATGGGACTTGCTGAGATTCGATGCTTACTTTTAACTCCTTTATGTGAAAAAGAAATAAAATGGCCAAAACACTATCAATCATAGTAATTTTATGTCACAAAATTTCTCAAAATTGTCCATCCTACTTGCACACTCATTCATTCATTCGACTCATTCAATAATACTTAAGCAGATGAGAAAGGACCGTATCAAATAATAAAAGACCAGAAGAATGAACACTCAAGGAAAACATCCTTGTGGGGGAAATTCCCATTACTGACTTTATTTTCTACCTTCTTTTACAAATTTAGGATGTTGCAGTCAAGCACCAGGTAGAGTAGCTACACTAAATGTTATTCAAGGTCCTTTCCAAATCTGATATTCTATTAAGTTGTTGCTATGAAGTCCTATTTTATCAGCACTACTACACCAGATAAGCACATTTTAAGTTAACCATAGCAGAATGCAATGCATTTTAGAAGAATCTGATAAACTAAAAATAAGATTATTTCCCAAGTACCTAGGCTCCACCACCTAAATGCTGAGAACCTTCAGAGATGCAAACAAAATTAAGACACCAAACTATATACTTACACATTCTGGATAGCTCAAATAGCCTTATCAAATTTGTTACTCACAATTGACAGAAATATGCAATTCAATGAGGATTTTCCAGAAATGGGCCTAATTACTAGTCACTATTTAAATCTAAGTGACAGTCTAAAGGGTCTATTTTACCGAGACTATATATGTATAACATAAATAATTTTTCAGTTAGGGTCAGCTTGGGAATTTTAAGGCAAGCCAATTATTTTTCAACAGGTGAGTAGGGTTATTTAAGCTGTAATGATTTATAAAATGTATTAGAGATAGGCTTTACCTGCTTTTCTAAAGTACTTGGATGACATTTTATCTAGGATAACATGAAATTAGATTGTGTATATGCATACATATACTAAATTCTGTGACTCCTTAGAGTTAAAAGGTTAAGCTCTCTAATAGCAACTAATTTGGTACTTTTACAGAGTTTAAATATTTAAGATCTATAAAGGAATAAAAGGAAAATATAAACAAACTATACCAAACTTTAAGCAGAGAACATTTTGTAAATTGTTAAAGGAAAAACTTAAAATTATCAATTTAAATCAATTAAGAATTTTTGGCATGCCCATTTATTCAACATGATTGGGTAACTATATCATATATATGCACCATACAAGGATACCAAGTTAAAAAAAAAACACACAAAAAAACAGAACACTGAGTATTTAAGAAGGTAAGGTGGCCTTAGTTAAATCCTTAATTCAAAGGCACTTCAGCAGCTTTCAGTGCTTCAGTCATGATCATCATCACTGTACAGTACTGAAAAATTTATTTGTACCATGTACAAACAATAATTTCCAGTATTATGCAAAAAAGACCTTATGTTTTAGGCATTTTTTCTTTCTATACAATTAAAAATAAAATGAACGTTAGTACGGTTTTTACAAATATTTTGTTTATTTTAATGAAGCTGGTACAGACAATGTCCATTTAAAACCCATATCCCAGGCCAAAAAGTACAAATAAAATCAAAAAGAGCAGTGTTCTGTTGAATACACTTCTGCATGAATAACTTTATTAACTGCTAATGAAAATTAGAACTTTTCTGGGATCTTCTGACAAGACTTTTCTTTTATCTTAAAATGCTTTCTCTTCAGTGAAGCCATCTTTGGAGTTAGTCGTTACTCTCACGATCTCTGTATCTTGACTCCAGCCTGATATTTCTCTTCTTTTGGTCCAGACCCTCAAATTTTAAAAGAAGCTTCAAGTTAAGGAAAAGTCATTTTTCCACAGTTCAGTTCTCTGAAAAACTTCCATCTCCCACTGAAAGTCATAGTCCAGGAGTGAAGCAATCACATACTAGAACTTCAGGGCCAATTGGAAAGTCATTATGAACACTCGCATTGGTCGATCTTATTTATCACAAGCCTGAAAATGCACAGTCCTGGAAAAGGTGGTGGCCTCTCTGTGCACACATATAATTTTTAAAAAGGAGAGGGCAATATGAAGGGGGCTGAGGTTTGATCACCAAAAATCAGCACAATGAATACAAGTGATAATGAATAATGGGCACTAGAATTCAAATTACCAGATGTTTTAAAGAGATGGGGTGCCAGTTTTCATTTCCATTTTGAACACCACATTACAAAAGAACTATTTTTAAAAATAAAAAAGGATTGAGGGTAAAGAAAAAAAATAGAAAGAATATCTAAATCGTTGAATGACCCCCTGTTTGTTCCTGATAAACTTCAATCACATCTTCTTCCTCCATTCCCAGCTGTAAAAGAGGGGAAAAAATATGTTAGAATACAAAAGCACTATTTTTTAATTGGCTGCATTATGTGGCCACTGTTTTAAAGTGCAAAAAACTGGGGCACCTGGGTGGCTCAGTTAGTTAAGTGTCTTGACTTCGGCTCAGGTCATGATCTCTTTGTCTGTGAGTTTGAGCTCTGCATCTAGCTCTGTGCTGACAGCTCAGAGTCTGGAGCCTGCTTCAGATTCTGTGTCTCCTCCTCTCTCTGCCCCTGCTATGCTCATGCACTGTCTCTCTGTGTCTCTCAATAATAAATAAATGTTAAAAAAAATTTTTTTTAAATAAAGTGCAAAAAAATGCTGAAGTGATCCACAGTTATCCTATTTTAAGAATCTGGGTTTCCTTTATATTTTAAAAAAAATTTTTAATGTTTATTCATTTTTGAGAGAGGGAGAGAAGCAGAGCACGAGCGGGAGAGGGAGAGAGAGAGGGGGAGACACAAAATCTGAAGCAGGCTCCAGGCTCTGAGCCTGACACAGGGTTCAAACAGACAAATCATGAGATCATGACCTGAGCCAAAGTCAGACACTTAACCAACTAAGCCACCCAGGCACCCCGAATCTGGGTTTCCTTTAATATGAAGAACATAGAGGTATGTCTGTTCTCCTGATTCTATGAAGTCATTCTTCTGACCCTTCTAACCTCAGCATATAATTTACTAAGCATATAAAGTATGTTTTTTAAAAGTACCTCAAAAACAGTGTCAAATCTAATGAAACACGTATTCAATAAACAGTGTGATAGTATATTTTCTAAAAAATCATTTTACTTCTGGATATAATTACCTTATAGGATCGCTTTTATTTCAAAAAAACCTTACTTCATTTTGAAATATATGTGTTTTAGTTAGAAAAATACTGCCTAAGGACTCATTTCTAAGTGGTCTGCTTTGTCATCTATAATTCCTTCTAGCATGTAACTGTTAGTTTTTGGTAGTGACCACTCTCAATGTAGAAACGTTACCTATACATCTACTCTTATTCAATAACTCAAGGTTTATAATTTTATAAGCTAGATGTCAACCTAGCCTTTCTCAATTCTTAAGGGAAAAAAAAGGGGGGATCCTTCAAAATGTCTTTTACAGAACACTAATAAGCAAAGTAGAGGCAATTATTGTGTGGTTGTTGTTGCTTTCTTTTTAATGTGTTTATAACCACTGAAATACTCTGGAATTTTCTCTTAAAGACATTATTAACAATGGTTGCCTCTGAGAAATGGGAATGTAGAGATATTCAGAGTATATATTTACTTTCCGCTTTATATATTTTGGTAGTTTGTTTTATTACTTTTATTTTTAACTATGAGTATTCTTTATTTAAAAAAAAAAAAAAGAGTACATAGGGGGCAGAGTACATAAAGAGTACATAAAGAAACCCAGGTATGACCCTCAGTGAGGGTAAAGGACCATGAATCTATTATTCTGTTGTGCAGTCAGGGTTCAGAAGCACTGTAACAGGCATGCTGAAAACAAAAACTAGCATCGTTTCCACGAAACTACAGTGGATCACAAAAGCAAATGAAAAATAAAGGAAAGTATAAGATCAATAATCGCTAATGAGAAAAGTTATAGGTGACAGTTTTTGGTACAGAATTACAAAATATGAAAAAATACTCTAAGAAATCTAAAAATAAAACAGACATAGGAGCACTTGGAAGGCTCAGTTGGTTGAGTGTCTGACTCTTGATTTTGGCTCAGGTCATGTTCTTACAGTTCTTCATTTCGAGCTCTGCATAAGGCTCTGTGCTGACAGAGCAGAGCCTGCTTGTGATTCTCTCTGCCCCTCCCCAACTCTCTCTCTCAAAATAAATAAATAAACTTTAAAAAAATAAACATGGATTTAGGACTTCTTAAGTGATTTAGGTTGGCTCTAGTGTTATAGATATCTTGGTTGTGGTCTATACATGAATATTAAAATACTCATTAAAGATGCCAGGGCACCTGGTTAAGCCTCCAACTTCAGCTCAGGTCACGATCTCACAGTTTATGGGTTCAAGCCCCGCATCAGGCTCTGTGCTGACAGCTCAGAGCCTGAAGCCTGCTTCAGATTCTGTGTCTCCCTCTCTCTCTACCCTTCCCCTGCTCACTTGCTCTCTCTCAAAAATAAACAAAAATTAAAAAGAAAAGATGCTATTAAAACTGAAACGCCTTTAAGTCAGGAAATCAGCAAATAACCTTCATCCATGGAAAATATGAAGCAATCAGCCTCAAGAAGTACATTAGTAGACAAGAATGAACAACAGTACAAGGAACTTACTCCCTAAATATACATTGTCTCACTCTGGTCCATTATGCTTCTGAAAAGATAATCTTTTAATAATAGTGAGGAATGGGCCACTAAAATGTAGTATCTACTGTGTTGCAGAGATTATGTCAAATTAGGACAGGGAAAATACAAGATGAGTTTGGAATATCTTACTGTGCCAGACATTAAGAAAGTACTCAAGAGGCACCTGGCTGGCTTAGTCAGTGGAGCATGAGACTCAATCGTAGGACCGTGAGTTTGAGCCCCACATTAGGTGTAAAGATTACGAACAAAGAAGGAAAAGGAAAGGAAGAGAAAAAGAAAAGAAGGAAGGAAAGGAACGAAGGAACGAAGGAAGGAAGGAAGGGCGGACAAACTCGAAGTGGGTGGATGTTAAACAAGGGAAAAGTTTGATGACAAAGAGTTATTTACATAGTTTCATAGTATGTCCCCACAAATTACAACAGGAAAAGTAACAACTACATTGTAAAGAAAACAGTTAAAACTCAGTGATAAAAATAAACATTATCAATAAGGGACTTCATGTATTCCAAATGTTATACCCTAAGAAAGACACATCACCATTTAGGTAGAATTCCAGCCCAAAATACATAACCTAAATCTAGTCATGAGGAAACAGACCAGTCCAAATTGAAGGACTTTACAGAAAATAACTGTATTTTTTTAACAATGTAAATATCATGAAAGACAAAGATTGAGGAATTGTTCCAAATTAAAAATGATTAAAGAGACATCTAAATAAAATATCTTGATACTGAACTGGATCCTGTGATAGAGGAGGAAATTTGTTATAGAAGACATAATTGGGACAAATGACAAAATTAGGTTGTAAAATATTCTAACAGTGGTAAGTATCCTGAATTTGATTAAGAGTACTGTGGTTATGTAAAGGAGTATACTTGTTCTTAAGAACTACATCCTAAAATATTAAGTAGTAAATGACCATGGTGTATGCAACCTAACTCCCACATGGTTCTGGTAATAAATATAAATATACACACATATATGTGGGCAGAGGGAAATAAGTAAAGGTAGCAAAACGTTAAAAAAAAAAAAAGCCAATCTAGGTGGAAGCAAGTATAATTTTTAGTACTACTCTTGCAAGTTTTCTGTAAGATGAAAATCATTTCAAAATAATAACTTGGAAAAAGATGGGAATGTCAAAAAGAATACAGACACCAATTTGAAGGGGCTCCCACTGGCCAATATCTAAAGAATGTTCTCAGAGTTTCCTCACAAAGTACTAATTAATTAAAAGGAAAACGGTAGGAGCACATGGGTGGCTCAGTTGGTTGGGTGTCTGACTCTTGTTTTCAGCTCAAGTCATGATCCCAGGGTTGTAGGATTGAGCCTCACACTGGGCTCTGCACAGAGTATGGAGCCTGCTTAAGATTCTTTCTACCTCTGCCCCTCGCCCCTGCTCGTGCTCTTTCAAGAAAAACTTAAATTTAAAAAATACCCCAAAAAAAGAAGGAAAGTGATAACTTTACAATGAACATATATGGCAGTTGCACCTTAACTGAAGCTGACCGAAGTTAATGTTACCATAACAGGACAAATGCACATAATGTACCTCCTGATGTGACTGATACACTTGGAAGTACATAATAGCTTTACTCTGTGTTACTCCTACCAAAAATGCAAAACTGCATCTAATCATAAGGAAACAAACCAAAATTGAAACATGGCTTGAAATCTTTAAAAAATGTCCATCTGAGGGGTTCCTGGGTGGCTCGGTCAGTTAAGCATCTGACTTCAGCTCAGGTCATGATCTCACAGATCACGCGTTCAAGCCCCGCTTTGGGCTCTGTGCTGACAGCTCAGAGCCTGGAGCCTGCTTCAGATTCTGTGTCTCCCTCTCTCTCTGCCCCTCCCCCGCCCACACTCTGTCTCTTGAAAATAAACATTAAAAAATTGTTTTAATAAATAAGTAACAAAGACCAATGGAATACAGAACCCAGAATTATACCCACCAATGTATGGCCAACTAATCTTTGATAAAGCAGGAAAGAGTATCCAATGGAAAAAAGACAGTCTCTTTAACAAATGGTGCTGGGAGAACTAGACAGCAACATACAGATGAAACTAGACCACTTTCTTACACCATACACAAAAATAAACTCAAAATGGATGAAAGACCTGAATGTGAGACAGGAAACCATCAAAACCCTCGAAGAGAAACAGAAAACAACCTCTTTGACCTTGGCCGCAGCAATTCCTTCCTGGACACATCTCTAAAGGCAAGGGAATTAAAAGCAAAAATGAACTATCAGGACCTCATCAAGATAAAAAGCTTCTGCACAGCAAAGGAAACAATCAACAAAACTAAAAGGCAACTGACAAAATGGGAAAAGATAGTTCCAAATGACATATCAGATAAAGGGCCAAAGTATCCAAAATCTATAAAGAACTCGCCAAACTCCACACCCGAAAAACAAATAACCCAGTGAAGAAATGGGCAGAAGACATGAATACACACTTTTCCAAAGAAGACATCCAGATGGCCAACAGACACATGAAACAATGCTCAACGTCACTCATCATCAGGGAAATACAAATCAAAGCCACACTGAGATACTACCTCACGCCAATCAGAGTGACTAAAATGAGCAAATCAGAGGACTCTAGATGCTGGTGAGGATGTGGAGAAACAGGCACCCTCCCACACAATTGGTGGGAATGTAAACTGGTGCAGCCTCTCTGGAAAACAGTGTGGAGGTTCCTCAAAAAAATTAAAAATAGAACTCCCCTATGACCCAGCAATAGCACTGCTAGGAATTTACCCAAGGGATACAGGAGTGCTGATGCATAGGGGCACATGTACCCCAATGTTCATAGCAGCACTTTCAACAATAACCAAATTATGGAAAGAGCCTAAATATCCATCAACTGACAAATGGATAAAGAAGATGTGATGTGTATATATATATATACACACAATGAAATACTACTTGGCCTTGAGAAAGAATGAAATTTGGCCATATGAAGCAATGTGGATGGAACTGGAAGGTATTTCCTAAGTGAAGTAAGTTAGTCAGAGAAAAGACAGATACCATATGTTTTCTTTTTTTTTTTAATGTTTTTTTTTTATTTATTTCTAGGAGAGAGAGAGAGAGAGAGAGAGAGAGACAGCATGAGCAGGGGAGGGTCAGAGAGGGAGTCATAGACTCTGAAAGAGGCTCCAGGCTCTCAGCTGGCAGTCAGCAGAGCCCGATGCGGGGCTCGAACCCACGAACCGCGAGATCATGACCTGAGTGAAAGCCGGACGCTTAACCGACTAAGCCACCCAGGCGCCCCAGATACCATATGTTTTCATTCGTATTTGGATCTTGAGAAACCTAACAGAAGACCATGGGGGAGGGGAAAGGGGGGGAAAAGTTACAGAGAGGGAGGGAAGCAAATCATAAGAGACTCTTAAATACTGAGCACAAACTGAAAGTTGATGGGGGCGTGGGGAAGAGGGGAAAGTGCGTGATGGGAATTGAGGAGGGCACTTGCTGGGATGAGCACTGGGTGTTGTATGGAAACCAATATGACAATAAACTTTTTAAAATAAATTGATTAATCAACTAATTAAATAAAAATGTCAACTGAGTAACTGTTCCAGATAAAAGCAAGCTGAAGAGGGTAATAACTAGTTAGAATACACTAATCCTAGAAGGGATCCCAGGTCAAGTTTTTTTTAAAAAGGCTATAAAGGACTTCAGTGGGATAAATGGCAAAATCTGACTATTCTGACTGCACATTCAATAACAGTACTGTATCAATGTCAAATCTCTTATATCTGATCATTTAACTGTGGCTCTTAGGAGATAACACTAAAATATTCAGGAGTAAAGGGTCATGATATCTACAAATTAATCTCAAATAATCCATCAATGATAAATGTAATATAGAGAAAGTGATCAAGCAAATACAGAATAATATTAGTAACTGGTAAATCTAACAAGGCTATACAAGAGAATATCATACTAGTCTTATAACAACTTAAAATTTGAAATGCTTTTAAAATAAAAAATTAATATGGACATCTAGGTGGCTTAGTCAGTTCAGCATCCAACTGTTGATTTCAGTTCAGGTCATTATCTCAGGGCTGTGGGATCCAGCCCCACATCGAACTCCACGATGAGCATGGAGCCTGCTTGAGATTCTGTTTCCCTCTCCCCACCTTCTCCCTCTACTCCTCTACCCTGCTTGAGCTCTAAAATTAAAAATAAAAAAATTAATAATAACCATACATTGTTCCCATAATCAGAAATATCAGAAATGTTATTTTGTATTTGAAGGGGGAAATCTGTATAAGTATAAATGGATGTGCACACTCACAATCACTCTCACACTTTACTACTTTCAGATGCCTCTCAGGTGACGGGGGATATATAAAAAAGAAGAGTCCATACAAAGAAACAATTTAAAGAATACACAGAAGCATTAAAAACATAAATCAAGATGACAGAGCCAAATATATTAATATACACTCAGCTTCTGTATTAAGTTCTCAAAATGGGTCAAAGATCAAAATTGAACCATTTTAAGGTCACCAGCTCCATGAAAGTGTACTAGAAATCTACCAAATTTGTGAAACACCTATTCCTTTTCAAAAAAATGTATGTGCCTTATGATAATTTCAGTACTCAATTACCACTTTCTACCTTTTTTTCTAAACATTTACATTTATTTATTTTGAGAGTGAGAGAGCATGCAGGTATGAGGAAGGGGCGGGGAGAGAGAGACTCCCAAGAAGGCCCCACACTGTCAGTGTAGAGCTCGATGTGAGGCTCGAACTTGGCAAACCAGGAGATCATGACCTGAGCTGATCAAGAGTTGGGACACTTAGCTGACTGGGTCACCCAGACACCCCTCATCTCTCTCTCTCTCTCTCTCTCTCTCTTTTTTTTTTTTTTTAAAGATTTTGTTTTTAAGTAATCTCTATACTCAATGTAGAGCTCGAACCCTGCATGCTGTACCAACTAAGCCACCCAGGTGCCCCCTACCTCTCTTTTTATTGCCACTTTTTAAAAAAATGTTTTTAATGTTTTATTTATTTTTGAGAGAGAGAAGGAGAGCGAGTGAGGGAGGGGTAGAGACAGAGGGAGACACAGAATCCGAAGCAGGCTCCAGGCTCTAAGCTGTCAGCACAGAGCCTGACGCAGGGCTTAAACCCATGAACCACGAGATCATGACCTGAGCCAAAGCTGGACACTGAACTGACTGAGTCACCCAGGTGCCCTTTATTAGCAGTTTTTAAAGCAGTATGTGGGAAGTTCAACCCAAAAGACTATCTTTTTCTCTGACAAATGATATACCACTTAAATCAGAAAATACTCAAGAAAGAATAGTTTAATACCAGTGAACCAATGATTCAATGCAGAATTTAACATTTTGGGGGAACACCTGGGTGATTTAATCAGTTGAGCATCTGACTCTTGATCTCAGCTCAGGTCTTGATCTCAGGGTTTTGAGTTCAAGACTTGCACTGGGCTCTACACTGGGCATGGAGCCTGCTTAAAAAAAAAGAAAAAGAAAAGAAATTTAATATTTATCTTCACCTACAGAAGAAATTATACTCACTTCTTTTGGAGTGTGATTATCAGCAATTCTCTGACCTTCAAAGAGAAACCTGAGTGAATTCATTGGAACTCCCTAAAAAGGTAAAAAAAACAAAAAAAAAACAAAAAAAACCATATATATCTATATATATACACACAAATCTTAAAAGAGATAGTAGGAACTTTGATGCACAAAAAGCAAACATCAGAGCTTCAACAGAATACAATGAACATAAAGCTACACATTTCTGTTCTATCCTAATTATCATTTATTAAGAACCACCTATTTGCTGAACCCTCCCTATATCAAGTATTTCATATATGTAATCAAAATGTTCATCACAACAATCCTGAAAGGTATGTATTATCACTTTATATTCACTTTATAGGTAGGGAATCTAAGGCATGGTAAGGGCATACATGCCAGATACCAATTTAAGGTCCAATCTATTCCTAAACCTGTGCTCTTAACCACTATTCTATAGAATTTCCTCTAAAATCTGTATGCTAACATAAAAGATAAAATCAGAAACTGGATGAGCACTCTCACTAGCTTCCAACTATACAAGCAAAATTAATTTTAAGCAGATTAAATCACAGATAGTTGGTAAAGCACAGTAGGTAGCCAAGTAAGCTACAGTAAACCTGTGATTAAACAGCACTAGAACTATCAAAAATGTATTAAAGTATATTTTTCTAACCAACTATCCAACAAAAATAGCTAAATGGGAAGAAATGACTCATTTAAAAAAAATGTTTCACTAGTAAGTATAAATCAAAAATAATTTCTTTAGTCCAAAAGTAGAAAAATTAAAACTATCTTCCAAGAAGTATATACATAAATATAGGAGACTCTGCAAATTTACTTGTTTGATCTTAAAATTCTTTCTAGGCTTATATAAAATAACAAACATAACTGACAAGGACAAAATATTCTTGTTTTAATTATAGAATCTTTTAAAAAACATTATCTTCTGTTATGGTCAAAAGAGTTTCTACAGAAACCAATCTATAACATCAAAATGGAAAAATGATTCAATAAATATTTACTTTATATATTTTCCAATCTCTATTGGGTGTTACATACTTCAGAAAAATTAAGTTTCCTGTTCCTTGTATATCAGTAAATACAAGAAAAAATTATCAAGCCTCTCTGAAGTATAAAAACATTTTCTACAGACTGTAAAGTATACTCTGAAGCATAAACAGGTAAGTTAAACCCCCAACCCACCATCTTCAATCTTGGATCAAAGTTCAGCTTTCACCTTAGCACTGTGATTTACCTCTTTACTTTGCATTGTTCTTCCTCAGTAACCAATTCCATCATCCACAGATGGGGTGAAAAGACTAGCTGTTTTGAGGATTAAAAGGCAATGTCTTTAAGGACCAAGCATAGTACCCTTAGTCTTTCGCCTGTGAACATGTCCATTTTAGCTCCTAGCAATATTATTAAAATGTGAACCAGCTGAGCCCCCAATTAATTAGATTTTAGTGAGTTTAACAACTACATCAAAAACAGAGACAGAAGGGGCACCTGGGTGGCTCAATTGGTTAAGCATCTGACTTCAGCTCAGGTCATGATCTTGAGATTCATGAGTTCAAGCCCTACATCAGGCTCTGTGGCAACAGCTCAGAGCCTGGACCCTGCTTCGAATTCTTTGTCTCCCCCTCTCTCTGCCCCTCCCCTACTCATGCTCTGTCCCCCCCTCTCTCTCCAAAATAAATAAACATTAAAAAATATTTAAAAAGAAAATAGAAATATTTGTTTTACTTATCCTAACACCTAAGTGATCTCTTTTCTTCTGACAAACTGATTTTTGTTGGTTAAAAATTTGAACTATAAAAAGCAAACCTTCTAAACTTAAAACCTATAGTACCTAAGTTCATATCATGTAATATAATTATTAAAATCTTAGTTGTCTCCTATAAATACTAATTATATTTTCTATTTTATTAATAATAATGATTAACATTCACTGAGCATTTTTAAGCATCATGTTAACAGCTTTATGTAGGTCATCTTCATGAGGCAGCTACTACCATGTTCCCATTCTACTAAGGGAGAAACAAGGCATATAACTTCTTAAGATCCCACAGTCAGACAGTGGTAGAGCCTGAATTTGAATCCAGACAGGCTAAAGAATTAGTAATTGATTTAATAATCGAGCTCATGAAGGCCAAGATCTGAGGATTTTTATTAATTAATAAATTAATAAGCCTTCATGATTTAAAAAGAATGTTTAATGTTTATTTTTTGAGAGAGAGAGAGTGTGAGCAGGGGAAGGACAGAGAGAGGAGAAATAGAATCTAAAGCAGGCTCCAAGCTGAGTTGTCAACACAGAGCCCATCGCAGGGCTCAAACTCATTAACTGTGAGATCATGACCTGAGCTGAAGTCGCTTAACCAAATGAGTCACCCAGGCTCAGAAAATTCAAGGGGCGCCTGGGTGGCTCAATTGGTTAAGCGTCCGACTTCAGCTCAGGTCATGATCTCACGGTTGGTGGGTTGGAGCCTCGCATCGGGCTCTGTGCTGACAGCCAGCTCAGAGCCTGGAGCCTGTTTCAGATTCTGTGGCTCCCTCTCTCTCTGACCATCCCCTGCTCATGCTGTCTCTCTCTCTCTTTCTCAGAAATAAATAAAACATTTAAAAAAAAAGAGAGAGAGGGAGAGAGAAAATTTTTTCATGTTGAAAATATATAATGTTTAGCATTATACATTATTATGTTTAGTAATTACATTACTGTATTATAGTACTGTAGTACTATATATAAAGACAATAATACTACTATTTAAGTTTAACATATGGCTAAACAGCCCCTGTTAAAAACAAAGAAATTTCACAGTGATCACCAAAAATTACTTGCCTATACTGTTACATATACACGGGTAAGCCATTAAAATAGAAATATTCATATATCTTTACAACTCTGAGTCACTTTTCAAAACAGTTCCACAAACCTTATGAATTTTAATTTTGAAATGGGCCACAATGGGGAAAAAGGCAATTAAACAGGTATAGTTTTCTCCTTCATCTGATAATGATAAAAATAATGAAAGATACTTTTTCTTTTGACAATCTTCCTTACAAGAAAAATTAATGACATATAAAACATTGTATCTTATATCATAACATACATACCTGTCTTTGACAGTATGATTCTTTGAGTTTCTTGAGATGTGTTGTCATTTTCACTTTGAAGTGAATCTCACTGCTATCCTAAGGAGATAAAAGAAAAAAAATTATCCCCTTTGTGTAAACTATTTGCTTTGCTTGAAAACATTATTTAATTACACATATACTACAAATAGAAACATAAACCCTGTCAGTTTCTCACCAAAATATTTTTTTTTAAATATTCTTTTTTTTTTTTTTTTATTTCTAGGAGAGCGAGAGAGACAGCATGAGCAGGGGAGGGTCAGAGAGAGAGGGAGTCACAGACTGAAACAGGCTCCAGGCTCTGAGCTGGCAGTCAGCACAGAGCCCGATGCGGGGCTCGAACCCACGAACCGCGAGATCATGAACCAAGCGAAAGTCGGACGCGTAACCGACTAAGCCACCCAGGCGCCCCCTAAATATTCTTTTTAATATTCCTAACAGGGTTTATTAGAACACTCTAATCATCCTCAAAATTACTTTATGTCCATTTCAAAAGAAATTTACAGTCTGTCTTGGAAGTTAAAATTAGCAGTATAGGGCCTCTGGGTGGCTCAGTCAGGTAAGCGGCCGACTTGAGCTAAGGTCATGATCTCGCTGTTCGGGAGTTCAAGCCCTGCGTCCAGCTCTGTGCTGACAGCTCAGAGCCTGGAGCCTGCTTCCAATTCCGTGTCTCCTCTCTCTACCCTTCCCCTGCTCATGCTCTCTCAAAAATAAACAAACATTTAAAAAAAACTAAAAAAAAAATTTGCAGTATAAATAAAAGCATGTATGTCAAAGAATGCATGCCTTCATAGTTGCACGTCTATTCTGTTTTAAAAACAAAGTAAGTTAAACTGTCACAGACGCCCAAAAGCAACTCAAAACAAAAAGTACCCCTCTACAAATGAAGTACTATTGAAGGTGGTCAAACCTGTAAGAGAAGCATTTACCATAAAATAAGACCAGAAACTCATTTTTGTCATAAAGTCACCCCAGAGTCTGGTTTCTCTCACATGAGTAACGTAAAAAAGAACCTGAGTCAAAATGATGGGACCAGAGATTCTTTTCTTCAAGACTGTCAAACCATCAAGCAACCAACCAAAAAAACAAAACAAAACAAAAACAAACTGGGTGCCACTTGGGTGACTCAGTCAGTTGAGCATCTGACTCTTGATTTAGGCTCAGGTCATGATCTCAGGGTCATAGGACTGACCCTCTATCAGGCTGTGTGCCTGAGCACAGATATTCTCTCTCTCTCTCTCTCTCTCTCTCTCTCTCTCTCCCCCACCCCCCACCTCTACCCCTCTCCCCTGCTTGTGCTCTCTCTCTAAAAAAAGAAAGGAAGGAAGGGAGGGAAGGAGGAAGGAAGAGAGGGAAAGAAAGAAAAACTAATAACTAGTGCCTGTATACTGTAAAATTTCAAAGCCAATCCTTATGATTACATATCACATTCACAATTGCTATTAGTAGAGGTTGCATGTTTACAATATTCTTATTTGTGACCATAAGGTTAAATAAATTCTCTTCCTACGGATAATTTCACAAACATACAAAACTTCTAATAGCATACCTCATGCCTTCTACTAATTTCCAGATGAATGAAAGAGCTAACATTAAATTATTATTACTATTATTATTATTATTTTTTTTTTTTTACCATTTTCTCTCTTAAGAATTTTTTTCCTGGGGCACATGGGTGGCTCAGTCAAGTGTCCGGCTCTTGATTCTGGCTCAGGTCATGATCTCACAGGTTCGTGGGATCGAGCCCCTGTGCTGACAGGATGAAGCCTGCTTGGGATTCTCTCCCTCCCTCTCTCTCTGCCCCTCCCCTGCTCATGCTCTCTCTCTGTCTCTCTCAAAATAAATAAACTTTTTAAAAAAAAAAAACTTTTTCCCTAGCCTTGACATTAGGGAAATCCATATTCTAAAGCAAGATTTTAGCCTAGAAACCATAGAAAGAAAGGATATTCACAGTAACCTGTCACTTTATAGTTAAGAGATACTGGAGAAAATAGTCACAACAGATGTAACAGACAAGAAAAATCAAGAAAATATAAAGAATTCCTACAAATCAATAATTCTTTTTTTAAATGTTTTGTTGTATTCTTATTTCCTTTTATTGATTGATTGATTGTTTAATTTACATCCAAGTTAGCAAGAGAGGAGGATGGGGAGTACTGCTAATGAGTACAGCATGTCTTTCTGGAATGATGAAAATGTTTTGGAACTAAATAGTGGTACTGGTCGCACAGAATATCCTTGTGAATATACAAAAGCCATTGAATCATACACTTAAAAATGGTGATTTTTGGTATGCCTAGCTGGCTCAGTTGGTAGAGCATGCAACTCTTGATCTTGGGGTTGCAGGTTCAAGACCCACACTGGGTGGAGATTACTTAAAAAATCTGATAAAATCTTAAAAAATAATAAAATAAAATGGTGATTTTTATGGTACATGAATTAAATATTAATTTAAATTTTTCTAAATAAAGGGCACCTGGGTGGCTCAGTCAGTTAAGAATCCAACTCTTGATCTCAGCTCAGACCATGATGTCAAGGTTCATGATTTCAAGCCCCACATCAGGCTCTCTGCGCTGCCAACACTAAGCCTTTTTGGGATTCTGTCTTTTCTGCTCTCTGCCCCTTCCCCACTTCCACTGTCTCTCTCCCTCAAAATAGATAAGCTTAAAAAATATATAAAAATTTTCAATCAGATAAGGATGTGAACTCACAAAGAATATAAACATAGTAGGTCAGTAGTAGCCTAATGGTACACCACAATGCCTACATCACTAACCTTACTTCATCTCATCATGTAGGCATTTTATTATCTCATATCATCATAAGGGTGAGTACAGTACAGTAAGATATTTTGAGAGATCACATTCAAATGACTTATTACAGTATAGTTATAATTGTTTTATTTTATTATTATTGTTGCTCATCTCTTACTGAGCCTAATTTACAAATTAAACTTTACCAGAGGTATGTATGTATAGTAAAAAATATAATACATATAGGGTTCAGTACTATTCACGGTTTCAAGCATTCAATGGGGGTCTTGGAAAATATCGCCACACATACGGGGGAACTACTATATGAAGATTCATTCCTCCAGCAATTTTCAACTAACCTTAATTATCAGTTAACATCTCAAAAAGGTCAATAAAGATAAAGTCTGGGGAAAAGATGTGCCAGGAAAAAGAAAGAGGTCAGCAAAAGGACTGAGAGGCCCTTTTACGGTTGGCCCTAACTTTATCATTCAGTAGTATTTACTGTATTTGCCAATGAAGCATGCTAACCAAGTAAAGTTTTCATTTGGAGAAATTAAGATAATCTAAATCTACCTGGCAGATCAATAAAACAGTATCAGCCTCTTCTAACTCCCACAACAGATACATGTATAGTAAATAAAAATGCCATTTTAAAAAATTTGCTTATTGAAATCATTTTTCCTGTATCAGAAATTACTCACTTTAGAGAATTAAAGGAGAAAAATAATGAAACTTACCTGTCCAATGACTTTGAGTTTAATGTATTCTCCTTCCTTCTTATCCCCCAAGTCCTCAGTTGAAGGTTTTGCCTCCTGAAAGAAAAGTCCATTTATTTATTTTTGAGAGAGAGAGAGAGAGAGAGAGACAACATGAGCGGGAGAGAGACAGAGAAAGAGGAGACACAGAATCTGAACCAGGCTTCAGGCTCTGAGTCTTCAGCACACAGCCCCGATGCAGGGCTCGAACTCGCGAACTGCAATGTCATGACCTGAGCCAAAGTTGGGCGCCCAACTGACTGAGCCACCCAGGTGCCCCAGAAAAGTACATTTAAAGATAAAAGTTCCTATATGCTGTTTTAACTACTTACTTATGAATACCCATTACTTTCACTGAGTACAAAATATGTACTTGGGAATAAAACATTTTCTCTGCCACACCAATTAAGCAAAAAATCTAAGTCAATTATTGTTTCAAATACCAGTGTTCCAGAAGTCAAAAAAGGTCTCCTTTATTGTAATATCCTCCAGTAATGGTTCTAAGACCCCAGCATGCATAGGAATCACCTGAGGGACTTTTTAAACAAAACCTGGGCCCCCCCTCCCAGCTTTTTATTCAATAGGTCTGGGACAGGGCTATACCTGTATTTCTAACAAGGTACCAATTGGTGCTAATTCTTTCTGGTGGGCAGAGGACAACCTACCCTACAGTCAACTCCTATTAGTCAGAAGTTCATTATCCATCAACCAAACATTCTGAATCCAAAATTCTCTTTTCGGAGCCTATCAGGAGAAGTTAACTACTCCCACTGCAAAACTGTACTAAGAAACATAAATTAATCATATTAGCATAAGCAAGGTCTATTTAGGAAGGAAAATCAAAGAGCATATTGGTCTAATGTACTCTAGAACCAAAACAAATCAGTTTTGTATCATCTATTATTTTTTTTAATTTTTTTTTTTTTATTATTTATTTCTAGGAGAGAGAGAGAGAGACAGCGTGAGCAGGGGAGGTTCAGAGAGACAGGGAGTCACAGACTGAAACAGGCTCCAGGCTCTGAGCTGGCAGTCAGCACAGAGCCCGACGCGGGGCTCGAACCCACGAACCGCGAGATCATGACCTAAGCGAAAGTCGGACGCTTAACCGACTAAGCCACCCAGGCGCCCCTATTTTTTTAAATTTTTTTAAGGTTTTATTTATTTCTGAGAGAGAGACAGCATAAGCAGGGGAGGGGCAGAGAAAGAGGGAGACAAAGAATTTGAAGCAGGCTCCAGGCCCTGAGCTAGCGGTCAGCACAGAGCCCAACGTAGGGCTAGAACCCACGAACTGTCATGACCTGAGCCAAAGTCGGGACACTTAACTGACTGAGCCACCCAGGCGCCCCTCATCTATTATTTCAGACTATCAGAAGCAGTCTATCCAATTTTAAAAGATTAGGCTTGGCTGAAAAACCTTCCAGTAACAAGTGAAATAAGAAAAAAGTAGAGAACAGGTAGCAAAAAGAAAGAGGAGACAAAATTTGAAGAGAGAAAAGAGGGTTACAAAATAATTTCAAATTAAGGGATATTGAAAAGAAAATAAACAGAAAAAATTAGTTAAAACAATTTCATCATGAAGTATCTAAGAAAAGCCATTTTTATACTAAAGGAGGTAGCTTGGAAAATTTCACTCAATAGTGCATTAAAAGTAGCTTTCCTGTTTAGTTTGGCCACCAAATCAGCCACTTATTTACATATATATTCTTTTGTTAAATATATAACAATTTCTGTTAATCCACACTTGATAAGAATATAACAAACTATATTGTATTGTACAAGTAAAATAACAGGACCATATTACCTTGTGTACTTCATGCCAGTAACTTAAAACTAAAAATCTTCAACATTCAAAATTTAACAGAACATCTTAAATTAGAAGTAGCTGTTAACTTTAAGATACAGGCAAGAGTCCAAGGAAATGCTTAGACAACAGAACTGACTTCATTAGTTTAAGTCCTTGCCTGTTTTTCATTCCGCAGTACTTTCAACATTTGCTGACTACTGCATATTACGGCAACAGACAAAATGAACCTTCTTTAGTGAGACAGTCTTTCACCTGAAAACTAGAAGACTGTCTTCAAATACAGTCACATCACCACATTTCTATGAATTTATATTCATAGTTAACAGTTGCTTCTTCCTTTAAGTATCTAGAGAGGGTAAGGACAGCTTATTCCATGCAGTGAAGAGTAATGAAGTTGAGTTCTCTTTAACTGAGAGGAAAAAGGGTGTTAGGAAGCCTTGTTTGAATACAAAGAAGGAGCACCGCCATTCCCCACCCCCAGCAGCAATCCATCAGTACAATGGGAGTGATTTTGCTCCAGCTTCTCAGCTAAGACGGATACAGAGGCTACTCAAGGAAAGACAAAAGAGTTCTTTCCCCTCCTCCAACCCCTCATCCACACTGCTTTTCTCAAGCACAGCTTCTGTGATTGGATAACTACCCCTATCAAAAAGCATTAATACCTCCCAGTTCTTTATGGCCTAGAATCAAACTCCATAGAACCAAATCCAGTTCCTCCATTACCAAACTCAATTCTCATTTTTCTACCACTTTCTTTACAAACCTGAGAATGCAGTTAAATTGGACATTTTGCTGTTCCCCGAAAAGCCTATCAGTATTCTTCCATCTTCAACCCCTGTTTCTTCTATCTAGAATATATTTCCTCCCCTCAACTTCTCCTGAAATCACCTCAGAGAAATCCATCCCACATGTCATTTAAAGTCCAGTATTAAAAAACTGCGGCCTGGGTGGTTCAGGAGGTTGAGCATCTGACTCTTGATTTCAGGCTCAGGTCATGATTCCAAGGTCATAGAATAGAGCCCTGTGTCAGGCTCTGAGCTGAGTAGGGAGCCTACTTGAGGTTCTCTCTCCCAAGCTCACACTCTCTCCCTAAATTAAATAAATAAATAAATAAGACAAAATTCTTCCAGGAGATTAAAAAAAACTCTTTCAGGAATCACAGCACCCCCCAACCTTCCAACTGGGATTAATATTTCCCTTTAAGGCTCCTTTTTGGAATTTATTCTTATCTTCCACGGCATTTATTCTCACTTTTAAAATACTCCCTTCTCGGGCACCTGGGTGGCTCAGGTCATGATCTTACGGTTCAGGAGTTCAAGCCAAGCATCAGGCTCTGTGCTGACAGCTCGGAGCCTGAAGCCTCCTTGGAATTCTGTGTCTCCCTCTCTCTCTCTGCCCCTCTCCTGCTCACACTCTGTCTCTTTCTCTCAAGAATAAGCATTAAAAAAATTTTTTTTAAATAAATAAAATACTCCCTTGTCGACCATCTTCTCTAGATGTTGTCCTCATCTTTTTATTCAAACTTCTTACAAGAGGATTCAGCATCAACCATCTCCACTTTCACCCGTAAACTCCCAAAATGGTTCATTCATCACCATTCCACTTGATACTGCTGCCATCAAAGTTGCCAGTTCAACTCCTTATTGCTGATTTTATTGGACAATTTCAAATCTCATTTTTAACTAACACAACAGACGATTTCTTCCCTGGAAACTCTCTACCTTTGGCCTCCAAGATTCCACTCTCTCCTTAACTCGGCTATTTCCTTAAATGCTGAGGGTCTCCTCTGGATTCCATGTCCTCAGTCCTCTGCTTTGTCTCTTGGGTGACCCATGATTCCAACTACCTCTCAGATCCTAATGATTCATAGTCATCCTCTCCAACCTGACAACTTTTCAGAGTTTTACATTCATTTATCCAAATGCTTGAATATCTCCACCTTAGATGTACCATCGGTACCTGAATGTAAATATCTAAAACCGAATGCATTATTTCCTCTGTTAATTTTAACTCCTCTTCCTGAAAACCACATTAAAAAACAAAACAAAATTTCCTCCCAGATTCTCAATTACAGTAAATGGTTACCATACACTCAACTGTCCAAAACAGAAACTTAGGTGTCATCTTTGGCTAGACTTCCTCTCTTAAATCTCACACTTAACCATCCAGTATTCTAACAATGTGTTATCTCTTAGTGGCTCCCAAGTTTATTCTTCTCTCCATTCCACTGCCTTTCTTCAGGTACTCACTGTTGCTCCCTAAATATTACTGCAACAGATCTTCCCAGTCTTGCTCCCTTCAATTCACCAACTACCACCAGAGCTACCTCTCTACAATGCAATCTGATCTGCCCAGAATCTTCAGGCTGAATCTTAAATTCAAACTCCTTAGCTGACGTACACCGGTCCTCATGTGCTGGTCCCCGATAGCAATCAAGCTTTAATCTCCTATCTCTCTTGCATTTAATAATATCCTTTGCTCCAGCCATATTGACCTACAATCCCTTACACCTAGCACCCTCTACCTTATCGCCATCATATCTGTACCTATTCACCACGTCTGCTCAGAACCCCTTTCCTACCCTATTTCCCTATCAATACACTCAGGCATCACTTCCTACAAACTGACTTCTCTAATTACCCTCTTAAACATTCCCATGCTTACTTTTATCTATTATAACCACATGTTGGAATATCTGTATCTTCTACCAGACTGAGTTCCTCACTGCATACTTTTTACTCTTCTTTGCACTTCTGATCATGCACAATGCCTGGTACTTTGAAGATATTCAATATTCTTGTTAAATAAATTAATGTTTTCTGTGACAGTTTTGTATGTCTTGACTTCCCTACAAGTTTACAAGGAGAGGACCCAAGTTTTTTCATCTTTATAATCTCTGTAATGCCAGGCAAATACTAGGTTATTTAATGCCGTTGAATCAAGGTGACAACATTATTTTCTGTATCATACCACAAAACCTTACTAATGCTTCATACTTTTATTGTACATAATAGTCCAAACAAAAGTCCTTTCAATGTTTTATATTCACAGTTGGAAATAGGATAATTCATTTCAACTGCATAAGAACATGTGAACAACCAGGATATGAAATTTCCAAAAATAAGTTGCCACTTTCCCTAGCCACTACTTTTTAGTGATCTCTTCCCAAGCCTGAAGTACTATGGCAACATCATCTGTACTTGTTTAATGGCCTCATGCTTGCTTAATGTAGTCATCCAACTTTTCATGTACTATCTTTTTTTCTTTTGACAAACTAGCCTGAAAAATGAGAAGATTTTGGACAAAAAGGACAAAGATCATTTCCAGTGATCTCAGTGTCTTTTGTATGTCTTCTTTCCTTCTCTCCCCTGTAAAAAAGCAGCCAATACAGAATGGTATGGCACACTAGTTACAAAACAGTGAAAGCATTCAGCACTGGCTCTGGGACACTAGGTCATCAGAGAAAAGAGAATCCCAGAGAGGGTTGGTTGATTTGCCTAGAAAGGATACACAACCCTAGAACAGAAGAAACTGGTAAATAGAAAGAAAAGTAAATATATGTACAATATCAAAGAAAGGAATCAAAAACCTCTAAATTTTCAGGTTTGTGTCATCCAGAGCCTGAATCATGGTAACTAGAATGGTAAAGGAATTTACCACATACCAGGCACTATCAACTTTTCTTCCAAGACATAGAGGGAATAGCTTGTAAACAGAAGATGGCTGGATTGGAGAGAATTAGGCTGGAAAGAATGAATAACACAACAATGCTCATTTACAAATGTACATCATGAGAATTTTACTGTACCATTTCAAAGTCAAAAGAATAAGTACTCTGCTTAGAGGCACTGACAATCAGTATGCTGACAATTTAATCACATGAAAGGACATCACACTTAACTATCTCCCATCAGTCAATGACCCTTCCAGCTACCCAAGAGTTGTTTATTCTTCTGAAAGAGGGTGGGGAGATTCTGGGGAAACCCCAAAACAAAGAATATATTTACTCTTATTTGATGACATTAACAAATCTGCTCATTTTTACAAAGTGTGATAACTATTATCACATATCAGCTACATACTGAAATATTTATAGATGAAATTATACACCTGAGATTGCCTTCAGAATATGAGGGAGTAGATTAGAGCAATGTAGATGAAATAAAATAGGCGAGGAGATGGGTATATGGGTACAATTACATACATATTAAAGTTTTCCATAAAACCTTTCATAGAAAATGCATTCACTTGGGGCGCCTGGGTGGCTTAGTTGGTTGAGCATCCGACTTTCGGTTAGGTCATGATCTCATGGTTCGTGGCTTTGAGCCCTGTGTCAGGCTCTGTGCTGACTGCCAGCTCAGAGCCTGGAGCCTGTTTCAGTCTGTGACTCCCTCTCTCTGACCCTCCCCTGCTCATGCTCTCTCTCTCTCCTAGAAATAAATAAAAACATTAAAA